>NW_024870716.1:3172500-3595000 GCF_019054845.1 Dipodomys spectabilis | reverse complement strand
TGGACCTAATGAAACCAGTTTATGGCTTCCCACTTAGGTTTTTTCCTCTGACAGCTTTATGTAACTATAATGGAATAAGACGGACTTGGTGGGAATTAATGGAATTAAAGTGCCGATGCACAGTGAGTTCTGCACAACCCTGACTCATGAAAAGGTGCTCCTTGTAGACAGAAACTTGCTGACTTCCAGTATTGTTATTTTTGTCTGAAGTTCTGTAAATACCTGCTTTAATGTTATCTCTAAGAATTCTATGTAAATAATATAGTCTACAACATAGAGACTGTACAATTCTGTGTTATATTTGTGCCTAGTGCTCTGTTGGCACTTAATAAATTTTAATTAACAAAATTGATAATCGTATAGCAAAGGCATATTTTTCTTCCAAGATTGAGACAGGATGTGACTATATATTAATGAGACTCAGTAATCCAAGCTATACATGAAAATTTGTCTCATTACTTTATAGTCATGCCATGTATGTTTTTTTTTAACCATAAAATGACAATAAAACTGATTTTTAAAACGAGTGTTTTGGATAAGTCACTTCTGTCCTGATCTTAATCACCATGATTAAAGTTTTAAATACCAAGTAAACATATTCTTGATCACCAAACTGCTAAGATGCAAGAGAGGAGCTATAAGACTAACCTGGCACCTAGCACTTTGCTCCTGCATCCATTGTACTATATAGTAAGGTAAAAGAAAACCCAAGGAGCCAGGTGCCGATGGCTCACACCAGTAATCCTAGCTACTCAGGAGGCTGAGATGTGAGGATAATGGTTCAAAGCTAGCCCAGGCAAGAAAGTTCATGAGGCTCTTATCTCCAATAAACCACTCAGAAAACCATAAGTGGCACTGTGGCTCAAGTGGTAGAAGTGTTTGCCTTGAGCTGAAGAGCTGAGGGACAGCGCCCAGGCCTAGAGTTCAAGCCCCATGCCTAAAAAAAAAAAGGCGGGGGGGGGGGGGAGATTTGACTTACTGCCATACTGTACATTATTTGGGAACACAAAAAGTTACATCAACAGTTTAACATAAGGTCCACAAGGCACCCAAAGCAGGCAGTGAAAGGAACACAGCTAACACCAATTACAGCCACTCGTAACTCTAATGCTGCCTGTAACTAGATGTCACATGTCTGATTCCTCTGTTCTTACTGGTCCAGCAGTGCAGAGTAGGAACAAAAACAGGCTAAGTCCAGGTCATAGACTAAGGTATACAAATAATTTCCTTTTGACAAGTAGACCGTAAGTCCTTAGTTTAGGGATTTCAGCCTGAAACATGCTTTTATCTTAGATATATTTATCTAGCCTTGTAAATACGTTAATACATGTAACTACTTTTACTTGCTGGACAGCAGCTTGACTACACAATGCCGGCTCTCCTTCTGTGTTGGCTCTGTGTGTCTTTAACGCATAGGTAGACTTGCACTGGGATCCTCTTGGTGTGTCTCCCATAGCTAACAAGCATGTGCTACCTTGCCTAGCCATTGGTTGAGATGAGGTCTTGTCCATTCTTTCCTGAGCTGATCCCCCACTGCATGTCACCCCCAAGTCTGCTTGCCATGTCTGCTCAAACGCTAACCCATCAAAGACTCCCAACGCCACACGGCCACTGTCCAAGTTTCTGTTAGAGGGGAAACCTTACAAACATTACTAAAAGGCATAAAATTAGAAGATTGGGAAGTTTCATTTGATAAGGAAAGTAGCAAGACTTTCATGGAGATTTTCCCCCCCCCCCAGTTGTGGGGTTTGAACTCTGGGCCTGGGCGCTGTCCCTCAGCTCTTCAGCTCAAGGCTAGAGCTCTACCCACTTGAGCCACAGCGCCACTTCTGGCTTTTTCTGCTTACATGGTGCTGTGGAATCAAACCCAGGGCCTTATGCATGGGAGGCAAGCACTCTACCAACTGAGCCACTTCCCTAGCCCTGTTTCTTTTTTGGGGGGGAGGGGGGTCGTGGAGCTTGAACTCTGGGCCTGGGCGCTGTTCCTCAGCTCTTCAGCTCAAGGCAAGTGCTCTACCACTTGAGTCACCTTCCCAGCCGGAGAAATGTCTTTTAATGAGACCAAACTGGCTATGACAAATGGAGGAAGGGTGAGGTTATTCGATGTGCATTATGTAAAAATTGAACAGGGATGGGAGGGAGAAAATGGGGGAGAATGGGTAGGCGGGACATTGATCAACATACATTATACTCATAACCTGACTTAGGAATTGAAACCCCTTTGTACAACTACATTAAAAAAAAAACAAACCTGGCCATTAGAAATCTGACAGGCCTAATAGTTCCAAGCAATCTTCAAAGATGGGAGGTTTTGGACTGATGACTGACTACAGGCAGAATTAACTAGCACAACTTTCACAAATACACAAACATACCCCAGATCAAAATGACAGGTTTTCAGACAAAAAACAATGATACTGATGTTGATAAATACAAAAGGGCTCTTTATGAAGTGTAATCTGGAAATCAGTGTGTAACACATTTGCTTGAGAGCTTTGGAATCTTGGGGACTGCACGTTTGGCGAGAACCTGACTGTTGGGATTGCACTTAATGATTCAAATGGTCTAAGTAATGAAAGACACCAGACCAGGCTGACCCTTCAATCAATTCAACCTTACAAGGTGGCTGCCTGAAACAGACGATTTTGGCAATCGTTGGAAATCTGATTCTCATTTTAGATAAAAATTGGTATGATTTGAATAATGATAAAGCCAGGTGCGGGAGGGGTGGGGGGGAGGGGGGGCTCACACCTGTAATCCTAGCTACTCAGGAAGCTGAGATCTGAGGGTCTAGGCTCAAAGCCAGCCGGGGTGGGAAAAGTCTGGGAGACTTATCTCCAATAAACCAATCAGAAAATCAGAAGCACTGTGGCTCAAGAGGTAGAGCCCTGGCCTTGAGCTGAAGAGCCTGAGGGACAGCACCCAGGCCCAGCATTCAAGCCCCACTACCGACAAAAAAATTAAATACAAAAAGCACGCTTTTAAACATGCACAAAACAACCACTTTCATATGGAGATAGCACATTTGTTGCATAAATTTGTTTCAAATTCCAATCAAAAGCACCTTTTATGCCACGCATAATTACTTTTCAGTATGGCTTCCCCATATTTATAAGTTGCTTTTCTTTTGCCCATTGGGACTAGATTGACACAAGGAAAGGGATAAGGAATGGTAGAAATGAGGCAAGACATGGTTGTTTTGTTCAAAGGAGTTCTGCTGTAAAGCTTGTTCACGATGTGATATGTAGGAATTACATTGCTAAGAGCAAGCATTTAATGTTAGTTGAAGTAAAAGACTCATTTAGAAATCTGAAGGGCAAACTAGGAAACTAGTAAAGGTGTAGCATCTCACTGACTGATTATAAGGGCTTCATGTAATGAGACAATAAAAATAGATATATAATGGAAATAAAAATAGATATTAGCCAGATGCTGGTGGTCATGCCTATAATCCTAGCTACTCAGGAGGCTGAGATCTGAGGATCGCAGTTCAAAGCCAGCCTGGGCAGGAAAGTCCGTGAGACTCTTATCTCCAATAAACCACTTGAAAGCCGGAAGTGGCACTGTGGCTCAAGTGGTAGAGCACCAGCCTTGAGCTGAAGAGCTGAGGGACAGCGTCCAGGCCCAGAGTTCAAGCCCCACGACCAAAAAAAAAAAAAAAAAAGGCCAACATCTGAGGGTTGAGGTTCAAAGCCAACCCAGACAGGAAAACCTGAGACTTTTGTCTCCAATTAATGCAAAAACCAACAAGTGGTAGAGCACCCATTTTAAGCATATAAGACAGTGCCCAGACCCTTGAGTTCAAGTCCCAGTATAAACAACGATTATTGTTTCTAGTGACAGACTGCTGAGTAGGCTGAGAGAGAAGTGGTGCTGGTACTTCACAAGCAAAAGGAACTCTGGCCAGCTGGACTAGGAGATGATGGCTGAGAGAAGAGGGAGCTCTGGTTCCGGCACAACCGTGGCCTTGGCAAGGGCCCTTAAGTTCGCTTTGTTCCAGTTCTGTGACCTCAGTAACAGCTTACCTTCCCGGGTTAGGCAAAGGAGGGGAACAGCAAGCTCTCAGCAGGAAGGCAGTACTCGGTGCTTGCTACCAACTGTAACCCAGACTGGATTTGCAAGAGCCGAGGACATACAATTGGCTACTAGACGAAAGGAAAGATTGGTGAATGTGGCTCAGAAAAAGCAATGCTACGGTGCCAACTCTGAACGCCCCAATTCCTTTAGGCAAGAAATGAAAACTTTTTAATTTTTGGTCAGTCGTGGGGCCTGAACTCTGGGCCTGGGCGCTGTCCCTCAGCTCTTCAGCTCAAGGCTAGCGCTCTACCACTTGAGCCACAGCGCCACTTCCGGCTTTTTTCTTTTTGCTTATGTGGTGCTGAGGAATCGAACCCAGGGCCTCATGCATGCAAGGCAAGCGCTCTACCACTGAGCCACCTTCCCAGCCAAGAAATGAATAAAAACTTGTTGCACTGTATGTGGCCACACATGCTGTAATCCCAAATGTTTAGGAGATGGAGATAGGAGGATTTGGGCCTCCAGCAGGTCCCAGTCAAAAGCTCTAAGACCCTATTTAAAACTAACTACAGCAAAGGGGGGGCTGGAAGTGTAGCTTGACTTGCAAGCTAGGTCGAGTTCAATTTCCCTACCACATTAAAAGCACACACATCCCAATAGAGGGTTCCTCTAAGAATTAGGCTCGGTGCCAGTGGCTCAGGCCTGTAATCCTAGCTACTCAGAAGGCTGAGATCCAGAGGATCAAGTTTTGAGGTCAGGCAGCAAAGGCCATGGGACTCCACCGCCAATTTGCAAGCAAAAACCCAGGCTGAAGTCATGGCTCAAGCAGTAGAGCATCAACTAAGAAAGCCAAGCACAAACTCAACTCCTGGAGTTCAGCCTGTGTATTGGCACACTGGCATGGGGGGTGTGTGTGTGTGTGGGGGGGGGGAGTTTGGCCAGGCACTGGTGGCTCATACCTGTAATCCTAGCTATTTGGGAGACTGAGATATGAGAATCATGATTCCAAGCCAGCCTGGGCAGGAGTTAGCCGATTTTGTCTCCAATTAACCAGCAAAAAGGCAGGAGAAGCTGTGGGTCAAATGGTAGAACACCAGTTTTGAGCCAAAAAGCTCAGGGACAGTGCCCAGGTTGTGCGCTCAGCCTCACAACCCCTTTCCCCCAGAAAGTTTGATTGTACCTTCAACTACTGTAATTATGCAAAATGTCTTTCTACAAAAGATGTTATTGTCCCATGTAGCTAGGGTTTAATATTATGTAAAGCTAGATGAAAGCTTGCTGGGAAGGTGGCTCAGTGGTAGAGCGCTTGCCTTGCATGCCTGAGGCCCTGGGTTCGATTCCTCAGCACCACATAAGCAAAAAGAAAAAAGCCGGAAGTGGCGCTGTGGCTCAAGTGGTAGAGCGCTAGCCTTAGCTGAAGAGTTCAGGCCCCACGACTGGAACCCCCCCCCCCAAAAAAAAAGCTTTATAAAAGATGTGTGTGTGCACATGTGCATCTCAGGTGCTGTTGTTGCTTCTGCAAACAGAGAATTCAAATGATTTAAATATAAGCTGTGAGCTAATTACATTCCTCTAACCATAGAGCTGTGATCCACGAGGATCTAAAAAAGATACCAAGTGATTTGATTCTTGGCTGCACATTAGACCTTAGATCTAAAATATACCAATCCAGGATATGGATCAGGAGTGGGTCTGCACACTGCCTTGTCTGAAGCCCTCCAAGTCATCCTAAATATGCAGCTGGTGCAAAAGCCACTGGATAAATTTCATTTCCTCCTCATCCAAGGAAATTGAGAAAAGCAGTCCTGAATCTGGGGAAATTTCATCTGTCCTTCACTCAGCCCCTGGAGCATCTCTGCAAGGGAGGGCTAGTCCACTCCATAGGTAAGTACTGGAGCTCAGTACTTACCTAGAGCTCAGTACTTACCACTGGAGCTAGGTTCCCTGTGAGCTTTAAAGCATCGCCCCCACTAAGGCTAGACACCCTCCTCTCTATTGGTCAGCACGAGGAGGGGCGTGCTCAAGCTGATGGCTTGGGAGTTACATCCTGACAAGTGTCAGGATTTTCAGGCCACAAAGCCAGTTGGTGCCCATCCTGAACACAAGCATGAGGCCATGCTCCTCCCCATCGGACACAGGCCTGCACAGCTCAACCTGGCAAGTAAGGCGGGATCCAGCTCTCTAGCTGTGCCTTTACTCCTTTCCCCACTTTCTACTTTTTTGATCCATTTTTGCTCCATAACAAATAGGGAGGTTAAAGAAAAGCACTGAAGGATGCACATTGCTCTACATTTTGGGTCCTTCTGAAATTCTCTTAAAGACAGGGTACTGTATCTTTTATTTAGTATTGCAGGAAGAGTATCTTTCCTCTGCAAACATTTTCAGTAATTGCTTGATTATTCCTTCACATTCCCAGATTATCTGAACAACCTTCCTCTAATTGCCCATTTTTTTTTAAACTGGACCAAGAAACTAAGGCTTATTATGTGTATCTTCAAATAGCCTATCAACAAAATCATATAAATCTGCATTCCCACCACTAGTGTTTGATCATTTTCTTCCTGCCAGCATTATAATCAGCTGAACAAAATTATGTTAACTGGTAAGGCTGAGCACCAATTTTACCAAATCTCTGGTTTTCTGTTCAGCTTTTCTGTTCAGGGACACCAAACATGGGGTCACGAATGTCAGGCAGCCTACTACTTAGCTGGATTTCCAAACCCCCTTAAACATCTAAACAATCTTTCCAAAACACAAATTGGATCTTCTCAGATAATTTTACTTTGCAGAAAACACTGCCTGAGAAACTAGTCGGCCTGCCTTATTTGCAGTTTATTACAGCTTGCACCCATCACAGCCAAAATTCAGAAGAACTTTAAAAATTAAATTTCAAAAACGAACTGTTTTCATTCCCATGCATGCATTACACAGCTCAGTTGACAAGCTCTCATGCAGGTCCACACTACGGTCAATGGTATTTAAATTATGACCTACTACTGCCTTTTCCTTGGCCTTAAATTTGTAAAAGTGCAGCATGCCTCCCAAATAGGGCCCAAAATGCAAGATAAAGGTGAATATGCTTAGTTTAAAAAGACAGCATCTCTAAGAAGAGCTGGGTGACACTGTGGCCAAAATAAAGTACTTAACGTTGCAGCCCGAGTGCTCATACTTCCTCCTCACAGTCCATTCTGGAGCCATCACCCGGAAACCAAGTGCACACTGCATACATACATACATCTCAGCGTCACCAGGCCATCTCATGCCAGAGACTTTTTGCCCCTACCATTCTCCCAAACTCATCCTTTTTTATTATACCCACCTTTGGCTCCTTTGTTGTTTTATGGATTTTTTTGGTGGGTGGGGGAAGATACTTGGGTTTGACCCAGGGCCTTGCACTTGCTAGGTGGAAGGCTGTATATTTTCACTGCTGGACTTAACAGTTCAAGCTAACAATCTTACCTCAGGGGCCCTGCTCTAACCATGCTTCGAGTCCACCTCACGGCCCCATTCTCTGCACCCACAGATATACTGTGGCTGTGCCTTTTTACACTGCAGCCACATGAAGCTCCACGGTGACAACTGTGCCCTCACTCTTCTCATGCACAGAGCTCCATCCTGACACTAGCTGTTAAGTAATGGCAGCATAAGCAAAACTGCTTCTGGATGACTGGGTGTACAAGTGTCTACAGACAACACAAGCAAAGTTAAGACTATGAAAAGACGGCAAATGGTACTAAGATTGCAAACTCAAGAGCCAGCCCACTTTGCTGCACAAAGAAGCCTTTACACAGATGAAAGCAGTTGTCTGGAGAGAATGAAAATCAGGTGAGAAGAGGAAAGAAATTAAGGATGGTTTCAAGACTAAAGGTTTCATGCTTCCAGATAACAAACACAAGTACTATAATGCACAAAAACACTAGACAACTGTTAATCCTTAATGCATCTCAATTTTCCCAAAAATAATTACTATAAATTGGGACTTATAAATTGAGGTAATAATAAGTGCTTCAGAGTGACCAGAAGAATGGGCTATTTACTGTACTATTCTCTAGGGCACAATCCTGACAATACATGAGGAATATAAAGAATTCCTGACACACAGTACAGTCAGTCCGATGAACACCAAAATCTTATGAACAAGGCTGATCCCATGTGATCAGTACTTTTTTTTTTTGATGCTGATCACAGGGCTTGAACTCAGGGTCTGCACACTGTCCTTGAGCTTTTTTGCTCAAGGCAAGTGTTCTACCACTTGGGTCACAGCTCCACTCCTGGATTTTTTGGTGGTTAACTGAAGGTACGTCTCTCATGAACTTTCCTACCTGGGCTGTCTTTGAATCTTGTTCCTCAGATCTTAGCTTTCCTCAGAGTAGCTAGGATCACTGGCATGAGCCACTGCCCACTGGCACCCAGCTCAGTACCATATTTTAAGGTAGGACTAGAGATGGACTACAAGCAGAGAACCAAATTAATATATTCTTTTCAGAGAACAAATTGGCAGCATTTATTCAAGTTATCATGTACAATCCTAAAATTCAAGGTGAACTAATACACCAAAACTGAAGGAATATTTCTCTGTTATCAGTTTCTAGTAACTAAAACCTACAATTAACTTAAATGGTATATCTAAAGAGAAGCAGAACCTAGCCACTATGCAACAGCATGTTTGTGAATACTGATACAGTCTATCCTCAGTTTTTTTTTACAGAGTAATATACAGAACAATTTAGAGTATAACTTACATGTTGGAACAAAGATCTATGAACTCTATTTTCCTACAACTTTAAAAAACAGTTTTGTAGCCAGATGTTGGTGGCTCACACCTATAATCCTAGCCACTCAGGAGGCTGTTTCTCTCATTTCAAAGACAGCTTGGGCAGGAAAATCCACAGACTCTTATCTTCAATTAACTTTCAAGAAAAAACAAACATACACACAAAAATTTTATAAATGCACTGAAGAAATTTCTGGCAGTTCTCTCTGGATAGAAAAAAAAAATCAGCTTAAGAAAACAAGTTTATGCCAATGATTAGATTTTTCTAGTACACAATAAATATTTCTATTTTAAATTTTTATTGGAAACTTACTGATTAACCAGGATACTGTGACTTTTTAGGAATTATTCCCAAGTAGCAAACAATCAGAAATGGACAAAGATTTATCTATACACATTTCAATATAAACATGTTAATAAAATTTGCATTTACAAAGTCACTGGTATTTTATAAAAAATACCCACCAGTACTGAATCAAGAGTGTATTTGTGTAACAAAATACTATACGTCCTCTAAAAGTCACGGTATTACCTTTTGTGAACACAGAATATTCTCACTAACTTGAAAGGTAAGGGCACGGCCACAGGCTGGGTGGCCAGTATTAAACGCTGTCACTTCCAGTAGGACTACAAGTGATTCTGCTTGTTGTTTTCAATTCATCTCCTGATAAACTAAGATTTCTCTAACTGCCTAAAATGATCAGGTACTTAGGGAAAACGCTATTAAAATATATGCTCAAAACCATCTCTACACTTGCTTTACAAACTGAATGGTGAAAATGTGACCTGATACCTAAGCTTTTGGTATGAGTTCTTTTGGTATGAATTCAAGATAAATTTCAACACATTTGGGAAGTATTATAATGATGCAAAAGTCATCATTTCTCAGGAAACTTAATAAAATGTTAAAGACATTACTTTGTTTAACAAAGGAATTTATTAGAAAATATTACACACTACATATTTGCTTCAGAGTATTGTTTCAGTAGACAGCACTCCATCCAACCTCAAACTACAATTTCTTAGACCCTGCCCCAACCACTGTGCTTCTGAAGCTGCATTTTGGGATGAAACATTCAAGCAGTACACATTTGTGGGCATTTAAGAAAGATGTAATGGAGAACATGTGGTAATGACCAGCATGACAACAATCATAGGCGTTTTGGAATATTGAAGTAATGGGTACCTACTATTAAGTCTCAAAACTCTAGGCATGTCAAAAGCCTAAAATATCAGCCAATGTGGCTATTAAGAGTCAAGGTTCCAAAGATCAATATCATAACCAAACCTTGAAGAAAATGAGCAGTCTGTAATTCTATAGTTTATAGCAGTTTCTAAACTACTTTTGATAAAGTTTGGATACATGCAAAATTAACGCAAATTTCTGAAAAAGAAAAAAGAATGAGGAAGGTAAAAGCAACAAATTGTTTTTTTAAAAAAAAAAATACACAAGGCATGCACCAATTCACTTTTTAAAAGTTCAAGTTCTAATCAAGTTAACATTCTTCATGAGCTATTGTAAATACAGCCCAGATACAGAACACAACAAACTTGCTATTTTTAAGAATGGTGGAAATTCTGGAGAGCCAAAGATATGAGCCCACAACTCTTCAAAATACCACCTAGTATTTCTTCAAAACCCCAGAGTTTATTTGCAAAACCTAATACAAAGATTATTTTCAAATATCATTCAATTCTCAAATGTCTCTGAAGGAAAATGAAAGAAAAGCACACATTCATCAGCTTAGAAACAGCAGTTTGCCATCAAATTTCCGAACTACCACTAACTCAAAGACTGGCAGTTCACACCATCATTTTTTTTGAGGTTCTGATCTGGAACAAATAAAAAGATGTGGGCTGGTCATCTGAAAGGCTGTCTTTATGTCTTAGTAAGAGAAACAGACTTCCAAACAGACTTCTAAACTTCATTCCCCATCATAATCTAAACATACTTTAATTTAAAATATATATCAGTAAAATACCATATACAAATGCCCAGAAATGTAGAATGAAGATCAAAAATGATTTGAAAAATTTTTTTAGGATTAGAATCATTACCTAATATAGCTTACTAACTAACTAGCACAATCACCACAGATGGGAGAAACATTTCAAAGTATTTCCACCTATCAAAGCTAGCACCAGGAAAATATTACACACAAAAAACCAACATAATCATTAATTCAGAAAGCACAAGTCTACAGAATATTGCTCTAGCAAAAGGGTCTGTCTCACTGAGGTGTATATTTACCTGGGATCCATTAATATATTATCTTAACATCTTCCCAGTTACTTGGTATCTATTGAAAACTGTTACTGGAATGAAAGACAGTTTATCATGAAAGAATTCCTTTTTTCTTTCCAGAAATGAAATAGTGGTCCTAAACTTACCTTTCATAAAAATTAACATCTAAAAACCCCCCAAAAACTTGGTCTTTGAAAACCTAAATAAAACTCCATTACTTAATTTTCCTCTCCTTTTATCAAATAAAAGTTTTAATGTCTGTAATTCTACAACATAGTTGATAGCCACTAATTTCATTTATCATAAAGCATTTGAAGACATCGCGAATGGGTATAACAGTCCATCAGTGATTATAGACAGAACAACATCAACCTGAAGCCAGTGAAGTAAGTTTTGAAATTCTACCTTAGTCCCAAGGAAGGAGAAGAGTCCCCACTAAGAGCAACTATCTAACGGGAACAAATTATTTATCATCTCGGATGGGTCAAGAGAACATAATTTCTGAATAGACAAAAATTTTCAAAATGAGTCTTCTATAAATTCAACAGATTTTCAACTGCCAAAATTACAATCTAGCAAATCAAACTGCTTCATCTCAACTGGGGGAAAAAAGGCACAAAGAAAACCAAGCAGCAGAAGCTTTATTTGGTAATACAACAGGAAGAGGGGCTCAAAGTTGTGAACACTAAATTTTAGTATTGTGATGATGTTTGCTATCTAAGCAATTTATTTCAGATATGTACTTTAAAAATACACATTAGGAACCCTGCAATTGGTCTATTAATATTAGAAATATTTTAATGGTAATACATTATTTAACTTTCTATAATTAAATTCATAAAGATTACACTTTATAGCTTGACAGAATAAATGTAATATATATACATATATATGTGTATATATATATGTATTGTCTTCCAAAACCAGTGCTCTTTAGAAGTTTCTAATTTATGCACTCCATGATTTCAATAAAAAAGCTGTACATCCTCTAGTATCCACACTATAACACAATCCTAGTAAAAATGCACATTCCATTAAACCCTTTATTTTCCCTTGAATTTGCTTTATTTGAGGGGAGAGGTTAAAGAAATTGCAGTGCAGAACTATATTTATTTAGAACAAAACATTATATTCTACATTAAAAAAAATAATGTTTATCAAAACCAGATTTCAGTCACAGTTATGATTCTCAGGTAAGGGTACATGTTGAATTGCACTTGGCAGGTGTCTTGGCAATGTCCTTTACAGCTCTCCCCATTTCAGCCTATGTTTTTTTCAGTAGTCATGGGTTCTTCCACAGTTTTCTTTTGGCTCCCCTTCCGTGAATATTTGTATTTGTCTACATAGGCTTTAACCAGATTTGCCACTTTAGCAGAATTTACTTCTCCACTCTTACTATGACAAACCTAAGGAAAAAGGGGGGAAAACTTTTTTCATGCTTAAAGAGATTAAGCAAAATGGAAAGCTTTGTGAAACACCCAGCCAGACAACACAATTATTTTCATTTTGCAGATTTCATAGACTTAATTAAAAGGTAAAAAAGCAGACAAGAATTAGTTAGAGCTAGCTTTTATTAATTAAATTTAAGCATTATTTTATTAAGATAGAAATGGGCTAAAAAAGTAACATGCACGTAACACCACTAAAACTGTAACTTACTTTATCTACTGCTTTCCGTACAATCTCTTTATATTCTTCCTTGGTGATATCTTTGTTTTGGTAAAATGGCTTAATAGCCAATTTTACCTCCTGGGCAGCTTTTTCTTGGATTTGCAATTTCTGATGAAAAGAAAATGGGTAATTATTATTTGCCAATTACATAGTTTCAAGAAATACCTTTTAAAAATACAAAGTTGAAAAACTGCACATTTCTAGCATTAAACCAAACACTTCACATGTAAGACAAACAAAATTATTTACTAACATATATTAAATATTTCTAAAAATAAATATGTAATATTACTGGTAAATCACAAAGTATTAAAAAATCTAGATAGAACCTTTCAAAAAGTACTGGATTTGAAGACTCAAAATGCAATTCCCTACACCAGTCATACAATAAAATGCAATTTTTTTCATCTTTATCACATACAGAATTATCATATACAGGTTGCTCTCAACCTTGAACTTGCCTTGTCTGTCTTCGAGCTATCTGCGCTGGCTTCCACTGTAACACTTACTTTGCTTTCTGCCAATTTTACAGCAGCATTAGAGGCTTTGCTGTGACTTGATGACGGAGTATTACCAGAACTTGGTCCCTGAACTGTTCCCATACTTCCTGGGGCTGCTGTCGGAGCAGGCAAGACTGGTGTACTCATGTTATTACTTACATGAGAAGCACTAGGTATACCCTGTTTTAAAGAGTTATCATCAGTTAATGAATTACTTGTACGCAATACAAGTCTTTTAGTCACGTATTATGAATTATATTGAGACATACAATTCAACCTTAGTACTTAAAGGAAATGCCTAATTCAAGTCAACTGTACATAAAAGACCCTTTGAAAATAATGAACATATTTGTAAACAAAGTCTTATTTAAATATGTCAAGATGACTTTTTGTAAAATAAAAGATCAGAGCCCCCCGAGTAGTTAGGATTACGGGTATGAGTCACTGGTGCCCAGATCCATGATGACTTTTAAATTATTATACATGCACTGCACTGTTCTCAAAGCAACATGAAAAACATTTAAACAGTATTTAAAGAATCCTGGGAGGCTCTTTAAGAATTTAAACTAACGTTCAATGTCCCCATTTTAAATATTGGAGAAAATAAAAAAGGGACATTAAGGACTGGAAGGAGCTGACATCAGAAAGGGTACAGGAACCCACATTCTACAGTATCATTTCCCTACCATTCTAAATGTCTTAGTGTCAGGATTCTAGCTTCTGAAAGGCAGGCACAAAACAAACAGCAACACAATGATTGCTTATTATTCTAATTTTCTGTCTCATAGAGGCATTTCTTTTAAGCACCATAAATCCCTGGATATCAACACAGTATTAGATAATAAACGTTTATCTTTAGCATTTATCCAAATAGGACAATATAAAGCTTTTACCATAGTAGTTAATAATTAACTCCCACTATTCTGTCCCAAAAGTTAAAAACATTATCTAAGGAAGGGGGATTTAAGAGTGCTTCATATGGGCTGGGAAGGTGGCTCAGTGGTAGAGTCCTCACCTTGCATGTATGAGGCCCTGGGTTCGATTCCTCAGCACCACATGAAAAAGCTGGAAGTGGTGCTGTGGCTCAAGTACTAGAGCGCTAGCCTTGAGCTGAAGCTGAGGGACAGCGCCCAGGCCCAGAGTTCAGGCCCCATGACCAAAAAAAAAGCTTCCTTTAATTCTAGCTTGACTCATAATTTGGTGTGTTTTTTTTTTTTTTTGGAGGGGGGGGGGGGGGTCCGGTCGTGGGGCCTGAACTCTGGGCCTGGGTGCTGTCCCTCAGCTCTTCAGCTCAGGGCTAGCGCTCTACCACTTGAGCCACAGCGCCACTTCCCGCTTTTTTTTTCTTTTTGCTTATGTGGTGCTGAGGGCTCGAACCCAGGGCCTCATGCATGCAAGGCAAGCACTCTACCACTGAGCCACCTTCCCAGCCCTCATAATCTGGTCTTAATCAGACTGAAGGAAAAAAAAAAAAAAAAAACACCACCATCAAAATTGATTGGATCATTAGATCCAATCCAGGTTTTATCTTTCTTGATGATGTTTCTAATGTATTGCATTATTTGGGAGTTAGAAATGGAGGTGAAACTTTGGGAAAGCAGTATGGAGGTTCCTCAAAAGACTCCACATAGAGCTCCCCTAGGACCCAGCAATCCCACTTCTGGGCATTTACCCCAATGATTATAAACAAGGCCATACTAAAGCTACCAGCACAATTATGTTTATCACAGCATTATTTACCATAGTTAAGCTATGGAACAAACCCAGATGCCCCTCAGTAGATGCATGGATCAAGAAAATGTGATATATGGGTGTGTGTACACACAATGGAATTCTATGCCTCCATCAGAAGAATGACACCTCCCCATTTGTTAGAAAATGGAAAGACTTGGAAAAAATTATATTAAGTGAAGTAAGCCAGGCCCAAAGAAACATAGGTCCCATGGTTTCTCTTATTTGCAATAACTAGTATATGTCTAAGACAAGCAGAAAAAGGTCAAAAGCTATGTACATATGATCACATAAGATGATGCTAAATGAACCCCAAGATAGGGACACAAGAGGTTTTATCTTTCTTGATGTTGTTTCTAATGTATTTATAATGTATTATGTGAGTTTTTTTGTTTCTTTTGTATGTTCTTCCCTCATGTGTACAACTCCTGTTTTCACTGTATTTGATCCTGGTGCCCTGCATCTTGTATATACATTTTTCTAATTTGGGGAGGGGAAGCGAAATAACAAAATGCTGAAACAAGGATATAGATTGATGTACAAGACACTATGTTGAAAAGGAACTTTACAATTTGTGGAGGGAGGGAGAATTTGGGGAGGTGGGGAGGGAAGGGATGGTAGGAGAAAAACAAAGAGGAGGTAACAATGTTGGATAGGAAATGTACTCATTACCTTACTCATGTAACTGTAACCCTCTGTTTCTTTACAATGAAAAATATATACTAAAAAGAAAATGGAAACTTAAAAAAAAAAAGAAATAGAGGTTAAAAAATGACAATCAACTGGATCAGGTGGGATTTATGTAATCAAATAAACAACTATTTCTGAAGGAAACCCCTTTTTCGAACGTTTGTCCCTAACAGCTAAACATTCATAACAATTGTTATTAAATTTGAACTATTAAAAACATACCTGCGACTGGTTTCCATCTGGGTGTGAAGCAATGTAGGTGACTTGTTGGGAGGGCGGGGGTGGGGGTGGGGGTGGGGGTGGTCCCTGAGTTACACTGGCAGTAGCAGCCACCTGCATGAGAGGCACTCCTGTGTGGAGATGCAAGGGTAGCTGAGGATGCATGTTAAATGGACTTCGTTGGAGGTTCATCAAAGGGGCATGAACACCCATTGGATATGGAAAGATATTCATTGGCTGGTGTTGTGCATTCATCTGTTGCGGAATTACGTTCATTTGTGGCTGCATCATATTTATAGGCAGCTGAGAACTGTCAACTTGTTGATTTGTTTGGTCTTTTAGGTTAGAATCTAATCAGAAGAAAAAAATCATATTACAAATCTCTAACAGAAAAGCAAACTACTACTAGTAGTAGTAAAATACCAACCACTAACAGACCCAGTACACCAAACCTCTACTTTTGCTAAAGTCATTCCTACAAAATTTACCTAATTTTCTAACCAAAAGAAAATATTCAGAATTATTTTAAAGAATAAATTCACACTACAACATACATCAACATTAGCAAAGAATTAGTTTAAGAAATTACTAGTTTGAAAAATATTTTATAAAATTTAACTGGTTAATAAGGCCAATTTTTAGTATTTTAATAGCCTGTTCTCATGAAATGTTTTTAACAAGAAAACAACAAGGAAAGATAATCATAATTAGTGATTATTGTTGTCTGACAACAATGACCAGTAAAAATACAAATATTCATATCTGAAATACATAAAATAGAAGTTAAATCCTACTGATGAACATTCCAAACTCTTCTACTGTAGCAAATAACACGTAACAAACAACCTTTGGCAAAAATAGAAGTAAAGGTGGGGTTAAAAAATATTTACATGCTGGGGCTGGGAAGGTGGCCCAGTGGTAGAGTGCTTGCCTTGCATGCATGAGGCCATGGGTTCAACTCCTCAGCACCACATAAGCAGAAAAAGCCGGAAGTGGTGCTGTGACTCAAGTGGTAGAGCGCTAGCCTTGAGTTCAGGCCCCACAAGCAACAAAAAAATAAATAAATAAAAATATTTACATGCATATATGTTATGTATCTATGTACTTATATAGACATTTTGTAAATGAAGTTCCAGTTTTACACTGTAAAAATTACAAATAGGGATCTCAATTCATGTAAGATATTAACTTAAAATATTTCTTGAAGTAAAACATCAATAGAAAATACATTACCCTGTTCAGTTGTTTCTTCTTCTTGTCTCATCCATCCAGACTGTGAACCTGAAGAATTCCTCCCACGCCGTGAATAATAGTTCTGTACATCTACTGGCAAATTCTTTCTCACAGCCCAACTAGATGCAGATGTCCATCCTGACCTATCTGCTGGCGTATCAAAGGAAAACTCTTGCTCATTTTTCCTCTTGTAGGGCTGCTGTTCCATATACTTGAAAGAATCATTCCCTGAACTATTTGAATTACCTGAGAGGGGTTTTCGGTTCTGCCACCTATTTTCATTTTGATCTGTATAAGCAAAACTACCTCTGTATGTGCCTCTGCCTCGGTTACCTCTACCACGGTTAGATACCCAACTCGAACCAAAGTTTTTATTCCAAGAATTCCCTGAATTTTCATTTCTATTTTCTTCCCAGTGGGAATCTTTTAACTTTTCTGGATTTCTGGTCCTTGGGTCAGGTCCAGAATTTATTTTTTCTGTTACCCAACTGGGACAATCATTTCTACATTTGTCAACAGAATTTGGATCGTCAGTATCTAAACTGACATCACTCTTTTCTTTTCTTGTATTTTCATTCTGTTTCTCCGGGTCATTCTTCCTGTAACGGTCACTTCCTCGTGGGCACCTCCAACCATCAGTTGTCCATCTTTCCTTCCACCGAGGAGAGTAACTATCTCTCTCATTTCTGCCAAAAGATGAACTTTTACTTTTTGTTCTCGATCTTGATGGTGATCTAGAACGAGATCTGGACCTAGACCACCTTCTGGTTCTCCTTTCTCGCTCTCGTTCTCGATCTCGCTCTCTCCTCTGTCCATCTCTATCACTTTCTCTTTCTCTGCTCCGGGACCTAGACTTTTCTTTTGAGGCATCTTTCACTCTTGACTGAGATCTTCGATTCTCTCTAGAAGTATCTCTTCTTGGGGATGGTGATTCAGATTTTTTACTTTCCCTGGTGCTATCTCTTTTTGGAGATCTTGACTGAGTGCGCCTCTTTTCTCTTGTCATATCTTTTCTTGGGGACTGGGAGCGAGATTTTCTCCGTCCCCTAGCAGATTCTTTCTTAGGAGAGGGTGATAGAGACTTTTTGCTTTCTTTTCCAGTTTCTCTCTTAGGAGATGGAGACTGAGATCTCTTCTTTTCTTGGGTGGCATCTTTGTTGGGAGACCAAGTAGTAGATGGAGAATGAAATCTAGACTTCCGGGTACGAGGCTTTTTGGTTTTATCTATGGGATCTATTGGGTTTTCAGATGGTTGAGATATTGTTTCAACCTTTACGTTTGTAGGATCAGATGATGTCTGATTAGTTTCAGAACTGTGTGTCACAGAATCTTCACTCAACAGTTTGGAGTCAATATTCACAGATGATTCAATTTCAGATTCATTTTGGTCACTGCAAAATGAATCACACTCCATAGGTATCATTTCATTATTGTCCTCACTAAAATGCATCTCGATCTGTTCAATGGGTGTCTGAAGCAACTTCACAGAATTAGGATGCTCAACTGGAGATTCAGTCTTTTCTTTTAAAGATTTGTCTGATTGGATATTATTTCTTTCAGAGTCTTGACTACTACTCATGCTTTCATTTTCTGAAGTATTGCAGGTGGCAGTCATTTCTGCATTTTCAGTTTCAACATTCCCAAGTAACTCAATCTCTGAGCTTTCAATAGATTTTTTATCTACTGTCTGTGTAATTTCACCCTCTGAACATTCTAACTTAGGGCTCTCTACAATCTCTTCTGTTTTCACTGCAGAATCCTTATAATCACTAGTTTCTACTGAGAGATTATCCACTAATTTTTCTTCACTGATCACTGACTCTGAATTCTCAGGAATTCCATCTTGGGAATTAGATACTGCTTGGTATACTTCAGCTCTGGATCCTGAACATGGAAGCAAATCATTTGGAGGATGATCTGCACATGTACCTGCCTTCACCTCTGATTCTGAAGATCGAAAAACCTGATCATGATTTTCTAATGGATCACTTTCTTTTTCAAAAATATCTTTAGAAACCTCATTTTCTAAACATAAAACTTTACCCTCTATACCTGTATTCTCAAGTTTTTCAATTCCTTCCTCCTCTCCAACAAGCACAGAAGTATCTTGATTACAAGATTTTGAATCTGAAGATTCTAATTTTTCCTCTGAATCATGATTCTCAGTATGTTCCTCATTTTCTCCTGTTTGTTCATCACAACTTTCCAAGCAAACAGACAACTGGTTTTCTACATCTGTTTGCAAGGAACAAACATTACTACTTTCTACATCTGATTGTTGCTCTTTCTCTAATACAGGTGGTGTGTCAGACTCTGTTATTTCTTCCTCCACTGAATCACTAGAAGATGTTTTTTCAGAGGAAGGCACGGACCTCCGAAGTTTCTTTTTCAGTAAAGGTGGTTTTCTTCCTCTCCTAACAGACTTACGTTTTGGAGCCTGTCTTCTTTGCTTTTCTGACTCAATTGGAGAGGAAACACTTTCAGAAGGAATATTGTTACCTGGAGCATCACACCCAGAATTACTTGATACAGGGGATTTCTGAGTCTGACTAACAGTCTCAGCTCTTGTGTTACGTGTAGATCTCCTTGTAGGAGTTGTGGTTGTAGGTTTTCGTCTTGATCCTCTAGTGTTTGATGATCCAGAAGTTTGTTTTTTTTCATCTCCTTCTTGGGTATGTGCTAATGTATAACCTTTGCAAGAAGTACCTGACAATGTTGGGAAAAAAATAACATCAAATTTTTGATGTTTCATTATAGTTCATTTTAGCATAACAAGTATGATGCAGTGAAACAAAAATACTGTGAGAGTGAAACTACAAGTATATCGCTACATCAATAGTATGAAGAGCATTCAGCCCTTTAAAAATAGTATGGCATTATGAATAGTATTGTGTGTATATTCTAGTTGCAATAATTTGTCACTGGCCAATTATTTAAAGAAGTATCTAAGTTACAACAACTTATTTCACATTTTTCTAGATCAACACATTTACAAGTTAACTAAAAGTTAAAGTTAACTTTTAAAATAGGAAAGTATTTTTACAAACTTTACCGAAATTTTCTAATGACATAGAATTAGTTGGAAAAATACTTCTTGGCAACACAGAAGAGATGAGAGGAAGGACTTCTGGTCCAACATTCCAAGGTACAAAACCAACTCTGAAAATAAAGATAAATTGCAGATTACCTGAAAATGTGTACTAACTATAAACAAAAAAAATCCTCTTAAAAGCATTCATATTCTGTTAAACTAAAGGCAAAAAGAGATGAAAGAAAACTATAGATGTTTTTCTCTTTCAAATAATTTAATATTTTGTCAAGGTTTTGTTTTAGTGTTTGCTATTCTAAAAAAAAATCTTCAATGTATATAACCCGACCCAATGCTATTCTAAAAAATTTCAGTGTATAACCCAACATAAAATAAAAAAGTTTAAGTGTAGAGTTGTGGGATGTTTATGTAACCAGCACCCAGCCAAGAAACAGAACAGAAAGCTTTCTTGTATTCCTATGTACTACCCTTCTTTTCAAGATAAGTAGTTAACTTTTTCTTTTTTGCATTAAGTGAGCTTTAAACTCAGGGCTCAGTTAGGCAGCTTGCTTGGTTATGGCTGGTGATCTATCATGTCTCCAAGCCGGTATTTTTGTTGACTACCTGTAGATACTTCTTGAGTAGCTAGGATAACAGGCATGAGCCACCAGCACGTGACTAAGTATCAAACTAATTTTTATTGCTATAGTACATTTTTGAACCCTTGATGTGAGGATGGCTCCTCAAAGTTCTGAGGGTCTTGATGGACAGGAACCCTGAAATTTCCTGTATTCAAACTCAATCCATTTCTCAAGGTCCATTACGTTATTTATGTATGGTCAATTTAGGTCTCCTAATAAAAGACTACTTCATTAAATATCAAGTAAGATTCTTAAATAGGAGAAAAGTAGAAAAACAATGTGCAAATATGCCTGAAACTGTGTCAGTAGCTTCAGGACTTAACCAAGAAGGGAAGGACTACACTGCAAACAGTTGTGAATGCTAGAACAGAGCAGGGACATCATGAAAGAGCTACTTAGTAGAGTATGTTTCGGAATAGACATAAACACTGCTTCAGCAGACAGTGGATAGGTAAAACTACACTGGGGAAAAATGAAAAGACAGCAAGTCTGAATACTGTTACTGTGAATCTATAATGTAAACAATATGCTTATCATAAATATTCTTTACTTGCCAAAGGATCTTTCAAAACTGTTATCTTCATTAGGCATTTCAACACTGAAGGTTACACAAAAATTCCTCGTAATGATATGAAATAAAGTACCCTTTTACTTACGTACAATGATATCCTGCTTTTATATTAACATGCAAACATTTCTTTTACCTTACAATTCCAGGTAATGTACCAGGAAACCACGACAATTCCAGTTCTTGTCTCTTCTGAGTAATCAATGCACTGATTTCACTGACTTCTATAAATTCTGTACTGAAAGATAAATTTATAACTTCATCAGAATTTCAAAAATTAAAAATTTACAATAACAAGGATATATCAAGAAAAGGAGCAAATTTTACAACTAGCAGAATGAATTATATTTATTTTAAAAAACCTTTCTTCTTATGTAAACTTAAAATAATCCTATCTCTAAAACAATACAGAATGTTCAACAGAAATCAAAATGTTTAATTGAATCCTGAAACTAATGCTTGAGTTTTTAATCCCTTTATTTTCCTCTTATCCAAGTACTATAGCTTCAACTCAGTGCCTTATATCCCTGCTCAGTTTGATTGCTCACTGCTGGCCCTCTACTTCTTGAGACATACCTCCAGCTCCTACTGTTTTTCTGAGAAATTATGTCACTATGTACACAGCTCGGGTGGCTTAGAACTTGCTATCTTCCTGCCTTAGTCTTTGGGTCCGGTCAGAGGGCCTGAACTCTGGGCCTGGGTGCTGTCCCTCAGTTCTTCAGCTCAAGGCTAGAGCTCTACCACTTGAGCCACATAGCGCCACTTCTGGTTTTTTTTTTCTTTTTGCTTATGTGGTGCTAAGGAATCGAACCCAGGGCCTCAGGCATGCAAGGCAAGTGCTCTACCACTGAGCCACCTTCCCAGCCTGCTGCCTTAGTCTTTGAAATGCTGAAAACTAGATGTGTTTTACCACATTTGGTTTAAGTGACATAATTTTTAATAGCCAACTATGACTAGGAACTGTAATAGTAAGAGAAATCTAAAGTGACAGTTTCCCATTTTAAACTAGGTATAAGGTAACAGAGAAAAATAAAGGTGGATATGGTTACTACAACCAAAAATGGACATATTTCAGCTTTTGAAAAAACTAATGATAGAACTATTTCTTTGGAACTTTGCCAAACTTTAAAATTAAATTACACAATCTATTCTATCTTTATGGGTTCAACTATGTGATTTCTAAGATCTTAATCTTCAAATTCAAACAAATAGCTACCCATTATATTCATACAAGTTACTAGTGATTCAAAGTCACTAAAGATTAAGATAGGGTGCTTAAATTTGTTCCAAAAATGATTCTTAATGAAGCAGTACCCCTACAATTTAACAAATAGCCCACTTCCCTCATCATATAAGAAGACTGTGTTGAACACTAAGTGTCCATGTTCAAACTAGGGTTTGAACTCACGAGTCCCATGCTCATTACTTCAGCTATACTACCAGTACTTTGGGTTTTTATTATTTTTCAGACAGTCTCCTTTAGCCACAATCAGCCAGGATTATGATCCACCTACTTATACTTCCTTCAGAGACTCTATCTTCCCAATTTCCATGTCTTGACAAGCTAAAATTATAACTCAGCCACCAACTGAACAATTTTTAATAATAAAACAAAATCTACTTGTACAGGTAGGAACTAAATAATGGAGACACTCAGAAAATCAGCTTTCTAGGGCTGGGAAATGTGGCTTAGTGATAGTGCTTGCCTAGCATGCATGAAACCCTGGATTCAATTCCTTAGCACCACATAAATAGAAAAAGCCAGAAGTGGCACTGTGGCTCAAGAGGTAGAGTACTAGCCTTGAGCAAAAGAAACTAAGGGACAGTGCCCAGCCCCTGAGTTCAAGCCATAGGACGTGCAAAAACAAAAAAACAGGCTTTCTCTTTGAGAGAGCTAGTAGTCTGTTTTCCAAAAGTTTTCATAATTTTTATTGAGACCATATTATAAATTTCTACCAAACGTAATTTATAATTAAAATATCAAGTATAAGCAGCATAAATGAAAAGTAGAAAATACTAACCAGTAAGCTCTACAGGTGAAAGAATCTCCAGTGTGACTACTAAAAGAACACATACTGGAGAAAAAATTTCTGAAGCAATGGCTTGTACACTGATTTGATCTTCGAGGCTAGAAATGTAAAAGGCAGTTAGTGGAACAGAAAACAAATATATCTAATATTTACAACATAGTTACAACAACATACTTTTATATATCTCAAGCAATCACCACAGTGTTATTATCTAATAAAGAAATACTTTCAACAAACCTTATCTATCTTTATTGCTGCATTTTTCTGTCCTCCTGTTTTACTGTTTGAAGATTTTCCTGTACAAAAACAAAAAAGATTTGGTTACTCTGTCTTAATTTTTACTTAAAAAGACTGAAAACCTGTGATACTTGAAAGAGAAAGTTAAAACAACTTTTCTGCTGGGCTCAGGTAGCTCACGCATGTAATCCTAGCTACTCAGGAGGCTGAGATCTGAGGATCATGGTTCAAAGCCAGCCAAGGCAGAAAAGTCCGTGAGACTCCTATCTCCAATAGACCACCAGAAAACCAGAAGTGGTGCTATGGCTCAAGTGGTAGAGCGCTCACCTTGAGCTGAAGAGTTGAGGGACAGCACCCAGGCCCAGAGTTCAAGCCCTACAACTGACCAAAAACAAAACAACAACAACAAAAAAAAACAACTTTTCTACTTCATATCATTTTTTTCCCCCAAAAAAAGCTAATTTTACCTCATTAAGCTACAGAAACAAAGAAAAATTTAAAAGACACAAAACAGAGGAAGCTCTTCTGCTCAGGGCATGATCATTAAATCACATTAACATTTTCACCTACCTCATACAAACAGCCTATAGCAAATTATGACATATACAATCATCAGTAAAATATATTTCATATTTCTTTTCCACCTATACCTCTCATCCCAAGTAGAACCTAATTGAGGGAAACATGAGGCCATTAGCCTTTGTTCACCATAAACAAGCCAACGATAGATACCACCTTCAAGTAAATACTCCTTCAATGGAGAATAAACTAGTAGTACTGGTGGAAAAGTGATTGTGTGTATTTATTTTTTATTGGTGCCAGTCCTGAGCGCTATTCCTGAGCTTTTGTGCTCAAGGCTAGCATGTTCTACCATGGCTCCATTTCTGGCTGGTTGGTGATTAATTGAAAGTCTCACAGACTTTCCTGTCCAGGTTGGCTTTATAAATCAGAATCCTAGCATCTCAGCCTCCTAACTAGCTAGGATTGAAGGTATGAGACACTGGTCCTGGCTGGAAACATTGCTATTACAGCAATATTGTTGGCTCAATTGCTTATGCTTGTTTTCTTTAAATATAAAAAATTTAAATATAGAATATTTATAAGAGATTTCCACGTATACTATCACATTAAGAAAGATAAAGGAAGCAAGGCACCAGTGTCTCACATTTCTAATCCTACTCAGAAAGCTAGGACCCAGGCTTGAGGTTCAAAGCCAGCCTGGGCAGGAACGTCCGTGAGACTCTTATCTCCAATTAACCATCAAAAAGCTTGAAGTGAAGATGTGGTTTCAAGTGATAAGAGTGCTAGCCTTGAGCAAAAAATCTCAGTCAGTGCCCAAGGCCCCAAATTCAAGCTCCTAAACAGGCCTCAAGAAGGAAAGAAGGTTGAACAAGTTTGCATTACCATCAACAGAATATTATTTTCCCTTTTGGCTGCATCCTCACTAGCATGTTATCACTTGTTTTCTTGATAATGGCTATTCTAACTGGGGTGAGGTAAAATCTCAATGTAGTTTTCATTTGCACTTCCTTTACGGCAGCCAGAGAATGTTCAGATGTTGAGCATTTTTTCATGTGTCTATTGGCCATTTTTATTTCTTCTAAGAAGACTCTCAGCACATTAGCCATTTATTAATTGGGTTGTTGGTTTTTTGGAGGCTTATTTTTCTGTATATTCTGGATATTTAGCACTAATAAGTAGCTGGTCAAAATCTTCTCCCATTCTGTAGGCTGTCTTTTTAGCTTGTGGGCTATGTCCTTTGCTATGTAGACACTTTTTAGTTGGAGAAGACATCCCATTTATCAAGTGTGTCTTTGATTTGCTGTGCTTCTAGATCTTTACTCAGAAAGTTTCTACTTGTGCCCAGGAATCCTAATGTTTCCTCTCATCTTTCCTGTAACAGTTTTATAGTTTCGGGTCTTACATTGAATTATTTGATACATTTTGAGTTGATGCGGGTGCAAGGTGAAATATTAGGAGCTAATTTCGGTTTTGTTTTTTTTTTTTTGGTCGGTCGTGGGGCTTGAACTCTGGGCCTGGGCGCTGTCCCTCAGCTCTTCAGCTCAAGGCGAGCGCTCTACCACTTGAGTTACAGCGCCACTTCTGGTTTTCTGGTGGTTTATTGGAGATAGGAGTCTCACGGTCTCTCCTGCCCGGGCTGGCTTTGAACCGCGATCCTCAGATCTCAGCCTCCTGAGTAGCTAGGATTACAGGCGTGAGCCACCAGCGCCCAGCTAATTTCGGTTTTTTACATATGGAAATCTAGCTTTGCCAGCATCATTTGTTGAAGAGGTTATCTTTCTCCAGGCTATGCTTTTTACTCCCTTACCGAATATTAAATAGCCGTAGGTCTGTGGATTTATTTCTGGGTCTTCTATTCTATTCCTTTGGTCTTCAGGCCTGTTTTTGTGCCAGTAACAAGCTGTTTTCATTACTATGGTTCTGTAATAGAGTTTGAAGTTTGGTATTGTTATTCCTGCAAAATTATTCTGTCTGCTAAGGGTTGCATTTGCTATCTGGGGTCTTTTGTTGGTGGGAATATAAACTTGTTCAATCATTCTGGAAAGCAGTGTGGAAGGTCCTCAAAAAATTAAAACATACAACTACCCTATGATCTAGCACTTCCAACCCTGGGCATTAACCTGAAAGATTACGAACCAGTATACTGTAAAGCCACTAGCACAACCAGGCTTATTGCAGCCAAGGTATGGAATCAGTCCATATGTCCCACATTGGATGAATGGATCAAGAAAATGTGGTGTATATGTATATGTGTATCTATGTATATATACACATACAAACATATATAAAATGGAATTTTATTCATCCATTAGAAAGACACTGTACTATTTATAAAAGAAACAGAAAGACCTGGAAAAAATTATGTTAAGTGAAGTAAGTCAGGCCCAGAGAGACAGAGGATACATGTTTTCCCTTATATGTGGAAGCTAGATTTAGCTTATCAACTTATAAGTAAATATGTTGGGTGGTATATAAGCAACATAAGTAAATATGTTATATAAGTATATATAAGTAACTTATAAGTAAATATGTTGGGTGTATACAAATGTATTAACAAATAAAGTAGATTCAAGGGAGAACTCAAAACAGTGCAATTTCTTAGAAAGGCAAACGCAAAGTTCAGCAAAATAAAATACCAGGAAGCAGATACTCCAAAGGAGTGAGGTGGGATGGAAGAGAAAAGATGAATAAAGAGAAAAAGAGCGGAAGAATGCAGTCAAGAATCCAATGGATATCCTACAAAATTAAGAAGACTGAGGGGTGGGTGGGAGGAAGATGGGATGGGAAGAGGAATCAAAGGAAGAGGCTACAATGCTTGATAAGAAATGTACTCATTATCTTGCTTATGTAATTGTAAACCCTCTGTACAGTATTTTCACAATTAAAAAAAGAAGACTGAGGGAAGGGTGGGTAGAGGAATGGGTGAGAATATTGAAATGGGTGACATTAATCAAGATATATTGCTTGTATTTATAGGCTGCTTTGTTAAATGGCAACTCCTTTGTAAAACTACAAAAAGAAATCAAAATTAAAAACAAAGTTTAAAAAGGAAACAGGAAAGGGAAAGGAGATAAATTCTAAAAATATAGTTTCTATCAATATCTTTATAGATTAAGCCTCTGTTATTAGTGATCTTAATTTGTGAATATCCTATATGGTCCATAATAAACTGCTACTGGTACTATTACCTCCTCAAAACTCTGGAAAAAGTCTAACATGAAAACAAAAACTATTCTTCAGACTTCAACCATGCTTGCTTCCCAAAGTGTTTATTGATTTTCCCCAAAATAAATCACATTGATTCCTTAGAAAGCCTATTCTCCTGCTGTGTGTAGTGGCACATGCCAGTCATCTCTGTACTTAAGAGGAAAAGCAAGATGATTACTGAGTTCCAAGCTACCCTAAGATACATGGAAAGACTTTATCTAAAAAACAAACAAACAAACAAACAAGCAAAAAAACCTAAAAAAAAAAATGAAGAGGATTTAAGAAAAAGTGAGATTTCCTTCTACAATAAAATCTTGGCATTTTTAGTCTTCATCCTTTTACTCCAGCTGGTAGTAAGAGTACTTCTTAATAATAAATAGAATTCTAATTTCCATTTAAGCTACGATATAGTGGCTGATTGTGCAGAGCTATTATCCATTCCTCACATTACAATTGCAACAAAAGTAATTATACATTGGGGTAGAGAAGGTGGCTGAGTTTCAAGAACTTACCATTGTACTTTTTAATGTATATTGAAATGATGATACAGTAGACTTTCATATATGTAGACACATGGTTCCAAGGAGACCACCAGTGAGGAAAACCTGTGCATCTTTAGGATGCAGACAGTTCAAGGCTATTCTGATGCTTTACTATTTTTCCTCTAACTGCTACCCAACTTCCACTAAAGACATGCTTCCTTTTCAATAAATCTCAACTTTTTGCTTTATCACCTAAGCACATGTATCCACTTTGGCTTTGGAGGACTGCCATAACTTTTACTTTTGATCTCAAATTCTAAATTTATTTTATTTATTTTTTTTGGGGGGTCTGGTTGTGGGGCCTGAACTCTGGGCCTGAGTGCTGTCCCTCAGCTCTTCAGCTCAAGGCTAGTGCTCTACCACTTGAGCCACAGCGCCACTTCCGGCTTTTTTCTTTTTGCTTATGTGGTGCTGAGGAATCGATCCCAGGGCCTCATGTAGGCAAGGCAAGCGCTCTACCACTGAGCCACCTTCCCAGCCCCCAACTTCTAAATTTTTAGTGGTGCATTAGGGCATGGTTTGCTTTTGAAAAGGTTTATTTTTCACAAAATTAAGGGCAGGTTCAGATCACATGATTCAAACATAACTGGCTATACACGTAACTGACAGCTTCTCTATGTCCAGTGAACTGCAATGTAAATACAAGCATTTAAAATTTTTGTTTTTTTAACTTTCTTTTTATTGACCTGGTCAAAACTTCGTATAGTTTATCTGTAAATAAGACAAATCTACTGTACAATGATTTTTTTAAATTCCTTAGCAAACCCAAGAGTAATAATGCTTGGTAGGTACACAAGTATATTTTTAGGAACAATCATTTTTGTTCAGCTAAAGACAAATTGCTGTGCTGTGGTTACACAGTGATTTTTGTGACCTAAACAAGCTCAGTTGTTTTGGTTCACTCAATACTTAATAACTATATACTGTTTACATACTATTCTTTTATTTGAAAGCCTTTCCTAGAAAGCTATTATTAGACCAAATGCTCTATAAAAAGAACTGTTTTCTGGTCAACAGCCAGTACTATGTACAGAGCAGCACCAGTGGTAACTTAAAAATACTGAAGATCAGTAAACTTCTCTAGATTTGTTTCCTAGAAAGAGCTCACAACTCTACCAATTTAAATAGTAATAGTTTTTTTTAATTTAAATTTTCTAAAAGTAATGCATGTACATTGTTTAAGATGAACAGCACCTTTTAGGTCTATAAAAAACAACACAGACCTACTCTTGGCTTCTACATACCAAAAATATTCATCAGACACAGGGACCTGCAATCCTAGCTATTCACACCTACAATCCTAGCTACTCAGGAGGCTGAGATCTGAGGATCACATTAGAGGCCAGCATGAGCAGGAAAGTTTGAGATACTTATCTCCAATTAATCACCAAAAAACTGGAAATGGAACTATGGCTCAAGTGGTAGAGGGTCAGCCTTGAGCAAAAATGCTAACGGAGAGGACTCAGGCCAAATTCAGTATCAGCACCAAATAATGAAACAAAAACAAAAACAAATTTCATCTAATATGTATCTCTATTCATTAACAACACCCTTACGTTTTCCAGTTTCAAATATGTGCTTTTTTTAATATGACAGAAAAAGTATTTTAATACCACTACTCTACCTATTCCCTTTGCTACCCATACTCTGTATTAACCTACTTCAACACTGGAGATAGCAACATCATTAAGTATATAAACATTAATCACATCTGAACTATAAACTGGCTTACAATTATTTCTCCTATATAACTTTTACTTTTTCCTAAACGTTAATAATTGTCTTATTTTCTCTTTCCTTTTTTCTATAGTATCCACAATTCTTTTAGCTTTCTTTACAAGATAAGTATAAATCTCCTTAGATACACATCAACTTATCCATCAAGTTAGTTCCCTACTTTCTAGACATCTCCTAGCTACAACAGTCAATCTGGACAGGACTCTGCCATTATTCTCTGGTCTTTTTAATTGGTTGGAACTTATTCTCCAAATTTCACATAGCTCCTATACTTTATCCAGTAGAACTGAGAAAGAGTACATAGAATCTAGGATTAGGATCCAGTTACCCTTAGACTTCTAGAATTTTATTAAGTACTTGATGTATAGTTCTTTTCCCATTAGTAGACATATTATTTCTTTTTATAGCCTACCATGCTAGAAAATATTCCTTAGGGGTTTTGTTTTTTGTCTTTTTTTTACAGTGCTGAGGTTGAACTCAAGGGCTCATTTGAACCAGTCTCCCTTCCCTTTTCCTTTAGTTTGTTTTTAGATAAGAATCAGGCTTTTTTTTTTTACCCTAAGTAACCATCCAGCCTCTACCTTTCAAAGAACTGGGATTAGAGGCAAGATCCATCACTCATAGTTTGTTTTCTCAAATAGGGTCTTGATAATTTTTTGTCTTTGTTAGCCTAGAAACAATGTTTCTATATAGGCTTTCTCCTTAGTTGGTATTATAGAACTATACCAACATACCAACCTTTATGTCCCATTTGAAAATAACTTCCTACCTTTTATTTCCCCCTCCTATTGGAGTATTAATGTCCAGTATATAACCTTTTAAAACAAATATTCTACAGTCTCTAGACTTCAGAAATCTAAGATTTCTCTAAGCTTCTCTTCTACCCATGCTGATTTTCTTTCTTTTTAAACTGATCCTGGTGCTTGAACATAGGGCCTGGGCATTGCCCCTGAGCCACTCAGTGCTCAAGGCTAGTGCTCTACCACTTGAGTCACAGCATTACTTCTGGCTTTTTCTGAATAGTTTATTGGAGTTAAGAGTTTCACTGACTTTCTTGCCCAAGGCTCCTTGCCCAAACCTCCATCCTCAGATCTCAGCTTCCTGAGTAGCAGCTAGGCGTCTGGCCCCTGCTGAATTTTTTAAATTCCACAATAACTTTTCATCTCTAAAGCTTTTGTATGTATGTGCCAGTCCTTGAGCTTCAACTCAATGTGCTTTAACTACCAGAATCACAGCTTTCAGCTTTTTTACTGGTTAACTGGAGATAAAAGTCTCTTGGATTTTTCTACATGGGCTGGCTTCGAACCACAATCTTCATATCTCTATCTACTACATAACTAAGATTATGGGCATGAGCTACTGGTACCCAGGTGAAACCTTCCGTAGAAGAATTTTTTCCTTTTCATCACTGATAAGTACCTTTGCCTCTACGGCCATTCATCTCCTTTGAAAGTTGTTCCCTATTTCCTATAATTGGGCTTATCCCATTGCGTTCCTCAAAAAGCTAAGTATGTTAGAGGTGCTCCGTTTTCAAATAAAGCTTCAAATTAAAAGTATAGCTGGAGGATAAGCCACAACTGCCTCTGAAAATTGTTTATTAGTCACCGATTTCCCTTAGTTACTTCTTAAAGAGTTACTGGCTCACAGGTATTTTCCTATCTTCATTAAGGGATTCCACACTAATTAGTGGAGTAAGACCACAATGTAGGTTACTAAATACTGATTAATCAGGAAACACTTTACACACACACACACACACACACACACACACACACACACACACAAAACTCTATCTCTTTCTCTCTCTAAGCTAAACAAAAAGAAAAAAGAATGGCAGGTACAGCATACAGGATGCCACAAAAGTAAAATTTACAGGATATAATGTGCACGGCTCTGAAGAGTTCTTTGCTTGACTATTTTCCAATTCAAACTATTTTAATGAGACCTCTGGCATGACTACTACACTGAAACTCAAAAAAAGAACATATAAGCAAAAGATCACTTACTATACATCATCTTCAAGTCATAAAATCTTGAAGTTAATAAATCTTCTCTAATGGCCTTTTTTCTGTAAATATCAATAAAGATTTGAAAGATTTAAAAGAAACTGTATTGTTTACATATTTTCAATTCACTTCATCATAATGAAATTTATTTACTCTTCCTAAAGACCAGCAAATGGTTTAAATATTATTCAGAACTTATGAAATATTATAATGCTAAGAAAAATTTTAATATATGAGTTATACCATCTCAGTCTTGAAACAATAATGCTTTGCTTAATCATAACCAAACCATATAGAAGTCTTATTTTTTTAAAGCTAAAGTCTTATTTTTTTTTTAAGCTATTCTAAAGTTCTAGGAGTCCAAATACAGTGCCTCACATTTGTAATTCCAGCTGTAATAAAGAGAAGATTAGGAGTACTGTAGTTCAAAACCAGCCCCATATAGCAAAAGGTCAGTAGGACCAGTAAGCTGGAAATGGTGGTACATATCTGTTATCCTGGCTGCATTGAAAGCCATCACAAACTAAGGCCAGTCTCTCAGGAGACTCTAAATGAAACATAACTAAAAGCAAAAAAGGGGCTGGAACATGGATAAGGTGGTAGAGCAGGGTTAAAAAGCACGATGAAATGTCATTTGCAACTTAGCCAACATTTTCCTTTCCAATAACATTTAGGTTTAAAAATATCACTGTAATTTCTTACAAATGGTAAAGTATCAAAGAGAAAGGTTTCAAGATTTTTTTAGAGCTTTAGTAGGAGTAAATTTAATTAGTTTTGACCTATATGCTGGTGAAAGCAGATAAATGTAGAAAAGTAAATGAAAATAATGCTAAAAAATAGTACAAAAGACTATATGGTAAATATATAATTGATAGAGATCTCACACTATGGGATATGACTCTGTAGGTACAAATTTATTACTATTATTTCCTATTCCACCTCCTAATAAGATATGTCTGAAAGGGATTACAGAAAAACACATGAAAAAACCTCAAATAAGATATGGGCTTTAAAAAAAAAAAAGATATGGGCTTTAGAGATCATTTCAGTGATGACCACTACATTCTCAGAACAAGAATCAAAAGAATAAATCTCAGGGACTATTGTCAATTGCTTTAGTTATACTAAATAAGTACTCTGTCTTAAAAAAAAATTAGTATTCTAATGAAATAGACTAATGAATTATAGAATTAATAGTGAGGCAATCTACTGGGTCAAAAGTACAATTTTGGAAGGTTCTAAATACATTTTACATCAAAATAGGCTTAAGTTTTAAATGTAGTAAGTTATATTTATTATTTTTCAATATACTACTCCCATATTTAACTTAGTTCGCTAATATCATTAGCAGGCATTTAACCTGTTAAACTCAAGGAATAGTATTATGTTTCTAGACAATTATGTTAAAATAGCAATTAAAGAAAGCCAAGTATGTTTAAATGTTTCAAACATAAACATTTATTATAGTAGGTAACAAGTACCTACACAAAGAACCAAACTGTGAAAATTGGTAGTTTCACTGAATTCAGGGCCTTCAAGCTTGCTAAGTAGTAGTTCTATGAAGGTGCTCTAGGTGCTTGAACTAATCCTTGATCCCTTTGGGCTGGGGCATTTTTGAGATAGCATATTGCTTTTCACCCTGGCCAGTTTGGACTGAAATCCTCCTATACTTATACTTCCTACCATAGCTGGGACGACATGCATGTGTTAAATACACAGCTTTTTTACTATTGAGATATGGGTCTTGCAAATTTTATTTTCCCAAGCTGATTCGTCAATTGTGTGCTACATATGTGATAAATACAAAAATAAGAATAAGAAATTTTTTAATAGAAATCTTACACTTCTAAAATGTTTCTTATTTTTATAAAAGCTCTGCTCTAGAACAGAGTAGAGGAAAAAAGAAAACCCTAATCTTTACCAAAGATAGAATTCAAATTACATTGATTTTAGCCAACCTTCCTTTAAAATATTAATATTCTTTTCAAAAGAATGAATGTATTGAAAATGTCCACTTTAAGGGGGAAACTTTCCTTTTTGTTCTAGTTCTGGCTCTGCTTATCTGGATTTCACTTTAAAAGTTACTCACTCACCTTATATAGTTTTCAGAACTTGAGAGCTGTTTCTTAAAAGAGCTTTCAGTTTTCTTTTCTTTTGTCTCTCTTACCTGTCTTTTTATTTGAACCTATGAAAAAAGCAAAATCATTTATTTAGTGTCATAAGTCAAAACCACAAATGATAGCATTTTAATTCTCTCTTGAAGTAACAAAAAGAAACAAAGCTATGTTAATAAATAGTAGTCCTAGCCTGGCATTATGATGACACACCTAAAATCCCAACAGTCCCAAAAGCCTTCTGAAGACCAAGAAACCAGGAAAAAATTCTAGGACATAACGTAGGAAGGAGGATCATAGTTCAAAGCCACTCGAGCTACACAGCAAAAAGAAGTGGTTCACATACATGTGCATATTCATTCAAGTATGCTAAACCAGAAGCTAAATAAATATGATAAGCTTTAGAGAAATAAAATAGTGAGAAAAATGGCTTACACATAAAACAAAAGAAGAGTTAAGGGCATTGCTCAGTGGTAAGAGTATCCTTAGCATATAAGAGGCCAGGTTCAACCCTACCAAAAACAAACTTTTCACAGCAGAAATTACATAAGTACTAAGTTACCACCCACAGAAAGGAAGATCTTCACCAGCTATACATCCTGTAAGGGCCTAATACCTAGAATATACAAGGAGCTTAAGAAACTAAACACCCAAAGAATCAATAACCCAATAAATACATGGACAAAAGAACTAAACAAAGACTTCTTAGAAGTAAAAATGGCCCCAAACACCAAGAAACACTGAACATCTCTGACCATAAAGGAAATACAAATCAAAACAACACTGAGATTGCACCTTGTTTGCATCAAGACACCTAGTAAGAATAGCCATCATCAAGAACTAACGTTGCAAGGATATGGGGGGGAAAACGAATCCTATTATGCTGTTGGTGGAAATGTAAACTAGTGTAAACACTTTGGAAGGCAGTTCAGAGATTCCTCAAAAACTAAACACAGAACACATTATGATCCACTGACACCATTCCATTCAGATTATTACAAGTCATGATACAATAAAGACACTAGCACATTCACTTTCAGCGCTGCACTATTCACCATAGCCAAGTTACGGAAAATAGCCAAGGTGCCCTACAATAGATAAATGGATCAAGAAAATGTGGCATATACAATGGTATGTGCTATATAAATATGGAATATATTCCACATAAACAATGGAATTTTAGAAAGAAGCAGTAGATATGGCAGGAAAATGGGTAAACCTAGAAAAAATTATATTAACTAAGTCAGGATCAGAAAAGACAGTGTATGTTTTTTCTCATATGTAAAAGTCAGATCTAAATTATAAATAAAAATGAAAACATATACAGGGTCATTGCATCTATACAAGCTAATTGACTAAAGTATGGTATAAGAGGGGAGGATTCCAATGGTCTAACTCTGAATAGTGAACAGTTTAACAAATAAATACCAGTAAGGGAAACATATTTTGTCAAGGAGGGGAAAGGTATCAAGGGGAGGAGAACAGATGAATGGATCAAGAAATACAGTTCTATATTTAGGCAAATACAGTTCTATATTTAGTGTGTGTGTATGTGTGTGTGTGTGAGAGAGAGTGAAAATTGAACTGTGTAACTTGAAGGTATAGGTAGGGTTGGGATAAATGTAGAAGAATAACAGAAGGGGTAACACTACAAGATGCATTGTACTCATAAACTGACAAGTTGAACTGTACAACTTTATACAATTAAAGATAATTTAATATACAATTAAAGATAATTTAAAAGTCTAAAGACATTAAGATATTGTGCAAACCTCATAACTCTTAAAAAAAAAACCTTTAAACTTACAAAAACTGTATTAACACTGTACCAAATTTTTAACAGGCACATGCTAGTAAATAAATGTAAATTTTAATTCTATGCAACAAAACAAAATGTCTTTGAAGCTAGTTCATGCTAATCAATCTGCAGCAACATAGTTTTATAAAATAACCTGAAAAATACAGAAAGTATGTCTTCCAGGAAAGTCACTTTGATTTTTACTATATTACCCTTAACATCTTTTTAATATTAATACTTAGTATCTTTTCTCATGTATATAATTACAAGAGATATAATTACAAGCAAATGCTTTCTAACACTTTCTTTGAATTGCAATCTCACTTGCAGCATGACAACTCATAAAAATATGCCTATAAGCTGGGCACCAATGGCTCATGCCTGTAATCCTAGCTACTCCAGAGGCTGAGATCTGAGGATCGCGGTTCAAAGCCAGCCCGGGCAGGAAAATCAGTGAGACTCTTATCTCCAATAAGCCACTAGAAAACCGGGAGTGGCACTGTGGCTCAAGCGGTAGAGCACTCGCCTTGAGGTGAAGAGTACAGGGACAGCGCCCAGGCTCAGAGTTCAAACCCCATGCCAACCAAAAAAAAAAAAAAAAGCTTATAATTTTAGTATGAAACCTAAACTGAGAGCAACTACGAATGTGGCATGTTGCTTCCATACCCTTTCCTCTATTTCCCTTTAATGGCATCACATATTGAATATGCTTATTTTGTGCTGCTTATCATTTATTCTCATACATTTGGTGTTAGGTAATTCTCATTTATTTTACTTAAGTATTATTGTCCTTTTCTATTTTCCTTTTTCTCATTAACTCAGGAATATGTTCCTATTTTTCCTTTTTTCAATAAATCAAACATCAACATCAACTCAGATCAAAATCATGGCTCATAATAAGTAACATTAACGAAATAACAAGCATTTAAGAATAAAGATAACATATTAAATTTTACTGGCTAATCTCTAAATTGTTTTTCATGAAAAAACAATACCTTAAGTTTTTGCAGGGGCTGATCTTCTATTCTAAATGTTTAAAATAAGCACCTTTCTCCAGTGGAAAAAATATAATCAAAGAGCTATTCAACTAAGAAATGTTTGCAAAACATTCAATATCGGGCTAGGAAGGTGGCTCAGTGGTAGAGTGCTAGCCTTGCATGCATGAGGCCCTGGGTTCGATTCCTCAAGCACCACATAAACAGAAAAAGCCAGAAGTGGTGCTGTGGCTCAAGTGGTAGAACGCTAGCCTTGGCTAAGAGAAAGCGCCCAGGCCCAGAGTTCAGGCCCCATGATGGGCCCTCCCCCCCAAAAAATTTCAGTATTGAAGCTATTTTTAAAATGTAAGTACTCCGTACTTAAATGGGAAGCTTTCTTAGTGTTTCAGAGATCTAATACATTTTGTGGAATATCATAAAATGATCACAGTAGATAATACCTTTAGAAGGTCAGAATTTCAGTACCCCTGTTTAAAGGCCCAAGCTTGTTATGTTGAAAAAGAATGGCAAACAAAATTGACCAATTTTCAAATACACACTAATTGGACATTTATCAAAGCAAAAATTGCCCAATTAACTTAGATCATAATGCAAAATAAAACTCAAAACTTACCTTAACACAACCTTCCGAAGGACTGAATTTAAATACTGCCTGAAAAGGTTTTCGATCAATAGGACATGAAGCCAGCATCTGAAAAACAATAAATAAATTATAATTCTACAAATGTTTCTTTAGAATAAGTAACACTAAATTGTACTAAGTCCAGTCATAAATTTCCACAACAGAAAGTATTTTTGTGTGTGTGCTGGTATTGGTGATTGAATTCAGGGCCTAGGTGCTGTCCCTTAGCTTTTTCACTCAAGGCTGGCACTCTACTACTTGAACCACACCAAACCTCCACTTGTAGCTTTACAGACTTCAAAGACCTTTCTGCTCCAGCTGGCTTTAAGCTGTGAACTGAAGATCTCAGTCTCTTTAGTAGCTAATATTACAGGTGTTAGGCACCAGTGCCCCACCAAAGAAGCATTTTTTTTAATCTTCTTTGAAAAATAGTTTTAGTCATACTACTGAACAATAAATGCCTTAAACTTCTTTCATCCATTTAAATGTTACTGATAACTACCTATGTTAGCTAACGAATGCAATGATGAATAGCTAAGATTTCTGCAACTAAGACTCTATTAAGACTTGCTGTTCCACTCAAAACCACTGGTATAATGAAAGCTGGGCTAAAGTCCACAGCTCTGTCATGTACAACTGGCTGTGACTCTAAACCTAGAATGAATGGCTAATGAAATCTGCCAAACTAATAAAAAATTACTTGGGAAACTCACATATATTTTCATAAATTTGTAACAAACCATTTTCCTCAAAATTATTTTAAATAGGTACTTTTGCCAGCAGCAAAAAATATTTGAATGATAACAGCAAGTGCTGCTCTATTCTTCTCCTCAGTCAACTTGATGGCCTCTACAGAAACAAGGTTTTGTTGGATTTTCTTAAATTAATTTACTTTATTGTTCTTACAAAGGTGATATATAGAGGGATTAACATTACATGAGTCAGGTATTTTTCAGGGTTTTTAAAAATTGTTTATTGCAGGACTGGGGAATCTCCAAGTTCTACTATTTGAACTTATACCCTCAGGCCTTCTGTTTTTACTGTTTTTGAGACAGGCTGGACCAACTTTTGTTTGTCTGAGTTGGCCTCAAACTCAAACTCTTCCTGCCTTCACCTCTTGAGTATCTGAGATTACAGGTAACTCCAACATGCCCAGTTACTCACTCCAAAGGGCATTTTTTAATATATTCTATTGCAGATATCCAGTGTGTGAATGCATTTCACTATAATTCATGTACTGAACTGAATTTTTCCTCTTAATTATATACATTAGACTGGTGCTTCTCAATAGTTATTTCAGAGCTGTCCCATTCTTACCATCATGGTATTTCATCTTATAAATGTAATATTTTCTTACTTCAAAAGCTTTTCAAAGGTTCTTTTCTTTAAAATGTCTATTCATACATTTGCTTAACTATTAATATGCTCATCTTTTTCAAATTATAGAGATTCTCTACTTAATAAGGAAATTAGTCTTTCAATCATGTCTACATAATTATAAGTCAACTTTATTTTGATGTAAATATATTTCTTGTGCTTTCACAAACTTCATGTGTAACTTTTTACCTGATAATACTATTAAATATTTAAGGGTGGGTTTATATTAGCTAAACAGTTTAAAATCTAATGTTTTCTGGTAGGATAAGAGACTGTAATTATAAAGTTAACAGGTGATACTACTAATACCTATGGTTACAAAGGTAAAAACAGGATTCTAACCACTTAAAATCAACAGTTGAGAAGATTAAAGATAGTTAGGAAATCTAAACAAGTCACTTTCTATGGTGCCTCAGTAGAATAAAATGCTGGGATATTTGTTTTTTTGGCTTTCAGCACAACTAGAAATACGCTCATACAAGCAGAGATAGAACACTATATGACCTTATTATAATAAATCATATCAGACTGACATAGAAGCTTACTTCCAAATAGAAGGGATTTAAGGTGCCATTATTTCCCTTACAGAATACTTGACCTATGAATAGCAACAATGCAATCTACATATTTTTAATAATTATCACTAGAAATTCTAGTTCAAGGAACTACTGACTACTTATCAGTGTTAAGAAATGTCTTAGGTTAGAGGTTGTATTATTAGTACATTTATTATTACTACACTATAACTTTTACTCATTTGTAATTTGTAGGCAAATAACTAAAATTAATTTTTACTTTTTCAAAGTTTAAAAACACTTTTATGTTTTAAAGTCTATTTATTTCTTATAATTTTGGGAGGAGTAGAAGCTTTAAACTCAGGACCCTGTACTTATTAGGCAGGCATTCCACCATTTGCTTACAGCTCCAGCCCTTTTTTGCTTTCATTTTTGTTGGTTTTGTTTCTTTTGTGGTAGTACCAAGCTTAAACTAAGGACCTCTCGCTCAGCTTCACTCATAGTTGGTGTTTTATTATTTGAACCACAATTCTAGTTCATCTTTTTTGCTGGTTATTTGGAGACAGAATGCTGAGTGTTTTTCTGCTCAGGCTGGTTTTGAACTGTGATCCTCAGACTGCAGCCTCCTGAGTAGCTAGGATTACAGGCATAAACCACAGGAGCCCAGCTAGTTATTTCTTAGATAGGGTCTTGTATTTTTGCCCAGGCTGACTTTGGACTGCAATCCCCCTACTTATGTCTCCCAGTAGCCAGTATCACAGGTGTAAACCTCCACATCCATAGTGTTGGTTAAGATGGAGACTGTGCTAGCTTTTTGCCTGGGCAGACCTTGACTTCTGTTTTCAAGTACCATGGATTAAAGGCATGTAATGCCAGGCCCAGTTTAAAGTTAATTAAGATAAATGATCATTTAAAATATAAAACAGTAATGAATGAAAATGTGTTTCTTTCCGTGATGGTTGAAAACTAAGATACATGTATAGAAAATCTTGACTTATTGTTTTCTGACAAGTTTCGTTTTGTCCAAACTTGGGCAACTTATACATCTTCTCTATGCTTCAACTATCTTATTTACAAAAATGAGAGTAATAGAACTTATCAACAAGGTTTAAGGTTTTGTGGGGTTTTTTTTGTTGTTTTTTTTTTTTTTTTGCTAGTCCAGGGGCTCAAATTCAGGGCCTGGGCACTGCTGCTGAGCTTCTTTTGCTCAAGGCTGATGCTCTACCACTTGAGCCACAGAGCCACTTCTGGCTTTTTCTGTGTATGTGGTTCTGAGGAATCAAACCCAGGGCTTTGTGGATGCTAGGCAAGTGCTCTACCACTGAGCCACACTCCCAGCCAAGGTTTAAGGTTTATGAAATTAACTGATTTAACAATTCTTAGAAAAGTATGTGTAATATACTATTACTACATAAGGTCTCATAAATATTAGCCTGCTTAACCACACAAACACACACACACACACACACACAGTAGATTGCCAGGCACTAGTGGCTCATGCCTATAATCCTAGCTACACAAGAGGCTGTTATCTGATGAAGCCAACCTATGCATGAAAATCTGTAAGATTTATCTCCAATTAACCAGTCAAAAAGCTGGAAGAGGTGTGGCTCAAAGTGGTAGAGCACCAGCTTTGAATGGAAAAAGCTAATAGTTCCTAGGCCCTGAGTTCAAGCCTCAGTACTGACACATTAAAAAAAAAAAAAAAATCCAAACCTTTGGTTTTATATAATAGGCATACATATATAGATATCTGTCTATATGTGTGTATGTACAAATACACACAAGTGAGATAAACAAGTTCTTAATAATTTCTATCAGAATTTGTAAATTTTACAACATACATAGGAATTATTCTACCTAATTCAAATTATGACACAAAATCTCAAAGTCTTTGTATTCAAGAAATTTACTCTATATTCTATATCAAATCTTTCCATGGTTCTGTAATTATATATCATTTTTTTCCTAAATATTTTCAGATAACATCAACTAAAGGGTATTCTTTTCTTAAAAATATTTAATGTAATATAGTTTTAACCTGAACCATTCCATTTAGATCTGTTTCAAATATTTGGGTCCTAAGGTAGGGCTTTCATTCTTTTGGTTCTTTATGGATAATTTCTTTGTCTCTGTCTAAAGTTTCATCTGAAGAAAAGGTTCCACTGCTATAATAAAAGAAAAAAGGAAAAAAGGCAGTAGCAGTAAGAAACTATTTCTAAGTATTAGCATAATTTGCATATACTTACATTTCCTAAGAGCAATCTAGTTAATACAAAAAAATAAGTTTACTCCCTTTGGCTTAGGATAAGCCAACAGAAAAATTTCCTAAAACTGAATTATCTGCTTTAAGAAGGGCAAGTAATATAAAGGAGTATGATAAAAGGGTAAGGTTGATTGGGATGCATTGCATACATGTGTAAAAATGTCATACTGAAACTCCAACTAATGTATGCCAAAAAAACCCAAACACAGCAAAACAAAAAACAAAAAAGTTATCTTTCCCAGGAAAGGAAAAATCAGAAAACAAGCCACCAACACTAGATAAAGTTATGCTATGGTTATAAAACAATGCTGTCCACATTTGATCTTAGAAAGAAGTTTACCAAAACATTTCTGAAAGGAAGCAGGAAATTTGGTTATTCTGAGGTAAGTTTCCATAGCAATACTTTTCCTGATAGAAGGATCACTAAAGAATTCAATAAAAAAAAATCAAAATACATTCTGAAAACCTAGTAATTTTTTTAATGTATACAAAAACGCACACACCGAAGTTCATTAATAGTTACTAAGGTATCAAATTACTCTTTGTGTGATCATCACAAATCTTTCATAGAAAATTTACAAGAGTTTTAAAAATAAGCTGGGCACTAGTGGCTCATGCCTGTAATCTTGACTACTCAGGAGGCTGAGAGGATCATGGTTTTCAAGGAGAGCCCAGGCAGAATTTGTTAGACTCGTTGGCCAAAATACCAGCAAAACAAAAAGCCAGTGCAAGTAGTAAAACACTAGCCTAGCAAACTAGAGGCCCTGAGTTCAAAACCGCAGTACTAACTCCCCAACCCCTGAAAAAAAAAAGGTTTAGGCTGATCTAAACTTTAGGCACTCCCAAGAAAACCTCAGCTTTACATGCAGCAGATAACTATCCAGAAAATGCCAAAGATACATTCCAATTTTCAAAGTATAGTTTCATTTTCCAAGAAAAATGTGTTTGGCTAGAGTAACTGATTACATTTCTGAGTAGTGAGGGTTTTTGGTCTCTGATGCTATTGTACTGTTGCTGTTGCTTTCTTATATAACCCAGGTTGGCTTCAAACTTGTAACCATACTGCTGCAATTGTTCCAGCCTCCTAAGTGCTGGAATTATAGGCATGTACCACCACATCCATCAGCAGTAAGGTTTTAAACAAAAACATATGTAAAATATAGAAAAAAAAACTTTAATACTTATTTTTTTATAAAGGTGATTTTAACAAAAATTATTGCAAACTTTTTTCTTTACATTTAAATCTCAATTATTCATCATTTGCTTCTTTACATAAAATAATATACCCTCAATTATTAATGTTTAATAACTTGACAATTAAAAAAATTGTTTCATAATCAAAGTATGTAAAAACACTACTCAATTTATGACAGCTATAAAATTTAAAAATATACCTTACTTCAACAGTATAATGTGTTTTTTTAAAAAGGCATACATTATACTATGATTTCTCTGTACTAAGGTACTACCAGTAAAAAAAGCAAATCGATAGAAAAAAATGAGCTTCCTAATGATTCCAGTGAAACATACCCTAGTATTCTGAAGCGTTGTAAATTCCCAGCTCAGACAAACCCATATTTAAATGTAAGAACAGGAAACCTTCCTTATTTGAGAATTCAGGATTCTTGATTCCTAATATTTCTTGCTTCCTGCTGCTGCTCTATCCTCAATCACATAGGCTGCCTATAGATAGCCCCTCCTAGAGAGAGAGAAGCAAGTGTTAAAGGTAAATGCTTAGGAACTATATCTCAGTACCTATATTAACAGGTCAATTTCCCTGTTCATGGGAATCTCTACAGCATCTATCTCGCCCACTAACAAACAAAACTTTTATATACAAAACTGCACTTCAAACTCAAAAGATAATTTAGAAATGCTGACTATTACAGCTTGAGGTTTATTGACCATGACCTATCCTTTCTCATTTGATGGTTCCAAGACAACTAACATATCCCCAAAGCAAGTGCTCACCTATAATCAGCCTATAACCTATATTAAACTGTTTTACAGTTTTCAGACATTCATAAGAATCTCAGTGTTAAAATTAAGAATATATTCCATCTAAGGCCTCAAATGGAACTTTCATGTCTTTCAAATTACATTATATAACAATTGATTAAATTACCACTTTATCTGAATTTCTCCTACATTTAATAGTTGACTTACTTTCTCTAGAAAGAAACTGAAACAGAAAACTCAGTACATCATTTACATATCCTGACACTTAAAACCAGACTACACAGAATACATACAATTTTACCCAACTGGTAAATAGAGTATTAAATAGAAAATCTACACACATATTTTTTAGGTAATGAGTATTCACATTGTAAAAATATTCTTTGTTCTACCAAAGGATCACAATAGTAGTGAACGTGAAAAACTTAGTCAAAAGTTCAAGTTCTAAGTTCTTTTTTAGAACTAACAATCTTCCTAATTCACAAGTCTAACATAATGGAATAAAATAATGTATCCGATAAATTACTTTAAAGATTTTACTTCCTAAAAAATACTTAAATTATTATTCAGAGGACTATGTGACAGACAGGTTTGAGATAGTCTGGGAATGAAAACAAACAACAACAAAAACAAAACCCACTAAACCAAGAGGAAAAGGTAGTTAAAAAAAGAAAACAACAAATAATCTTTGCTGAATTACTGTACTACTGAAAAATAATCTAGTCACCAGAATGCTTATATAAAAAAATAGCCACATCACAACAGAAATGAATTGCCTCTATCTTGATTTATAATAAATATACTATTAATTTAAAAATGCACTCATCTGTCTGTATTCAATATTTTGTCTGTATTCAACACTATTCCTCAAGAACTTTATGACACGTTAGTAAGACTTACTATCTAGTCTCATGAGAGAAAGCATGCTTTTGTCAACTCAACAATTGTAATTTCACTAGCCTTACTTTTTCAAACTGAAGCTTTTGGCAGCTGATATAATACAAAATGGAAGAATAATATTAATTTAAGTCAGATAATTTGCTAACCCTGGGAAAACTAATCATATTTTTTAAATGATCCTTAAAAAGTAATCATGTAAAAGGTAAAGATAGGATCTCAGATACCACAAACATACTAATCACATGTTACTGCATCTCTTTAATACAGTAAGTAGGGCTAGGATATACACAGTGGAAAAGCATGTGATTTAGCATGTGGGAGGCTCTGGATTCAATTCCTAGCATCAAAAATAAATACAGTAAGAACTGTTAAGTGCTTTAAGTGTGTAATGTTTCTACATTCTCAAACCTTAGTTTTTTAAAGGCCAAAATTTCAACCACCTCATGCCAACAATGGTAAATTCCATCACTAGTATGTAGTGGGGGAGAGGGAGTATCTTGTGGAGGATCATAATTTTCATCAGCTATCACTGTTACTGCATCAGACTTTTCTAGTTTTCACCTTTCTAAACACCTATCAGATTACCAAGGTTAACCTTAAGTAACTTCAAGTTTTTCATTAAATGTAAATTGTGTCTTCCTCACAGTAGGTGTAGACAAAAAATTCTTAACTAAATAACTAATAAACTTTAGTATACTGGCTCTTATACATATTCCATCAACCCGAGGGCTATTGTCTTTGGTCAATATTTTGTTTCTACATCATCATAATTTGTTAACCAAACAGCTTATTTCTATGAATTCTTTGTTTTCATATCCCTTAGATCAGACAATTGAGGCTCTGGGCCAGAAAGGCAAGCACAGGTTCCATTATATTGAATCCTTTTGGTTTAAATAATGTGCATGCTATGGAATACTATGAAAGTTTATTCAATCATTTTAAAGCCCTTACAAAGCACTTATTTAAATAACCATAGAACCAAGATTTTTTAACTTGGAAAGACTGAAATTAACTTTGATGTTGAAGAATTTTTTTTTTTTTGTGGCAATACAAGTGATTTAAATTCATGGCTGTCTGTGTTTTTTGTTTTTTGTTGGGGGGGGGGGGGGGGTCTGGTCGTGGGGCCTGAACTCTGGGCCTAGGCGCTGTCCCTCAGCTCTTCAACTCAAGGCTAACGCTCTACCACTTGAGCCACAGCGCCACTTCCAGCTTTTTTCTTTTTGCTTATGTGGTGCTGAGGAATCAAACCCAGGGCCTCATGCATGCAAAGCAAGTGCTCTACCACTGAGCCACCTTCCCAGCCCCTGTCTGTGATCTTGAGTCATGGATCTCAATCCTTTTTTGTTTGTGTTTGTTTTAGATAAGGTCTAGAACTTTTGCCAGAACAGTCTCAGACTAAGGTCTTATTCCCACATCTTGAGTAGCTGGGATTATAGAAATGTACCACCATGCCCAGCTAGAAATAGGTATTTTAGGACATGAAAGTCTCAAGAGTGTATCCAAAACAAATACAGTCTACAATCTATGTTAATTTTTCAAACTACTGGCTTCATATAATTAGATTTCTTCAGTGCCTAAAATGTTAAGGTGAAAACAAATCAGTACTCCTTTTTTGGTGTTTGATATCCTGAGTACTTCAGTAAACCTTAGCAATAAGTTACAACACAGTGTAGTGTCTAGAAGACATAGAAATCTACAGAGATAATCAAATACACTTTGTGAAGTGTTGGGTTTGTTTGTAGGTGCTAGAGCATGAATTCAAGTTCCTGTACTTGCTGGCAGAACTCTATTTCTTGAATACCACCCTCAGCCCTTTTTTGCTTTTGGTTATTTTTAGAATAGGGTCTCACCCTTACACTTGAGCTACCTGGATTTCAATTCTCCACTTATGCTATTTATATAGCTAGAATGACAGGTGTACAACACACAGCTTTGTTCAGTGAGATGGGCTCTCAGGAGCTTATGGCCCAGAACAGACTTAAACCATAATCCTCCTAATCTTTGCCTCCCGAGTAGCTAGAATTACAAGGCTTCCCATTATACCCAGCCTTTTGTGCTGTTTTCTTTTCTTTTTTTTTTTTGGTCGGTTGTGGAGCTTGAACTCTGGGCCTGGGCGCTGTCCCTGCACTCTTCAGCTCAAGGCAAGCACTCGTATCACTTGAGCCACAGCACCACTTCCGGTTTTTCTAGCGGTTTATTGGAGATAAGAGTCTCACAAACTTTCCTGCCCAGGCTGCCTTTGAACCGCGATCCTCAGATCTCAGCCTCCTGAGTAGCTAGGATTATAGGCATGAGCCACCGGCGCCCGGCTCTGTGCTGTTTTGTTATCACAAAGATTTCCAACCACCACCAATCTTACTTTACCTACTTCACTTCTATGAGAAGTGAACATCACTAAAATCAGAAACTATAACTTAATTTTTAAAAATTATTTAAACTTGAGCCCACTCCTTGAGGTATCTGATAACAAATTATTAGTAATTGAGAATCTTTAGCTTTTATATCAATAAACATTAAGATAATGAAATTACATGAAAATAAATGAAACAATGCATAAGAAATCCTTAGTACAGGACATGAGGCTCATTAAGACATTTGGAATATATACACTTATTCCTACTCCTTAATCTGAAGCAAACCAACTGCACACCTCTCACAGTTGAGAAAAATGAGAGGAAAGATCATAACTAATGATTACACACACACAAAAAATACACTACCCACTAGTGAATTAGAAATCTGGTTCTATAGCTTAAAGCACATTTAATTTTTATCACAGCAGGCGATTCAAATGAAAATTTAGAAGTCTTACTGACTTTGTAAACTAGTCATCATTCTTAATTTGTTATATCTGTTAGTAGACTGCCCTCATGCTATTGTTCCCGCTTAGTGGTTTACTAAACTGACAGTTGCTATCTCCAATAAGAATAATGAAACAATTGAGACAATGAAGAAATCTAGAATGTTACGTTTATTCTGCCCTGGTCAGCACACAATGGAAGAGAATAAGTACTATATATAAAAGCAAGTATTTGCCTTTTTTTTTTAATTTAATTTTATTTTATTTGTGAACATACGGTACAGAGGGGTTACAATTACATGGGCAGGATAATGCGTACATTTCTTACCAAGCATTGCAGCCTCCTCCTTTGTTTACCCTTCACCTCCCTTCCCAGCCGCCCCCTCCCTCCCCAATTCCAATCCTTCTCCTTCCCCCCTTGCCCCCCCCCACCCCCCGCACCGACGTTGAAGTATTTGCCTTTTAAAGCAATTTTACTTCAATGAAATATTTATATTCAAAGAAATAACACTTAAAAAAAGTATTACATGTAAGGAAAGTGTTGATTAATAGCATTTGTATGTTATCAAGTATTTTCAACTTAAACATGTTCTACAAGGATTAAAAATATACTTAACTTTGCCACTGCCTAGGAGAGAGAACAGAGTCTACAGTCTACAGCCTAGAATACAGATTTTTTTTTTTTTTTTTTTGTCGGTCGTGGGGCTTGAACTCTGGGCCTGGGCGTTGTCCCTCACCTCTTCAACTCAAGGCGAGTGCTCTACCACTTGAGCTACAGCGCCACTTCCTAGAATACAGAATTTTAATTGCATACCTTTTCTTTAACATAGAAAAGTTACTACTTCTCAATGTGTAGTCTAGAAAAGCCTATAACATGTAACCATGCTTAAAATATACGGCTGTGTTGTACTGAAAGATGAACTTGGAATGATGAAAATCTGTCTATAAAACTGTAATTTACTTAGAGAAAAATACATATTCAGATTATGTTGAAGCTTGTGATTACTTGATCACTGAATATAATCATACAAAGCTGAACTGAAACCTTCCAACCATTATGTAACAAAACTTCTTTACCCAGTATTTAAAAAAACATTTAATTACAAAACAAATGAAAGTGCACTAAATTCAACACCAATTTCATCTTTAGAGGGAAAAGGGACAAATAGTACCAGTCATACTAACTTGGCAAAACTCAAAATACTCTGAAACCATATTTTTACCTACCTTTAATCCCTTCTTGTCAAAGTCTAGTTTAGGTTTCAATCTAAAACTGTTGATATACATATTATTATGAGCTCCCCTGGCATAAGAAACCTTTTCTTCTTTTTTTGTAGAACTCAGACTAAGCAGTACTAATGCCACTATACATAAAGTCAGTTCTCTCTACCCTCCTTAAAGAAAATATAACTAAAACAGAACTCTCAAAACCCCAATTATGTAAATGCAACAATTTCTCAAGTACTTAAGAATACTGAACAATGTGAGATTTCTTTGGGGGGGAGGAGAGAAGGGGGTGGATGAGAGACAATGAATAGTCTGAATGTAACTAATGAATAATAACTCGTCAAAAATATTTGAGATGTAATATTTTTACACAGTAATATTGAGCAAATACAATGTGATTAACAAGGACAATGAATTTATTTACCAATTTAAAACAACAAGGTTTAAAAATAATATCCAAAGAATTTGGCTTGAATTGAATCAGAATAATATATTTCAAATCCAATGTGTCCTGTTTCTTAATGACATTCTATGAATGATACTTGTAGAATCTGTAACTCAAAACTCTGAATTAAAAATGTGAATTAGAAAATGTGCTTCTCAATTACATTTTCCTTTTAATGTATACAATCTTAGCAAAGGAATAGTCCATGAAACCCAAGATTACCCATCTGTAACATTGAAAGGCACTATGAAATCTGATCTGGTTATTTCACAAGGCTGATATAAAGAGGAAATTAAAAATATACATAAAACAAAAAGCAGAAGTATTATCAATAGTAAAGAGATACTATCCTCCTCTCAAGAGTCAGAAAAAAGTTTGATCTGCTTTCTCTGTTACAGGATTTTTCTTTTTTAAAGAAAAGGTAAGCATTTAAAATTCTTTAATTATATACATAAAAAAAAGCTGGATAAAGAAAATTATAAATATATTGACAATTTGAATAAAGAAATTTATACTAGAAAATATATTACTGTAAGATCATTTGTAAAAGATAGTATCAGCTCTTTAGGCAAAAATGAAATGCTAGGCAATTGAAATGCATTAACTTTATCAATTGTGGTTAATATTTAATTCTGTTACTTACCTCTGCCCATTTAAGAATACAGGTCATACAGAAGACATGATTACAACTTTCTGGAAAACCAACTTCTTTCTCTAATAAGCAATTAAGACATATTGGACATCTGTCTGTTTCACTGTACACGAGGCCACTTGCAGGACTGTGATTTCTGTTTTCTTCACCTGTTGAAGTAAAACATACTTTCAAACCCTCCAGAAACAAGTAACTGCATATGGTAATATTATGATCTAGATACTCCAAGGGCCTTCATACTACAAGGCAATACTACTACATAAATAACAAATACACTCACTAATTCTAACAGCCCCAACATTCACACACAAACAAACACTTGCAACAGTGAAAATCAAATCCAAGGCTTTATACATACTAGGCAAACATTTTACCACTGAGCTATATCTCTAGTGCCATTATTTCACATTTTAAAAAGTATATCTATAGTCAGGCACTAGTGGCTCACACCTGTAATCCTATCTACTCAACAGGGTGAGATCTGAGGATCATAGTTCAAAGCCAGCCCAAGCTCAAAACTCCATAAGACTCCTATCTTCAATTAACTACCAAAAGCCAGAAGTGGAGCCATTGCTCAAGGGATGGAGTACTAGCCTTGAATGAAAAAGCTAAAAGACAGTAGGCCAGGCCCTGAATTCAATCTCTACAACCAGAGCGCACACGCACGTACACACACAAAAGTATATCTATGTAATTCCTAAAACTTCAATTGCCAGATCAATGTGTGTCTGTATTTGTACTGTAGATATTGTCAAATTAGCCTCATTAGGCTCTAAACCAGTTTATAGTCTCTCACCATAATTATAACCAATTTGTACACAAGTATATATTACTGGTTTATAAACAAATAAGATACTTTATGATTCAGCACTAACATAAAGGTTTAGTGAGCTGGACTTTTAACAGAATAAAGCAAACAAATGAAAACCTGGGAATATCCTATTTCTAATGTCCATACTAATGTTCAGAGCGGAAGAGTAAAACTTCCAAGGTAGAAAAACTGATATAAATCCTGAAAGACTCCAGTATTACGCAAGACAGAAAAAACGAAAATGATTAAATAACAACTTCAAAGAGCTGAAAGGAAACAACAAATAAAACCTACCAATCCAGAATTATACACTCATATGACCAGAAAAATCTACATTTAAATGATTTGGAAAAGATTTAAAGTTTGGATACAACATTCAGAGCACATCACCAACAGACAGTCATAAATAAATAACACCCCCCCCCCCACCACCTTTTTTTGAAAAAGGATGGAGAAGAAAGCAAGCATACAGCATCTAATGACTCAGGCTATGGTGGTACACTTAAAATTGCAGCACTTGGAAGAAAGAGGAAAGAGGATCACTTGAGGCCATTCCGGGTTATATACAAAGTTCAAGGTGAGCCTAAACTACATAGTAAAACCCAGTCTCAAAAAACAAAAGGTAGCCAGGCACCAGTGGCTCACTCGTATCTGTAATCCTAGCTACTCAGGAGGCTGAGATCTGAGGATTGTAGTTCAAAACCAGCCCAGGCAGGGAAGTCCATGAGACTCTTATCTCCAATTAACCACCAGAAAACCAGAAGTGGTGCTGTGGCTCAAGTCCTAGCCTTGAGCTGAAGAGCATAGGGACAGTGCTCAGGCCCAGAGTTCAAGCCCCAGGACCAAAAAAAAAAGGTAACTAAATAATAAATCATCCAATTCAGATGATAGATAATAACATATAAATTAAGGATAAACTAATAAGAAAGCATTTTAATCTTCCTTTGTAAAAGAATAACTTCAGAAGCAGAGAAAAATACCATTAAAAATTAGCAACAAAAACAGAAACTCTAAACCAGTAGAAAGCAAAACTTCAAGAAAAGGTAAACAGGGCTGGGAAGGTGGCTCAGTGGTAGAGCACTTGCCTTGCATCCCTGAGGCCCTGGGTTCGATTCCTTAGCACCACATAAGCAAAAAGAAAAAAGCCGGAAGTGGCGCTGTGGCTCAAGTGGCAGAGTGCTAGCCTTGAGCTGAAGAGCTGAGGGATAGCATCCAGGTCCAGAGTTCAGGCCCCACGACCGGACCCCCCCCCCCCCCAAAAAAAAAAAAAAAGAACAGGTAAACATTTCAACTAATTTAAAAACCCTCAATCAAAATTTAAATACTAAGAAGAAAAAAACATGTATGCAGTTCTTAAGTAGTTTATTTCAATATTAAAGAATACTAGTAAGTAAAAGCAGTGAGTCTATAACCTGACTCTTATAACCCCTATACAACTACTTAATATCAATTTTAAAAGAATACAAGAAAAAAACAGAATATTGATTACTTTAAATTTTATACAACAGTTTAGAAGTGTGAAGTTTGGCTTTCAACATACAATGAAAACTTACCTTCTGTACCTTCATAATCCTGGTCTCCCATAGTTACAGTATATACAATCTTCTTCATTTTTCCTTGGAAAAGGGTTTCCTATATGACAAATTATAAGAGAATTTTTATGTTTCTATCCTAATAATGTCAATTTAAAAAGATGATTTTATACATAAAAGAACAAAAAAGCCAGGTGCTGGTGGCTCACGCCTATAATCCTAGCTACTCAAGAGGCTGAGATCTGAGGATCACAGTTCAAAGCCAGCCTGGGTAGAAAAGTATCCATGAGATTTCAATATATCCAATTAACCACTCAAAAAACAGAAGCAGCACTGTGGTTCAAAGTGGTAGAGCACCAGCCCTGAGCAAAATTGCTCAGGACAGTGCCTAGGCCCAAAGTTCAACCCCACGACGAACTAAAAAAAACACAAACAAAAAAAAGTACAAGCCAGTTTTTAGATAATCTTTTATATTACTTACAATAAAGCCAAGTCTTACCAAAAAAAAAAAAAAAAAAACTATTAAGTAACAAAAGCTAAATAGTAAATTCTGTCATTCAGGCATGATATAATCTGCGGAGAGAGATGAACTTGAAATGGAGGTTTCTGGGAAGATGAGAAGTTTGCTAAAGAACTTGATAAATTGAAAGAACAACACAGCATAGAGAAATAAAGTAGTATTTAGCTAAGCTAGTGTGACAAGAACAAGAAGAGTAAGGTGTTTGTGTGTGTTGAGAAAGGATGGATATATAAGATAAGAATTTCATCTGAAAGATCAATAAGGAATAATAAAAGAAGCATAACAAAGCAAGTCAAGTAAGGCTAGATTATAGTTATGTCTCTAACAATCGACTGAGCTGCTTACATTTAATCTTAAGGATTCCTTTAAAGAGCCAAATGATCAAAATGATATAGCTTTGAGTACAGCTCAATTAAGAATTTAACCTAGCATGGCAAAAAGCCCTGCAAAAACAAAAAAAAATTATTTTTTCAAAGATTACTATGCCAGCAAATCATTTTATGGACTACATTGGGGGAGATCAGAAGTAGGATGATTTGCAAAGCTAGAATAACTGGCTGGAAAAAGAAGTGCAGAAGGAACTAAAAAGCAGAAACACACCTGCAATCTGATGAATAAATCTGAGGGAGGAAGTCAAAGATAGTTCTGGCCTAAAGGATCAGACTATACAAAGTTAAGAAAAAAAAGAGAAACATGGTAAAGTGAATTGTCAAAAGAAATTCATAAGGCAAACGATTTAAATATTCCTTCTTCAATTGATTGTGGCAAGACAAGACTACATTAAACCATCCAAATATGTTTTATAACATCTAAGCACAAGAAATCCCAAATTTTATCAGTTATGGCATCCCATATTGTATATGAAGTAATTTCCCTCATTTTCTAAAATAATTGACATGCTACTTTTTTTGGCGGGGTGGGGGATGGGGGGTGTCCGGTCGTGGGACCTAAACTCTGGGCCTGTGCGCTGTCCCTCAGCTCTTCAGCTCAAGGCTAGTACTCTACCACTTGAGCCACAGAGCCACTTCCGGCTTTTTTCTTTTTGCTTATGTGGGCCTCATGCATGCAAGGCAAGCGCTCTTCCACTGAGCCACCTTCCCAGCCCGAGACATGATCATTTTTACCTTAGAGGTCTGTCTTGCCCAGGAAAACTACGTATTGATTATTGATTTTTAATTTTTTATTTATTTATGTTTGTTGGTCATGGGGCTTGAACTCTGGGCCTGAGTGCTATCCCTCAGCTCTTCAGCTCAAGGCTAGCGCTCTACCACTTGAGCTACAGCGCCACTTCCTTGATTATTGATTTTTTTAAAAAGCTGAAATTTCATTCTGGTTACAGAATAGCACCTTAGAAGAACTCCAAAGGTTGTAGTGGATTTAAAGCTCACAAGAGATTTAAACAAGGTAAGTAAAATTCCTAGTATGCTAGATTTTTGAAAAATGCTACAAAGAAAAAAATATAGCCAACAAGAATAAGAAAATGAGAAGCTGCTATTTTCAGAGTGGTAGAGGAAGAAAACTTCAAGTGACAATAAAGGTGATCTGAAAAAAAGGAAAAGAACTTATGTAGATAGCCAATGCTAACTAATGTAGACAGAGAACAGCAAATAACAATCTAAGGCAAAGAAGCATGAATGGGATGTTCAAGAAACAAACAAGAGACAGTGATCAGAATAACAAACAGAAGGATAATGATAGAAGACAAGATCTTATAGCACTTTCTAAACTCTGTTCTCAGTGACAGGGACCGTAACATAGTTTTGAACAGTGAAGGCAGCAAGAGAATGAGCAGAGTCCAGTAAACAGACCCTTCTAATCTACCAGGAAGATGACAGTTCTGTACCAGATTGGTAGGCATAGCACTCAGATTTCAGATGTTTTGAAAACATAGCCAACAGGATTGACTAGGAAAAATATGAGGTATTTGTTAACAAGTACAGTCCAGAATAACTCTGTATTTTGATCTGACCTACTAAAAGGAAATAATTTAGACAGAAGATGATTATTAAAAATATTTAAATAAGCTGGGCGCCGGTGGCTCACACCAGTAATCCTAGCTACTCAGGAGGCTAAGATCTGAGGATTTCGGTTCAAAGCCAGCCCGGGCAAGAAAGTCCGTGAGACTCTTATTTCCAATAAACCACCAGAAAACCAGAAGTGGTACTTTAGCGCTCAGGCCCAGAGTTCAAGCCCCACGATCGACAAAAAATAAATAAATAAAAATAGCCATGTGCTGGTGGCTCATGCCTATAATCCTACCTACTCACAGGTTGAGATCTGAGGATTCCAGTTTGAAGCCAGCTGAGGCAGTAAAGTCCATGAAACTCATCTCCCAATTAACCACCAGAAAACCAGATGTAGTGCTGTGGACTCAAAGTGGTGGAGCACTAGCCTTGAGCAAAAAAAGTTCAGGGATAACATCCAGGCCCTGAGTTCAAGCCCCACGATTGGCAAAAAATTAAAATACACACACACTTCCAATATTCATAGGTTACTCTCATTAATATTTATGCACTAAGGCAGCATCAGTATCACTTGGGAACTTGTTGCAAATGCAAGATGTCTCAGGTAAATTTGCAAACCTAGTGGATCTGAATCTGCATTTTTTTAAGCTCTGTACAAAATCCACATGTACAATAAATCCTATAAAACACTGCTCTGGATTACTTATCTTGGGTTATTTTATAGTCATATTGTGCTCCTGTATGATCCACACTGAATATAATTTCTTATTTGGAGAAATTCACATCATACTATCTACCCTAAGTACTGGTAATAAAAATATTTTATGTTGGAGTGAATGATGAAGTATCAATTTGAAAATCAACACAGCATTTCAGGCCAGGTATAGTAGCACACACCTGTAATCTATGCTACTAGGAAGCATAGTGAATATTGCAGTCTCAGAACCAGGCTCAGCCAAGGCACGACACGGGTTCCTAAAAATTACCAAAGCAACCAGGCTGGGATCATGCCTCAAGTGGCAGAATATGTTAAAAAAGACTGAGTTCAAGTGGCGCTATGGCTCAAGTGACAGAGTGCTATCCTTGAGCTGAAGAGCTGAGGGAGAGTGCCCAGGCCCAGAGTTCAAGCCCCATGAACTGACAAAAAACAAAACAAAAAAAACCCACTTCTTTTAAAAATATATACTTTAAAAAAAAGGACCCCCCGAGTTCAAACCCCAGTACAGAAGAGAATTAACACTATATATATATGTATTTTTTTTTGGGGGGGGGGGGGGAGTGGGTCTGGTCCTGGGGCCTGAACTCTGGGCCTGGGTGCTGTCCCTCAGCTCTTCAGCTCAAGGCTAGCACTCTACCACTTGAGCTACAGTGCCACTTCCGGCTTTTTTTTCTGCTTATGTGGTGCTGAGGAATCGAATCCAGGGCCTCAGGGATGCAAGGCAAGTGCCCTACCACTGAGCCACCTTCCCAGCCCAACATAGTATTTTTTAAACCATAGAAATTTTCAAATAACATAGTATCCTTTTTTAGACCCTGATAATTAATTTATCCTATTTGATAGTATCTGCTATTTTTACTTTTCCTCCTTTAAAAATATTATTTATAAGCAGGAATGATGTGAAATAAATAATACCCTCAGAAAAACACTAAGAATTGTTTGCTAGCCCTACAAGAATTGCTAAGTCAATACTTATGTCAGAAGAAATGGAAAGACAGACATAAAAGAAAAACAAGAGAAACAGTAAAATATCTGGGTAAATATAATTAGCTGTTTTTTATCTTGAATTTCTTAAAATATGTTCAGCAATTTAACCAGGTACCGGTGGCTCATGCCTGTGATCTTAGCTACTCAGGAGGCTGAGACCTGAGGATCAAGGTTCAAAGACAGCTGGGGCAGGAAAGCCTGTGAGACTCTTATCTCCAATTAATTACCAGAAAACCAGAAGTAGTGCTGTGTCTCAAGTGGTAGAGCACTCTCCCTGAGATAAAGAGATCAGGCCCAAAGTTCAAGCCTCACAATTGACAAAAAAAGTTCAGCAATTTAAAACAAAGATTTATAGTATTTTCTGGTAGACAGATTAGATTAGATTAGATAGATAGATAGATACATACATACATACATACATAGAAGATAGAGCAAAGATAATTAAACATTAAGGGAGAAGGGTAAAGGTATCTGCAAGGTGGTAGTTTACACACTTTCACCTCAAAGGGTGAAATATTAAGTAGACTATGAAAATATGCGTATTACTATATTAAAACTATTCCTAAAAAAGTCAAGCCAGGCACTGGTGGCTCATGCCTGTAATCCTAGTTACTCAGGAGTCTGAGATCTGAGGATCACAGTTCAAAGCTAGCCCAGGCAGGAAAGTCCATGAGACTTTTATCTCCAATAAACCACCAGAAAACCATAAGTGGCACTGAGGCTCAAGTGGTAGAGTGCTAGCCTTGAGCTGAAGAGCTGAGGGACAGTACCCAGGCCCAGAGTTCAAGCCCCATGAACCACCACTACCAACAACAACAAAAAGTATCTGTCAAAAGCACAGCACACTAAAATGGATAACTAAAGAATGTTTAAACAACTCAAGGAAAAATCAAACAAACAATAGTATGGTAGGCTCAAATCCAAACATATCAAGTTAAAAATATTTGAGATTCAGGAAAAGCATGGTAACTTTAAATTGCTTATATTTGAAAAGAACTCACATAATCTAAACTTTTACCTTAAGAAAGGTGAAAAGCCAAATTACATAAGATGTAGAATACAGGAAATAGAATAGTCATCAATAAAACTGAACAGAAAACCTTATGAGATCATAGCAATTCTTTAAAAAGATCAATATGATAAAGACTGATGAAGTGAATAGCACAACAGAAGTTGTAGTTAAAAACTTTCCAAAAAAGCTATCTTCAGACCCAGATAATTTCCATGAAGTCTACTAAATATTTATAGTAATAACACCAACACAATGGAAGAAGAGCACTTCTCAACCCATTTTATGAATACTGTATTCCCTTAAGACAAAAAATATTAGAAATTAGAAATTAAAAATAGTAGACATTATCAACATAATAGAAGTATAGCAAACTCAACTACACCAGAGGATACCAATCAGCAATGAAAAGGAATGGACTAGTATTTCACTCTATAACTTGGATAAATCATAAAGGCATTATACTGAATAAAGATGCCAGACTCAAAAGGTTAAATACTATAAAATTGTATTCATATGACATTCTTGAAAGGTTACAACTATAAGCCAATAACATGACAATGGTTACCTTGGGCAGGGAAAATATGAGCATAAAAAAGGAAGCATATGGGAATGCGGGGCAGTTGCAACCATTCCCAGATCCTGACTGCTGTGATCATGATATTACAAGTCAGGAAAAGTATTAAAGTTCACAAAACAATATATCTCCTAAAATACCAACTCTGTATATCAATACATTTTGTTCTAAATTAGAGTCTAACATGACAGAGCAATTATTATTAAAATACTTTTAAGCAAAGGTTCTTTTCACTGACAGCTACAAGGTCTGCCTTTCCAACAGCTCTAATTATTGGCAACACATATAATCCACCCAAATCAAATCTCCACATGACGTCTTGAGAGGTATTTGAATTTTGTTTCTAAGACAATAAATGTCTTTAACCTATAGAGACACAAAGATTAAACACAACAGGCAATAGCTCAATGGTAGAGTACTTACCTAGTATGTGCAATGCACACCCTGGGTTCAATTCCCAGCAGTGCTAAACAAAACAAATAAAAACAGGTACAACTTAACAACTGCACTAACTTTAAGGGTTGTAATGATAATGGAGCTGGCCAGCTTGGAATGGTTTGGAGGAAGGCATACATTACAGGTGGTTCCCACATAGGCTTTGTTCTTATGTAACAGTTATCCATTCTGTAGGAAGGATATAGCCAGAATTCAGTACTTTATTTATAATAGGAAAAATGAATTTCATCTATGTGACTAGAAAGTATATCATAAGACTATGAGAAAGGAATCATAGCAAGACAGGCTTTTAATATTTCTCTAGATAGGAAGCAATTACAAAATAGCAGAACATTGTATATGTAGTCTTCCAATAACTTCAATATTTTTATGCAATTGTCTAGTAACTCTACCCTTACTTAAGGTATGGAAGAGGAAACAGTAAGGGTTGATTATATAATATTGAGCAGGAAGGGTAAAGGCACCTATCTAACAAGGTGGTAAATGTTAATATAAATTAGGAGTTGGAAATCAGCACCTCCCACTTGTTAAGCAAGTGCTCTAGTATTTGAGCTATGCCTCAACACCCCACCCCTCTTGTTTTGGTGTAGGTCCTGGGTCTTGGCACTGTCCCTGAACCTTTTTGCTCAAGGCTAGCCCTGTAACTCTTGAGCCACAGATTTGTGTGTGTGGTTAACTGGAGATAAGAGTCTCACAGACTTTATTGCTCTAGCTGGCTTCAAACCACGGTCCTCAGATCTCAGCCACCTGAGTAGTTAGGATTACAGGGGCAAGCCACCTGTCTCCCCCAACCATTTTGTTGTTGTTGCTGTTTTTTTTTTGTTGTTGTTCTTGTTTTGTTTTTTGCTTTTAGGAGGTAGTCTTGGATTTCTGCCTGAGCCCAGCCTCAACTGTGATCCTCCTACGTCTCCTACAAAGCTGAATGACAGGCAACACAAATGACTAAATATCTTTAATCTTCAAGATTTCATCCTCATCTACTAAAGTACAATAACATAACTTATTTTTAAATAAACTTTATTTCAAGGTAGTTTTAAGTTCAGAGTAAAATTAAGCTGAGGACAACCCCATACAAATAACATCCGTTACAATCAGCAGATTAGTATTAGTATTACAATCAATGAACCTACATGGGCATGTGATTATCACCTGAAATCCCTATTTTACATGAAGGCTCACTAAGCATTCACCACTTACCACTGTAGTACTGTGCAAGTAGTTCACGTCACTGAAAATCCTGTGCTCTGCCTATTTACCCCTTCTTAATCTTCTAATTGCTTGCAACCACTGGTTTTGGTGTTTTTTTTTTTTAATTGTCTCCACAGTTTTGCCTTTTCCAGAATGTCATCTGGTTGGAATCTGAGTTTGAATCCTTTTCTAATTGGTTTCTCTCACTTAGTGGTATCTAAATTTTCTAAGTAGCGCATATTAACTGTACAAAATAATGGGTTTCATTGTTCCACAACAATGGCATTTTTAAATTTTTTATTTTATTTTTCTGTCAGTTTTGGGGCTTGAACTCTGGGCCGGGGCACTGTCCCTTAGCTATTCAGCTCAAGGTTAGCGCTCTACCACTTGAGCCACAGCACCACTTCCGGCTTCTTCTGCTTATGTGGTGCTGAGGAATGGAACCCAGGGCCTCGAGCATGCAAGGCAAGCACTCCATCACTGAGCCACCTTCCCAGCCCCAAAAATGGTATTTTCATATATATTACATGTCTTCATCATATCCATCCCCCTTTAATATACCCCTCAAGCCCCATGGGCTTTTACTAACAAGTCCCCTTTGAAGTCTTCTTTCCTCCTAGATTTCAGATATGAGAGAAAACATGATAACTGTCTTTTTGAACTTGGCTTATTTCATTTAACATGATGATTTTCAGTTCTAACCACTTCCCTAAAAATGACATTGTTTCATTTTTATTGATATACTTATTTAAATGATGAAGTTCTTACATCTTCACTCCTCCCATCATCAGTAACTCAATTCCCCCTTTTAGAATAAGGGGAGTTACATGTGTGAGACCTCTGGTTGACTGAAGACAAAAGCAGAGAGATGCTACTGATTCATTTCACAACCAAACTTCCCAAGGAGTCTATAGGAGCACTTGGGATGAATAACATCAGATCTCACATCTGGCACTCGAACAGCAACCAGAAAAAAAGCATTCTGGTGAAGTAGAGGAAGAACTGGTAGGTTATTCTTTTATTTTAGCAAAAGCAGGAAAAAGATCAACTATATCTTACATTATATTCCACAGAAAACACTTGCAAATGAACAAGCATAAAATTCGCTTGTGCTCTTGTAACAAAATACTCCATAATTTATAAATAATATAAGTTGCTCACAGTACTGGAGGGAGGGAACCCCAAAGTCTGGCAGATTTGGTTGTCTGGTAAGGGACTAGTAGTCCCGTAGTTCCAAGATGCTGCCTCACTGTTGTGTCTGCTATATGGCAATACAAACAGAAAGGGAATAATCGCATCAAAGGGGGCACAGCCCTCAAGGCCTAATTGCCTCCCAAAGGCTCTACACCTCTTAGTTATGGTGCATTAGAAATTGCAACATGAATTGGAAGGGGCACAAGCATTCAAATTACAGTAAAATCCTAAGAACTAAAGAAATAAAATTAGTGAAAACAAATGACCATATACAAATACTAGTTATAAAAGCAGTATGGAGGTTCCTCAAAAGACTCCACAGAGAGCTCCCCTATGACCCAACAAATCCCACTTTTGGGTATTTACCCAAATGATCACAAACAAGACCATACTAAAGCTACCAGCACAACTATGTCTATTGCAGGTTTATTTACCATAGCTAAGATATGGAACCAACCCAGATGGCCCTCAGTAGATGAATGGATCAAGAAAATGTGGTATATATACAAAATGGAATTCTATGCCTCCATCAGAAAGAATGGCATTGCCCCATTTGTTAGGAAATGGAAAGACTTGGAAAAAATTACATTAAGTGAAGTAAGCCAGACCCAAAGAAACATAGATTCCCATGGTTTCCCTTATTTTCACTAACTAGTATTTGTGTGAGACAAGCAGAAAAGGTCAGAGAAGTTGATGTTAGGTGAAATGAACCCCAAGATAAGGATTCAAATGTTTTTGCTTTCTTTCTATTGTTTCTAATATATTTATAAGATGATTTCTTTGTTGCTTTGTATGTCCCCCCCCCACGGTATAACCCCTGCTTTCAGTATTTGATGTTGATATAATTTGTGGAGGGGAAGGGCAAAAACAAATCGTTTAACTAGGGATACAGGTGGACCCATTTTAACAATGAGATGTACAAATCGTTATGTTGAAAAATGAACTTTACAACTTTGGTGGGGGGAGGAAGAATAGGGGTGGGTGGGAGGAGTATGGAAAGGGATGGGAAGGGGAAACAAAGAGGAGGCAACAATGCTTGATAAGAAATGTACTCACTATCTCGCCCATGTAATTGTAACTCCTCTGTACGGTATTCTCACAATTTAAAAAAAATAAACAAATACTAGTTATAGAGGAATGGGAATTATTTGATACATAATAGGAAAAAAGTGGGACAATGTTCAAAATATTGCTTCTAAGTTTTATCCTGTTCTGTTTCAAACAAAAATTTTTTTAAACCTTAGAGCCTTAACTCCAGAAATCAGTCTCTCTTCTATCTGCATAAACACTAGATGTTACTCTTTGGTTCCTTCAGAAATTATCTCTTTTCTTCATACTAATCACTTGTGAATTAATATAAATTACAATCATGAAACTAAGGTTGAAAATTTCAATTTTGTATACCAAACGGAACTTTCACTCTATAGCTTTGCCTATTATCTGAATCCTCCTGGTTATCTCAATGGAGATAAATACAATTTAATGTCTGGTAAGTGCATGTACTCATATGTCCTTGAGAGAATATTTCACGAATAAAGACACACTTCAGCTGGGCACTGGTGGCTCACACCTGCAATCCTAGCTACTCAGGAGGCTGAGATCTGAGATTACAGTTCAAAGCCAGCCCAGGAAGGAATGTCCATGAGACTTTTATCTCCAATTAACTACTAGAAAACCAGAAGTGGAGCTGTGACTCCAAGTGGTAGAGCACTAGCTTTGAGTGAAAAAAGCTCAGAGGGGGGCTGGGGAGGTGGCTCAGTGGTAGAGCACTTGCCTTGCATGCATGAGGCCCTGGGTTCGATTCCCCAGCACCACATAAGAAAAAGAAAAAAAGCCAGAAGTGGCGCTGTGGCTCAAGTGGTAGAGCGCTAGCCTTGAGCTAAAAGAGCTGAGGGACAGCGCCCAGGCTCAGAGTTCAGGCCCCATGACCGGACCCCCCAAAAAAAAAAAGCTCAGGGACAGCACCGAGGCTGAGGTCAAGTCCCATGACCAACAAAAACAAAACAAGACAAAAAAAAAGCACTTTATAATTCCATTCCTATAAAATACAACTACTCTAACTTAAATATTCATACACTACACACTATGCAAACTTGGGGGGAAAATCCTCAGATAATAGCATCCAGAATGGCTATTGGAATTTTCTCCTCAGTATAATCTTATTACTTCACTGAACTCTTAAAAGTACCTATAAAACACGTAGCTCCATTTCACATAAAGTAACCTGCCCCAAAAACCAATGGTAAGTTGCTTAATTTGGAACCCACTGTCCTTTTACCAGCAAAATAACACATATATGAATCTAAGTCAATATAAATTAAAACAACTGTAAAACTGTTAAGCTGTTATTAGCCCTGTTCATCACTATATACTAGGATGAATCACCATGCTTTCAAGTTAGTGCCCAATAAATAAATTGTATATGCACAAATATGTCTAAGAGCTGGAGCACAAATAATTTATCATGTATAATTCTAAGAGTATGTACTCTCTCATTCTTGCATTTCTATTCTCCCCCACTCCCCCACTTTCTTTCTGTCTCACTGTGAGTCTCAGGGTAACTTCATTATATAGTAATACTGTCATTAACTTTTACTATGGTTGATGGTCCTCCCAGGGGCTCATGTGCTGGGAGACTGGTCCCCAGTGTGGCAATGATGGGAGATGGAGGATCTTTAAAAGGTAATGCCTGAGCCAGGCTCTCATAGCTCGCATCTGCAATCCTAGCTACTCAGGAGGCTGAGATCTGAAGATTGCAGTTCAAAGCCAGCCCAGGCAGCGAAGTCCATGAGACTCTTATCTCCAATTAATGACCAAAAAGCTGAAAGTAGAACTGTAGCACAAAAGCTAAGGGACAGCATCCAGGCCCTGAGTTCAAGCACCAGGACAGGCACACACAAAAAGGTAATGCCTAGTGGGATGTCATTAGGGAGGCTGCCTGCAAAGCAAGCTGTTGTAGCTCTCCAGGAACCCTGGTTAGGTCTCTAAAGAGGGCTACTATCATAGAGTAAAACTAACCCAAGTCACTGCCCAGTTTGCTCTCATTACATGATCTCTTCTTACATTTCTATCACTGTGATGTCACCCATCAGGAAGTTCTCACCACAGCGGAACTGATGCTTGTACTATACTTTTGAATTTCTTGAGCTGTGAGATAATTAAACTTTTCTTTATGAAAAAGTACTCATTGCAGTAATAGGAAAGAGACTAATAAAGTCATTCAAAAACTTACCTAAGCATCAGCTCCTTCGAGAATTTAGGTAACTATTGAAACATTTATGTAAGTTCCACGGTAATATCTTTATTTCCTTAAATTGTTTTGTTTTGAATGTGATTTTTAAGTTTTAGTACAAAATATGAACATTAAAAATAACTGAATCAAAGCAAGTTCAATAGCTACCAACGTACAAATATTTCCACTCCTCAAAACACAGTAATAGGAAAAACAAAACTGATACTGATAGATACCAGCTATTAAAACTGGGGATGTAATTCAGTGGGAGAGTATTTGCCTACATGGCACAAGACTCCTAGCATTTCCAAAACAGAAAGAAGGAAGGAAGGAAGGAAGGAAGGGAGGGAGGGAGGGAGTAAAAGCAGCTAGCAATGTCTTACAGTCAAAAGTGTGGGGAAAGCAGAAGGAAAGAAGATGGATGTGATGCAACAGGAATCACCCTAGTTCTCGCTAATAAACAAACATTTAGGGTCCTAACATACACTTCTCCCCAAGAGATTGACAATAATAAATATATGAACAGAGAGTCACAGGAATGAAAAAAACAAACTTACAATTTGTACACACAAGGTCAAGAGTGGCCCCACACTGCAGGTCAGCCTACAACCAAGGAGGCTAAGCCACAGGAGCAGCCCCATGGCGGCCAGGATTTTAGGATCCAACCAGTGAGACTGCAGCATCTAGATACAAAAAGCTTCCACAGTGCCGGGATCCAGTCAGCACAGGCAGCAACACAGAATGTGATACTGCCACAACCAGACCCAGAGATCTTCCACAGAGCCACTGGTCATCCCACAAACAACTCTAGGATCATTGAGTAACTCTGCTGGGTACCACCCCCCAATGGGAAACCAGCACTGGTGGTGACCTAGAGCTTGGCCCAGACCCCTCCCTTCCACCCAAGAAGTGTTACCACACTTGAAGAGGACCAAGAGGCCAGAGCTCTTCCTCATGCCACCCCACAACCCCTGGCCAGAGGCACTGGCCAAGCACAGGCAATCTGCAGGGTGAGATCCAACTAAGGTACCAAGCTCTGACAAACTTCAGTGCATCCATGGGAACCTAGTCCTTCTGAAGCACAGGCCTCAGGGAGGCCTGAATCTAGCCTTCTCAGCCACCACTGCTGACTTTTTCCACCAGCGCCCAGCTGCTGGTGGAATGCCCGCTGATGCAGGGCCAAGCCAGGGCAGGCGCACAAATCGGCAGCCAAGGTCTGCCATTTGTGGGGCAAGATCTAACTAGGGGCCAAAAGGCAGACAAACTCCCTCGCACTTGTGGGAGCCCATCCCTTCCAAAGCCTTATGCCCATCCCAGAGGCCTGATTCTATCCTTCTCAGCCCCTGCCACAGATCAGACCGAGATTGGTGGCCTGGAAAGGAGCTCCTTTCAGCAAGCCTGGGGCCAAGCATAAACTCTAGTACATGCTGGCCCAGGGGCCCAGCAGGGGCTACTTCACCCAGCGTGAGGTTGGCCTGGCCAAGCATGGGGCGCCACCTGCTGGGTAGGAACAGGCCAAGCTCCGGACATGGCCCTGACAACTCCTGAACCCAAATGAGTAAATCACAATGAAAGATTACCAAGACAACAAATCAAATCCAAAAGCCAACAACAACCCAGGAAAGGACCCCAGTGAGAGTGAAAAAGAGAGAGAGGACCAAAGAACCATTAAAGAAATGATGACAGAATTGGCCAATGAAATAAAAGGGGATATACAAAAACAATTTCAAGACTTCAAGAAGAAATGACAAAGATGATCCAGGACTCACAAAAAGATATTAAAATAAAAATAGAAATGCTACACACCTCATTAAAAGATGGAATTAACACTGAGATCTGGTGTGGGAAGCATAAAAGGTTCAATTTCCATATTGCCAACCGCAGTGGAATGCACAGATAACAGAATAAGTGAAATGGAAAACAGAATATCTGGAGTTGAGAATAAAATAGAGGAATTAGAGCAAGTAGTCAACGGTATGGAAAAAACACTGAGAACCTACCAAAGGGAAATCCAAGAATTGGCAGACTCAGCCAAGGGATCAAATGTATGCATAATTGCAATCGATGAGGGGGGAAGAATTCAGTACTAAAGGCATCAAAACCTATTCAGTGAAATAACAGAGAACTTCCCCAATCTTAAGAGAGAACATCTCACCCACCTGACAGAAGCATACAGAACCCCTAGTAGACAGGATCCAAGAAGAATTTCTTACACTTTTAGACATAGTTAAAAAACATTAGACTTGACAAGCAAGAATTGATTTTTAAATGCTGCAAAATCAAAGAAAGAGCTATATTACAATGGAAAGAAAATTGGAATCACTGGAGATCTCTCCACACAAACTCTCAATGCAATGAAAACTTAAAATGGTATAATTCAAGCCCAGATCATCAACTGCCAACCCCAAAATGGTGTACCCACCAAAAATATCATTTACATTTAATGGTGAAACTAAAACCTTCTATGACAAACAAAATTAAAGGAATTCACAAACACTAAACCAGCATTACAATGAACACTAAAGGGAAATATACAATCAAGAAAAAAATCAAAATCAAGGAACACATAAGACAAAAATCACTAGACCAATTTAGTAATCACAGGAAGAGGGAGGAAGCAAAATACAGGAAATCAAGAAAATGTCAGGACATCTAACATCTCTCTAATATCTATGAACATTAACAAACTCAATTCTCCAATCAAAAGAAAAAGAACAGCACACTGGATTAAAAAACAAGATCTGCCCATTTGTTGTCTCCAAGAAACACATCTCACAGTCAATGACAAAAGCACGGGGGGGGGGGGGGGGGGGGGGGGGGGGGGGAGTGTAGAAGTGGGGGGGGAGGGAAGAGATGGTAGGGGAAAAACAAAGGTGGTAACAATGCTTGATAAGCAATGTACTCATTACCTTGCTTGCTTGATAAGCAATGTTCTCATTACCTTGCTCATGTAACTGTGACACCAATAAAAAACTTAAAAAAAAAAAAGACAAAAGCAAACTCCAAAGGAAGGGATGGAAAAAAATCTTTCATGCAGGGCTGGGATGTAGCTCAGTGGCAAAGCGCTTGCCTAGCAAGTGCAACGTCCTGGGTTCGATCCCCAGTACCAAAAAAGAAAAGACAAAAAAAATACAGTTAAAAAAAAATCTTTCATGCAAATGCATCCTTCAAGAAGGCAGGAGGAGCCATATTGATATCTGATAAAATAGACTTTTCATTAAAATCAATACAAAGAGACATGGAAGGTCATTACGTATTAATAAGAGGAATGATCCATGAAGAGGAAATCATAGTGGTCAATATCTATGTAACAAATAATGGAGTACCTATGTTAAACAAATACTTTTAGACTTAATAGGACAGACCCAAATACAATAATAGTGGGAGATTTTAATACACTATACTCACCGAAGGACAGGTCAACCAAAAAAAGATAAGCAAAGAAGCCTTTGAACTAAATGACATCATAACCCAGACATCTACAGAGTATTCCACCCAACAATGACCCAAGTCACATTCTTCTCAGCAGCCTATGGAACTTTCTGAAAATAGATCATACATAGTACACACAAAGAACCAAAGCAAATACAGGAGGACTGGCAAAATTCCTTGCATCCTATCTGACCACAGTGGAATCAAACTAGTTCTACAAAACATAATGCAGAAAACACTCAAACACATGGAAGCTGAACAACACAATACTGAATAACATCTAAGTCACAGAAGAAATTAAGGAAGAAATTAGAAAGTTCTTACAATTCAATGAAAATAAAAATACATAAGAATGGAACCTCTGTGATATAGCAATGGCAGTGCTGAGGGGAAAGTTTTAGCTCTAACCATACACATAAAGAAAACAGAAACAGCTCAAGTACATAACCTCATGATGCAACTAAAACTGCTAGAAAAACTAGAACAAACCAAATCTACTACTAGACAGCGAGGTAGCAAAGATTAGAGCAGAAATCAATGAAACAGAAACTAAAAAAAAACTATACATAAAATCAAAACAAAAAGCTGGTTTTTTGAAAAAATTAATAAGACTGACATCACTTGCAAGATTAACAAAAAAAAAAAGAGAGGAAATTCAAATCAATAAGATCAGAGTTGCCACAGGATTACAACAAACATCCAAAAAATCCAAATGATTATAAAGAACTACTTTCAAAACCTATTCCACAAAAGAAGGAAAACCTAGAAATAGACTAATTTCTAGAAACACAGAAACTGCCGAAAATGAACCAAAAGGATATAAACCAGCTAAACAAGCCAGTAACACCCAAGATAGAGGCAGTAATCCAGAAGTCTTCCATCAAGGAAAAGCCCAGGCATGGATGATTCACCACTGAATTCTACAAGACTTAAACAGAATCCAGAAACAAAATTTTAAAAATCATACAAGCCTAGCCTTGGTCCCACAGATGAAAGGCTGGTTAACACATACAAATCAATAAATGTAATTCATTACGTCAACAGAGCCAAAGACAAAAAAAACTAAAAATATGAAGAAAAAAATGAGAGCACCAGGAAATGGAAAGACCTTCCATGTTCATGGATAGTAGAATCAATATTGTAAAAATAGCCATACTGTGAAATACACATTCAATGCAATTCTCCTGAAAAATCACAGTGATGTTCTTTACTGAGATTAAAGAAAAACAATCCAAAAATTCATATGGAACAACAAAAGACCTAAAACAGACATTGCAATTCTAAGCAAAAAAAGTAATACAGCCAATATCATAATACCAGATTTCAAACTCTACTATGGAGCCATAGTAACAAAAGCAGCTTGGTATTAGCACAAAAATATACCCACAGATCAATGGAACAGATTAGAAGCTCAGAAATAAAACCATATACTTACAGTCATGATATTTGACAAAGGAGCCAAAAACATACAGTAGAAAAAAACATAGCCTCTTCAACAATTAGTGTTCGGAAAACTGGGCAGCATATACAGAAAACTAAAAGTGTATCCCTGCTTGTCACCATGCACTAGTATCAATCAATTCAATGTTAATATCAATTCAATATGGATCAAAGACCTCAACATCAGACCTGAAACTCTGAAACTACCGCACATTAAAACTTATAGGTATAGACAGGAACAGAGTCCTAAGGGTATAAAACAGGAGAGACACTTCATTAAAATCAAGTTTCTGCACAGTTGAGGACATAGTTACTAAACTAGAAAGACAGCCAACCAATTGGGAAAAGATCTTTACCAGCAATGCATCAGACAAAGGTCTAATATCAACTATATACAAGAAGCTCAAGACACTAACCCCTCCCAAACTTAATACACCAGTTACTATAAGTGGGCAAGAGAATAAAGGAGACTTCTTGGAAGAAGAGGTAAGAATGGCAAATAAAATAAACAAATGAGAAAATGTTCATCATTCCTGGCCACAAAGGAATACAAATCAAAACAACCCTGGGGGGAAAAAAAACAACCCTGAGATTGCATTTCACCCCAGTTAGATTGGCATACATTTTGAATTCGAACAACAAAAAATGCTGGCAGAGATGTGAGGGAAAAGGAACCCTACTGCAGTGCTGGTGCGAATATAAACTAGTACAACCACTCTGGAAAGCAGTCTGGAGTTCCTAAAGAAACTAAAGATAGGCCTTCCCTACAATGTAGCCATACCACTCCTAGGCATCTACCCTGAGCATCATGAACCAGGATATGAAAAGGACACCTGCACATCCGTGTTCACTGCTGCACTATTCACAATAGCCAAGATATGGAAAGAGCCCAGATGCCCCACAATACATAAATAGATCCAAAAAATGTGGTACCTATATACAATGGAATTTTATATAGCCATTAGAAAGGATAAGATAATGTCATTTGCAGGGAATGGAACTAGAACAAATCATGTTGAGCAAGGTAAGCCAAGATTAGGGAGAAAGCAGCACATGTTCTCCCTGATATGCAGAAGTTTGATTTAAAACACAATGGTATATGACAATACAGGGTTCTAGACACTCATATACAGTGAGACCAAAAGATGATAGTTGTAGGAGAAAATCACCAAATTGTAATACCCAAGTACCGCCTCGTATGTATATAAAATAAAATACATACTAAAACAAACTTCAAAGATTTGGAAAACAAAGGACTTTTTGCTTAAATTTTTTGTGGGTTTTTGTTTTTTGCTGATGATTCAGTACTTTTTCTTTCTTTTTGCTTATGTGGTGCTGAGGAATCGAACCCAGGGCCTCAGGCATGCAAGGCAAGCGCTCTACCACTGAGCCACCTTCCCATCCCCTGATTCAGTATTCTTTAACAGTGTATTTACATGCATATCTGTGGGAGGGTGGAAGGAGGGCACAGAATCCATGGAAAAAGGGTGCAGCAGTGGAGCACTCTGGACATTGATGAAAGTGAACTATGCAACTTGCGGGTGAAGACGGAAGGGAGAGAATGGCAAAGAACGAGGGAACAGATGACACTGTACAAAAGAAAATGTACTTATTGTTCATTGTACTGATGCATGTAAATGTAACCCCTGTGTATATCACCTCTACAATAAGACCATTTTTTTTTTAAGTGTGGAGGAGTAAGGCAGGCATGGTAGAGCAGTTCCAATACCAGGTTTGTCAGGCTAAATAGCAAGATTATTCTCTCAAAAGAATAAAAGGGGGGAAGAAGTTGTGGGGGAGGTCGTACTTTTATTGTCTTTTTTTTATTTATTTATTTTTTTTGAGTAATGGTGCTGTGAATTGGGCCAAAGTCTAGAGAATACTAAGTAAACATGCATTCTACCACTGAGCTACATCTCTAACCCCAGCCAAGTGATTTGTAAGTTAACAAAACAAAGAAACACTGTCAAGAACATATAAGAATACTTTTTGTAAGAGACCAACTTACATCATAATAAAGCTTTTAGAGATCAAACAATATTGATATTCTTTACTAAATGTAATCAAGTGTGAAAAATGCTATAAAATGTGAACTTCTTTTTCAAGTGAAATCTCTGACTGGTTAGTCTTCTGCTATATTCATAATGGCTTAGCTAGTCTTCACTAACAAGTAATAACATATGTGACAGTAGGAAGTATACCAAAAAAGAAAAAGAAAGGAGAGAAAAGTGACAGATAATCATCATTCTTTAAACAAACTATCCTCAATAAGGTAATCCAGAGAATAATTTACAAACCTATGCCAAAGAAATAACCACAATATTAATCCAAGCTCTTACAAAATAATCCCCTAAAGTTCCTTAAAGCTACAAAATTCATTGCCTCCAAAACACCATTTTCTGAAGGATAAATATTATCTATCCACACTGAATAAAAGTATCCTATTTTTTTAATCTCATTTCCCCCAGTTATTCTGGTTACAAATTAATTCAGAGTTGTACATGTGGCTAGATTAGTTTGAAAATGTGGGATATTTCTTTCTAGTCAACTATTTTTCAAATTTGTTAAGTTCCATATAATGTTTGAAAATTTATTTTCCAATGTATTTTAGGATATTGTTTTTGGCCTAGTCTGGCTTATCCCAAAAATCTGGACAAAATGCAAAAAGCAGCTTACCTGAGAAATCTGAAAAATAACAAGTGGAATATGGAGTGAAATTTGTTTTTTGTTTTGTTTTTTTTTGTTGGTCGTGTGGCTTGAACTCTGGGCCTGGGCGTTGTCCCTCAGCTCTTCAGCTCAAGGCGAGCACTCTACCACTTGAGCTACAGCGCCACTTCCGGTTTTCTGGTGGTTTATTGGAGATAGGAGTCTCATGGTCTTTCCTGCCCGGGCTGGCTTTGAACCGAGATTCTCAGATCTCAGACTCCTGAGTAGCTAGGATTACAGGCATGAGCCACCAGCGCTCGGCTTGGAGTGAAATTTGAAGTGAACTATATTGTTTTCCTAATCTATCTTTCATCTTTTTTGTAGTGGCTTTATCCTGAATGGCTACATCCTGGTTGCAGCAGCACAAGTTAAAAGAGCCTGAGAGAAACTCATTTTTCTAGGGGGTTTCTAGCTAAAGGACTCAGGGAAAAGGGTACTTCTATGGGCATAAGGGGCCAGAGATGCTGCAAAGGACAGAGTGATCAAAAGGAATCCTAATTCTCTGTAAGAACTTAGACAAGTCCTAGCTGAACTATGCAAGCATTAACATTCACTGAAGAGACCTAGAGTAATAGAAAAAAGGTTTCTAACCAACCACAATCATTATATTGTTAATTTTAATGGGTAAATTTTATGACACATGCATTATCATGAAATAGCATGAGAGAGGGATGGAGGCTGGAACTATAACCTCCAAAAAGACAAAATTTTAAGTCTGAACCTAATTAGTTGACAATCTGTTAAAACAAAAACAGTATCCAAGCAATCACTACTGCTGGATTCTTACACAATATTGTTGAGGACATAATGTAAAATTACTTGGTATATAAAGCACCAGGAAATATAACCAATTCTCCGAAGAAAAAAGAAGATAGTAACTGCCAGCCCTGAAATAACCCAAATATTGAAATTATCAAGGACTTAAAAAAAAAGTATGAACTGAGTATCTGAAATGTGAAATGCTTCAAAATCTAAAACTTTCTGAGCAGCAATGTGATGTGACAAGTCATAGTAAAAATGAAGGTACACTAAAAGTACTGTATAAAATTTCTTCCAGCTGTGTAAGATGTATAGGAAACAAATGAATTTCCTATTTAGTCTTAGCTGTGTCCTATACTGAAAGTATTGCTACATTTAAGCCAATATTCCAAAATCCCCAAATTCTGTCCCATTTTCAGTGTTTTAGATAAAGGAAAACCTGTGTAACAATGTTCCATGGAGAAAAAGAATAAACACTTTTGAAATAAATGGAAAGATAAAAGTTCCCAGCGGACAAATTTAAAACTAAGAGAAAAACTGCAAAAGAAAAAAGAAAAATTGTAAGTTGTATAAAACAAAGCCTCAATAAACAGAAATACAGGGCTGATAGCTCACTGGCAGAACTTGCTCCCAACCTTCAAAAAAAAAGTAAAACCGAGTTACTGACTGAACAGAAGCTAAATCAATAGAAGTATCTACTCTGAAGAACAGAGTAGGAGAAAAAAAGGAAGACTTTCAGGAAACATCAAAAGTTCTTTCTACAACAAAAGACAAGAATGAAATTGGTACAGGGGAAAAAAAATATCTCCAGAATAATGTACAAAAACTCTCCCAAACTTGAAGGTTCAGGAACTCAGAAATTCACAAAGCTTGAAGAACACTAAAATGGATAAACACGGAAGTAAAACATGCCTAGACAAACCACAACAGACTTAGGAAAAGTCAAGCTAAAGGAATAAAACTGTAAAGAAACATGACCCACACAAGAAATTTAATGATTCCAATTATTACAAACTTCTCATCCGAAACCAGCATCCAGAAGACAGTGAATGGATATCTTTGAAATACTGAAATTTCAGAGAGCATTCTCTGTGTAGAGAAGAAATCCGTCAGAAATCAGAAATATCTGTAGAGATATTTTAGTTAAAAACAAAGACAAACTAGGCACTGGTGGCTCACACCTATAATCCTAGCTACACAAGAGACTGAAATGTGGGGGATCTCAGTTCCAGGCCACTACAGGAAGAAAAGTTCACAAGACTCCATCTCCAAAATAATCAGCAAGAAACAGGGCAGGAAGCATGGTTTAAGTGGCAAGTCTGCCAGCGTAACAAGTGCGAGGCCCTCAGTTGAAACTCCAGGACCCTCCCCCTCCCCCCCACACCAAAAAAAAGTAAAACTAAGAATTTATCACTAAAAAGTCTACTTTAAAAGAACAAAGTTCTTGAACTCTGGGCCTGGGTGCTGAGTCCCTCAGCTCTTCAGCTCAAGGCTAGCGCTCTACCACTTGAGCCACAGAGCCACTTCCGGCTTTTTTCTTTTGCTTATGTGGTGCTAGGGAATCGAACCCAGGGCCTCATGCATGTTAGGCAAACGCTCTACCACTGAGCCACCTTCCCAGCCCCAAGAATGAAGGTCTTAAGCAACTCAATGGCAGCGATGGGAAGGAGAGAACAGTGGGAAAGAGGGAACAGCTGATGCAAAACAAAAGAAACATACATATCACCCAATGTGGAAGAAATAACTGTATTGCAAAGCTCATAGAACTCACAAATGTTATAGACCATGACAGACAATTTGCCCCATGGAAGTTAGAATGTGTTTGTGACTTTAACTAAGCATCACTATCCCACAATACTGTGAAATTTGGGAAATTATGTAATCACTTAATCACAATAAAGAATTTGAAAAAAAAGAAAGAATGAAGTTCTTCAGACTGAAGAGAAACGATATCAAAGATAAAATTGGAATTAAAGCACAAGATGAACAGTAAATAAATGGCTATATATAAAAGTTTTTTTGTCTCCTCATAAGGAGGAGAAAATATACTTACCTACTACAGGGAGCAGAAAGTATACAATAGGGTGGGGCTGTTATTGCATTTGTATGTACTCCCATGACAACTATTCCATATTGATCACTAAGAAAGTTAAAGGGCTTCTACATTCATTTCCAATGATAAAACCATTAACTTTTAAGTAAATTGTGAACATTTGTGTACATATACCTTAGCCTTAGAGAAGCATTGTCCCCTAAGAAATTTTTAGGCCACATACATAATTCCAGGCACCATAATCCAACCTACTCAGGAAATAGAGATCAGGAGGATCAAAGTATGAGGTCAGGTTAGCCAAGGACAGAAAGTTATTAGCAAGATTTCATCTAAACAAAAAAGCTGGCATGGTAGTATACATCTGTAATACTAGCTATGTATTAAGCCATAGGTAGTAGATAGGAGGTCTGGATCCCAGCCTGAGGCCTGCCCTGGGCAAACATTCAGGATCCTATCTGAAAAATAACTAAAACATACAAGTAATGAGGGTGTAATTCAAGTGGTAGAATGCCTGCCTTGTAAGCCTACCACTCACAATTCAAACACCAGTGCTACCTTAAACAAACAAAAAAAGTCAATTTAATATATTTAACCCCTCACAAAGTTTCAACCTGTAATACATTTAAAAACTTGAAATATTTTACACTTTTTGTGAAACGGTGTATACTTTACACTTACAGCAAATCTCAGTTTGAACTAACCAATGAAGCACCCAAGAGTTACATATGGGGTTTGAGGATATAGTTCAGTGGCAGAGCACTTGCCTTAGTAAACATGAGGCCCTGCAAGTGATCCTCAGCAGTTTCCTCCCCTTACACCCCCCCCAAAAAAAGTCACATTTGTAGCTACTGGCTAATTAAGATATCCTGATACAACCACTAAAAAATAACACAAGTATTGTACTTCATACATTTAACACTAGCATCTGGCAGGCAAGATAGAACAATGAGATGGGCAATAACCTGAGCTATGTAGTCACATTGTGTCTCACAAAATAAAACAAATAATTAAAACAAAAATAAGAACTAAAAAATCAATATAAATCAATATATTTAATTATTGTATATTATTTATTATTGTAAACAAGAAAATGCCCATGTAAGTATAAGAGGAAGTAAAAAATCAATATAAATCAATATATTTAATTATTGTATATTATTTATTATTGTAAACAAGAAAATGCCCATGTAAGTATAAGAGGAAGTAAAAACTAGACTGAAGGGTTTTCACAGACCAAAAATGGAACAATTTGAAGATAAATAGAAAAGTTGATATAGGCTATTTTAACAGTCTCATATTACTTCCTCAAAAAAATACTTATTATTAAGGGAATAAAAGTAACATTACAGTGAAGAAGCTTGGGAGGACTCACATAAATCAAGTGATCAAAGTGTACATCACCTACTGGTAACAGGACAAGCAGAAATTGTATACTGAAAAGAACCCATCACTACTTGCCACAGTCTGAATCCTACCATAAGAAAATATCCAGACAGATATTTTACAACTGGCTTGTAATGGTTATAAGCATCAAAGTCATGAAAGTCAAGAAAGAATTTTTCTAGTTTAAATGCAACACAATCTGAATTTTGTGATGAAATTTCTGTGGAAACGCAAAACTTGAATGAAATCTGAAATTAGGTGGTAGTTCAATTTATTTTTCAAAAAAAGATTGGTTTACTCCAATGGTTATTTTATAACAGAAAGTCCTTGACCTTTTGTTACTGCATCTGCAACTGAATTTCAAATGGTCCAAGGGAAAAAGATACCTGAACTTAGAACTTTGCTGAAAGTTTGAGATTTTTTTTAAGTTACCAAACAAAATGTAAGAGTATCTAAAATTAGTATGCAACAAAAGAAGTACTTTCAAATGAAGAATGTTTTTACTTCTGCTTTATATAAGACTGTTCTATCCTTTATAAGATTCTCAAAAACCTTTAATCTGTAACTTCAGGAGCCAGTAAGGTAACCATTTTTCAGTACCCCAGTTGCACTGGCCACATTTCAAGTTGCTCCTAGCCACTTGTTGCTATCAGCTACTACACCAGATAAAGCATATCCATCATCACACATGTATCTACTGGACAGTAATAATATACAAGTTGGGGGGCCAACTGATGAAACGAATATCTACAGGCCAGAGTTGGATGAACTCAGGCACAAAGACTCAGCAAGTACTCTGATATTTAAGTCATTTAGAATCTAGATTCTCAAAACTCAGTTCTGTAAAATAGACTGAATACTGCAAAGCTAATTGAGATCAAATAAAATTTATGTAAAGTATCCACAAAAATAAGTACATAAAGTGTTTACAGCAGAATAGCTAACACATAGTAAATATTTAATAACCATTAGCTTTCTTCTGCAATATGGGTGAATAATTTCTTAAACTTTGATCTCAGTACTTTTTAAAACTAGTTGAGCAATTACACAAGTACCAGTTTGAAAACAGAAAGCTAACATCCTACTTGCTTGAAAGACTACTCAACTCCACATCTTATTCAATACTTGACCCTACTGGCTTTATCCCTATGAAGCACTCTCTTACACTGGTTTCTGTAACAAGTCAGTATTCTCTAGGAGTTCAGTCTCCCAATAAAGTTTTCATATATGAGGTTAGTATGGTTCAACTTTTGTCTTTTTTCAAGTTACATTCCAACCCCTAGGCAATTTCACCCATACCTATTTAAGTAATTCTGATTTTCTATTGGCAACCCATAACCCTCTTTTGAATTTTAGAACTATATATCTAAAGTGCTACAAAACTACCACTTGAAAGATCCAAAGGCACCTCAAAAACCCAGTGCTTTAAAACCAAAAGAACTTTAGTCCTTAGTTGGTACCACTCTTACCCTAGTTGTATAAAGTCATTTTTTGAAATTTCTTTCTCTCACATCTACAATCTACAAGTGCAGCCTATTAATCTCAAATTCAATCTACTTAGCCCATCTCCAAGATTTTCCTAATCTTCCTAATTAAAGCTATCTATATCTCTCCTAATCTTGAGTCTTCTCCCTTTCAATACATGTTACCAGAATCCAATACACATCACCAAAAACCTCATCCTACCTACTCAAACTACTAAAAGTCTAGGCCAGGTGGAGAGGTTTGTGCCTGTAATCCTATTTGGGAGGCTGAGATCAGGAGAAAGATGGGTCCAGACAAGCCAAAGAAAAAAGTTAGGGTCATCCCAGTTAAAAGAAAAGAGTAAATCAGTTCCCTCTTAGCTCCAGGCTAGCCAAGACATAAACAGACCCTATTCAAAAACTAAAAAAGGCTGAGAGTATGGCTCAAGTGGTAGAGTGTCTACCAACCACACGGTCCTAAATTCAAACCTTAGCACCTCAAAAAGCAAAATGGAATTCAGTTTCTAAATGATAAATTTTTTTTAACACTAAGTTACATCACTCAACTAGCAGAGCATTTTTAGTTTCATGTAATTTCAAAGTCACAAAATGTCACTCTCAAGACTTGGCCCTTGTATGTGGACACAGTCCACTTGTCTGGATATAACAGTTCATGCAACACAGTAAGATATGCATAATCTAAAGTTTCAAATGACAATGATCAGTTTTAATGTTTATTGCAAAAAGCATAGTAATCTATTGAATATCAAGTACCTACACTGTTCACATGCTTAGGGATAAAACAATGACAAAATGACAATCTCAGTGAATAAACATAACAAATATAATAAGCTAAGTTAAATTGGCAAAAGTATGTAGGCAAAGTGAAAAAATGCTACAGAAAAAAAAAAAAAAACTCTAGCATAAAAAGGGTAGGAAAATATGGAGAGACTAGGACCATGGTTGCATACAGAGAAGTCAGAGAAGACCTCAGTAGCATAGTGGAAATGTGGCTTGAGAAAAAGGGTGACAAGATAAAGCAAGAAAGAAACTCGAATATCTTAGAGCTTTGTAGGCCCTAGTAAAATATATGCTTTACTAAGACTAAGAAGGGAAGTCACTGAGAAGTGACAGGATCTAATGAATTTTACAAAGCTCACTCTGGGCAACTGAGTTTTTTGTTAAAGACTGTAAGTTAGCAAAGGTCATAATGTTTTCAAGAAGTTATTTTGTATGTGAGAAATGGTGCTGTTTTTACAATTTATAGTGAATTTCTATGTGCTACGGATATAAAAAAAAAAAGAAAGAAAAAAAGCAAAGCCAGAGGCCAACAGCACAAACCTGAATCCTAGCTGCTCAAAAGAGTGAGATCTGAGGATGAAGTTTTAAGCCAGCTTGAATAGGAAAATCCTTGAGACGCTTTTTTTGTAGTTGTTGGTCAAGGAGCTTGGACTCAGGGCCTGGGCTCTGTCCTTGAACTCTTTTGCTCAATGTTAATGCTCTACCACTTTGAGCCACAGTGCCACTGCCAGTTTTCAGGTAATTAATTGGAGATTAGAGTGTCATGGACTTTTTGTGTCTGGGCTGGCTTTGAACCACAATCCTCAAATCTCAGCCTCCTGAGTATCTTTGGGATTACAGGAATGAGCCACCTGTGCCCAGCTTTCCTTATCTCCAACTAAAACACCAAAAGCCAGAAGTGGCTCCAGTGGTAGAGAAAGAACACTACTAGCTGGGGAGGAGGGAAACAGGATGAGTAGGTTTCCAAGCCCTGACTTCAAGCCCCCAGGATAGCCTTACTCCCCCCCCCCCCCCCCCCAAAAAAAAGGCAAGCTAAGTCTTGGGAATAGCACAGATTTTAACTCTGGGGTCGTCTCAGTGCTAGTGCAGTCAGTTCTCACTACTGAGACACACTGCTCACAAGGTTCAAGGCTACTGATTATCCTTAGCAAAAGAATATACTGAAGATTTATTTCAATAGAAAAGGTAAGTCAAGATCCAATCTACACCATTGGAAGACAAGAACAGATGCTGACAGAACTTGAAGGGAAAGTTACAATGAAAATTACTCTATGACTGACTTTATCACTTTCTTAGGTCTACTACATTCTTGAGTTAGGGTTTTAAGTTTTACAACTTTCAGTGTTGTACCTTAAAAGTTCAACACAGTTAATGGGTAATGTAGCATTGTACTTTCTTACTGCTAAAGCTTTTATTGAAGATTAATCAACAGCATCAAGTAATTGAACTGATTCAAGTGCACTAATTCAAAGCCACTAATTCAAAAACACTGCCCCAGTACTGGTTAATTTCAAAGGAAAGAACTTTCCTTTATTTTCAATCTTAACCAATGAACCTCATTAGCAAAAGTATTAGAGAGGGAAAAAACTTAAATTTCCTCCAAGAAATTAATAACAGCTTTCTATTTTCTCTTAAAGCATTTTTCTCCATCTGACATAGTATTGTCTTGACTGCATGAGCACACTTATAGTAGAGAAACATCAAATTTTACCACCGCCCTAATCCTAAAATGTACTTTAAATTCTCAAAGTCACTGGGTGTGAAACCGAATGTTGATATATTTGTAAGTCCCAAGAAACTGACAAGTTTTTAAAAACTCAACTGCATAAACACAATCAAAATAAATCTGAATTATCTTTGGCAGGATGATATAATGAAATTCAGAGACAGTTTGAAACATTCCTTTCTGTCCAGCCAGTTACAACAAAAATTAAAGGCCTACAAACTTTCCTGCAGATTTGAAGAAATAGAACAGTAAAAAAAATTAAGCTAAGTTCTAAAGAAAGAAAATCAATGATGGCCTGGAAAAAGACTTGATCACACATTAAATATCTCAAAACAAAAATGCAACAGTTATTTAGTCATGGCAAGTAGTCCTACCCATGAAATTCACTTCTTTTAAAACAAGAAAACGGCATTCACTCACGTACTTTTCCCAAAATTCAGAGGAAATTTCCAAACTAGGGTAAATTTAAGATCACATCGACCAGTCAAAAAGCATTAAGGACTTTCTCATCGGTTTTGCTTAATGATTTTTTAGTATGTTGATAGTACAAGAACGTTCGTCAAAATGCAATCCAAAATGATGGACGCCGCTTAGACCGTATACTCGATAATGTAAAATACTGGGTATTTTTTTAATCACCGTTTGAATCTGTGAATGTTTTAATCGAATACAATCAAGTCTTTTAAAATATTATTCAAAACATGTGGGGGTGACAAGACCTCCAGCCCTGTGTGAAAGAGAACGAAACTCCCAAGTGTTGTACCATTTTCCCAGATCTGAAGATGTGAGGGGGAGGGGGGGCCCGCAGGGGTTAGGGTTAGTCTGGACCTCCACGTACCCCCCTCCCCCCCCCCCCCAGTAGTTATTAGGGCAGACACAGCAGGTCTCAAAGATGGGGCCAGGGTAAGTGGCAGGAGGAGCTGTAACTTCAGGGCAGGAGGGAGGGAGGGGGGGGGGTAAAAAGACCAGTGCACTGAACCTCCAGGTCTTCCCATCCGCGCGCACGCGAGAGGTCATCACTACGTGGTAAAGTTTGGTTTCACGAGCGGCCCTCCCTGGGCCTCCGGCGACAAAAGCAAAGTCGACCCAGGGAAGCGGACGCACCGGGGTCGGAGAGCGTCGGGAAGCTCAGCGGGGACGGTGTTCCCCGAGGCAGAGAAGGGGGAAGGGGGCTTGGCCGGGGTCTGAGCGGAGACCCTGTTCCCCACCCCCCTGCCCCCCCCCCACTAAGGCCCTGCACCCCGGCGAGGACCGGCATCGCCCTGGCGCAGGCAGCAGGAAGGCGCGTAGGCCACGGGGAGGAGAGGGGACAGGGTCGCTTCGCCGGGAGTGGGGGGGGAGACGAAAGCAAAATGGGGTCCACCCCGGCTGCAGCACCCCCCCCCCCCCGCCGTCTCCCTTCCCGCCTGGAAAAGCGCCTCCAACTTTTCCTCCAAACGCATGACGTCGCCTGGGCCCCGCGAGAATCCGAAACTTTGTCCGCCCTCCGCCGCCGCGGGGCCCGCTCTTCCGCTGGCCCCCCGCACCGCCCCCAGCCCCGCTCCCCGCCCGCGGCGGCCCCAGCCCACCCCCACCCCCGTCCCTCACCTCTGCCCCCCCCCCCGCCCCGCGGTCGGCCCGTGTTTACCTCAGGCCGAGGTCGAGGCGCGCGCGCCGGCGGCCGCGGGCCCCACCGCGGGAAGCTCGGGCTTCTCCCGTCACTCCGCCGCCGAGTTGCCCAACATGGACTCCTCCGTCCGTGCTGCGGGGCTGACGGGAGGCGCCGGGGTGGACGGGCCGGGTCTCGAGCCGGTTAGCGACGAGGCGAAGCGACGAGCGGACCCGGGCCGCGCAGCTCCGCGCCGCTTGCGCCACCGCGGCTTCCCCGCTCCCTCCCTCCCTCCCCCGCCCTGTCTGGCCTCCTCCCTCCCTCCGCGTCGCGTTCTCCCCCTCCCCCCCCCCCTCCGCGAGGCTCGGCCGCGGCGCCGCCACAGGTCGGCGCGCTACGGTGACGCAGGCGGCCTCCGGACCGTCCACATTCTGTTTACACGCTCGCTTTGGGGCTCTGGCGGACGGCCGCACGGGGGCGCCAACAAACTACCGCGCGCGACGGCAAGAGCGTGGTGGGCGGAGTCACGCGGTGCTGCGCCTGGTGAGCGGGAGGAAGGGCAACCGCGCGAGTGGCTCGGGGAGGCTTCTGGGAAACCGGCTCCCACCCTCCCCCCCCCCCCCCGCCCTCTGGCCACGCGCGGCGCGCTGTGCGCATGCGCCACGCGTGGACGTGGTGGGCGGGGCGAGCGCTGCCTCGGCGGCTTTGCGGGCTACGTTGCCAAGGACAATAGGAGAAGTGGTTGTGGTGGGGGGGGGTGCGGTGTCGGGCGGGTTCGGGGGGGGGGGGGGCGGAGGGGATTCTTTTCTGGTTTTTATCATCTTTAGATACTGGATGGGAAGGGGTTTGCGCGACTAGTGCTTTCTTCTCTGCCGTAACCGGGTGTGAATGCTGGGTGGGCGGCGGCGGAAGTGAGTCTGGGCCGCGGCCTAGCGCCCGCCCGGAGCGCCGCCTGCGGGCGGTGGGCGCGGCGGCGCCAGGACCCGCCGCCCCTCGGTCCATGTGGACATCCCCACGATCGCCAGCTCCAGGCTGCTCCTCCACGAGGACATTTGTCATGTCATAATCTTGAATTCACAAAACCTGCTGACGTGTGCCTTCCACGACCTTCTCTCAGTATAGTTACCCACATGTGCTGGTTCCGCCGGTCATGGTGCCTCCCAGCCTGGCCGGACGCGGGTGCCCTTGCTGGCGGCTTGTCAGATCCTTTTCAGAAAATGTCTTTACGGAGTTTTATGGGGGCGGGGGAGGGAGGGGTTCCCCAAAGGCACAGCCTCTTTCACCCCATCGCTTTTCTCTTCTGGTTAATCTCAGCAAGCAAAAGCTGTTCTACCTTCCTGTCTTCCCCTCTGGGGATAAGTCCCCCCACGCCATTGTCTCACAGCTCTAGGGGGACCCTAGGACTGCAAACTGGGCCTCCCCAGTGTCCCCCTGGTGGGTCTCTTTCCTGGCTTTCCACACTCGCTCCCTCAGTGGGGTCCACCTGTCTTGGGGATTCCCTATCCCTTATGGCTTCCCCCCTAGATTTCTTTCTCCTAGACTACTCTGACTGCATCTCAGCCCCGACCAGTTCTGCCCCTTCCCCAGCTGGCTCCCTCATACCCTGAAGCATGGTGTATGCTTGGTCCCAGTCTCAGATGAAGATTAACCGGGCCAGGCATTTAGGAAAGGACTTGGTAAAGAAATGCTGCAGGGCTCTGTGAAGCAGCTTTGTGTCTTTCAAGGTCTTTTCAGTTTCACAACTTGTTTTTGTTGAGGTTTGGGGATTTAAATGGCCTTGCTGCATTTGGAATGTTGGAAGGAGCAGTAATATAGACTGGTTAAAATAACTGTGCTGATGCAACGAAATTCTGAGGAAAAGTCTTTTCCTGTCACTGTCAGAAAAATATAATACGTGGTAAAGCGTGGTTGTTAAGAGAATTGCTTTTGAAAGAATTAGATGATAACCAGACCAACCACACTCTTATAAGCCAATCCACAGAGATTGGGAGTCACATTCTCAGGCAAACAATCTAACATTCATCCTAGAGAATCCTCTATAACTTCCCAGGAAGATGTCTCAAATTATTCTAAATAGCATAACCATCCCCATGTATACTTAGCATTTTGTGTGTATATGTCCTTTTAGCTATTTGGAAATAATGCTGATTTTTTGTGTGTGCCAAAACTAAGGCTTGAACTCAGCACCTGGCCACTGTTAGCTTTTTCACTCAGAGGTGGTGCTCTACCACTTGAGCCACGCTTCTACTTTTGGCTCTTTGCTAGTTAATTGGAGATAAGAGTCTCAAGGATTTTCCTTCCTAGACTGGCTTTGAATCAAGATCTTCATATCTCAGCCTCTTTGAGGAGTTTATGATTACAGGTGTGAGCCTCTTGTGCCCAGCTCTGCAGTAATTAACTATAGTCACCATGCTATATAGTAAGCTATCAAAATCTGTTTCCCCGGCCTCTAATTGAATCTTTGGGCACTAAAACCATCATGATTCCTTTTCCCATCCACCTTCCCACCCACAAAAATGCCCTCATAGAAGGTGGTGGTTTGTAATAGGCCATCTTTTGTCTCCCCAGGGAAGAGACTATGTATGAATTTCTGTTCATCCTTAATATGAAGACAATATATTCTTTTTGTCTCAACATTTTCAATTTTACAATGTAGAGACACCATTCTAAAAAAAGCTAAACTATGAAATAGAGAAGTAAAGTTGAACTTGTTGACACCGTTGCCAATAGTATAGATTTAATTGTAACCATAAAAACACGAATGGTATACACTATAATGTAACCTCCAATCAATGCACAACTGGTGTGTTCCACTTCTTTGAGCATTTTAATGATCAATCCTGTATAAAACAATAGAAGCCTACTGATGGCAAGCTTAAAAATCAATAATGGGCTGTACACAATAGCTCACACCTGTAATTCTAACTACTAACGGCTAAGATCTGAGGATGATGGTTTGATGCCACCAGCTCTGACAGACAAATCCCAGAGAGTCTCCAATTAACTAGCAAAAAGCCAGAATGGAGATGTGGCTCAAGTGGTAGAGTGCTAGCCTTAAATAAAAAAACTAAAGGACAGCACCTAGGCCCTGAGTTCAAATCCCAACCATCTCTCACACACACACACACAAAATCAATAATGTATTGTTCTTGAAGATTTTTTATAAGAAATAACTCATTTGTTTAACTATTATGCAAACTAAAATTCAAGTTAAAGGGCAAAATTGTGATATAAAAACCCTAGATTATGGCTGGGAAGGTGGCTCAGTGGTAGAGTGTTTGTCTTGCATGCATGAAGCCCTGGGTTCAATTCCTCAGCACCACATAAGCAGAAAAAGCCGAAAGTGGTGCTGTAGCTCAAGTGGTCGAGCGCTAGCCTTGAGCTGAAGAGCTGAGGTACAGCGCCCAGGCCCAGAGTTCAGGCCCATGACTGAGAAAAAAAAAGAAAAGAGAAAAAAAAAAACCCTAGATTATATGGAAAAAATGATGCTAATACTGACTTTGTCACTTAAACTCATTGCAGTTTTGGACAAATCACCTAATGATTTGGTCTTAAGATTTCGTGTAACAGAAGAAGTTTTAATCTTAAATGTGGTAAAATATATAATATCCATGGGAAGAATGAAAAATAAATACAATAAGCGAATGCTATTTTACAAAAACTTTTCTAGGGGTTATAAGTTTTAGTAGTTTCCTTGTTGGGTTTGTTTAGCTGATTGGGTTTTTGTTTTGGTTGACCAGCTGATTTTGTTGTTATGTTTCTTTTTTATTTCAAAGAAGAGGTTTTATTTGTTTTAGACACTATATAGTTTAGGCTGGTCTGAACTAGCTATGTAGCTGCAGTTTGTTGTCAAACTATCACCCTACCTCCACCTCTTCAGGTACTGGGATTATAGGTATGCAGTACCACTCACAGCTTACAGTATTATTTTTTAAAGGCACTAGTTTATCTCTGCTTTCACAACTCATTGTGATACTGCCCAAGTTGTTTATTATGTGGAATTTAATTTGTTCACCATCAATTATGTATCTATTGTCTGAAAACTGCTTTGCGGTGTATATATAAATAGGATCTCGGTGATAATTCAGCAAGTTCAGCTCAGTATAAAAACAAACAAATGGGAGGGCAGAAAGTATAACAACAATAGAAACAAAGGCGGCATATGATATTTTTAAAAAAAGGGGAGAAATACAAAGGAGACCAAGGGCAGTTTCATATCAGAGCTGGAATTCAATTTAAGACTAGCTAATTTAATTTAATTTTGGTTGTCCATTTGATTATATTAAGAAACACCTTGAAAGCCAGGCATCTGGTGGATCAGTACTGTAATCCTAGCTACTAAGGAGGCTGTGATCTGAAAGTTGTTGTTCAAAGCCAGGAAAATCCATGAGACTCTTCCAATTAACCACCAAAAAGCTGAAAATGGAGCCTCAAGTGGTAGAGCACTAGCTTTGAGTGAAAAAGCTCAGGGACAGCACCTAGGCCCTGAATTCAAGCACCAGAACAGGCACACACACATACAAAAAGGAGAAAAGAAAGAGGGAAGGAAGTAAGGAATAGAAGAAAGGAAAGAGACGCACACACACATCTACAAGCTAAGTGCTGGTGGTGCATACCTATAAGCCTAACTACTTAAAGTTGAGATCTGAGGATCACAGTTTGAAGCCAGCCCAGACAGTAAAATCCACAAGTTTTAAATCTGCAACTAACCTCTAAAAAGCTGGAGGTAAAGCTGTAGCTCAAGTTGTAGGGCACCAGCCTTAAGCCAGAAATCTCAGGGACAGTGCCCAGGCCCTTAATTAAAGACAGGTCCAGTTTTTGGTTTGTTTTTTTTTTTTTAAAGTGATCCTTGCTGGTAAAACAGAAGACCAGAAACCTGGCACCTTTGGCTCATACCTATAATCCCAGCTACTCAGGAGGCTAAGATCTAAAGATTGTGGTTCAAAGCCAATTGGGGCAGAAAAGTCCCCATAAGATTCATCTCCAGTTAACCACACAAAAAAATCAGAGATGGACCTGTGGTTTAAGGTACTAGAGCATTAGCCTTGAGCAAAAGAGCTTAAGGAGAGACTCAGGCCTTGAATTCATCCCAACAGCCAACAAAACAAACAAAAACCAGAAGGCTAGCACTGGCACCAAAAGAATAAAGAAACACCTAGGAGATTTGTGATGGATACCTCTGGGTATGTTTGTGATGAGGTCTCAATAGACAGTTAAATCTTGAGGGCTCTAACCTAATCAAAGAATTGATCCTTTGATAGATTCATAATATGATGGCATGATTGGTAGGTGGTAAAAAGTAGGAGATGGGGCCTAGTGAAGGAAGTGGATACCTCAGCGTCTCTATCTTCCCTTGGCCTCTTCCTGTATCTCCTTTCTGCTTCCTAATTACCATGATGTGAGCTGCTGTCGTTCACTGCACCCACTCTGCCATGATGAACAGACACCTCTGAAGCCATGAACCAGAATAAGTAATTCCTCCTTTTTTTTTTTTTTTTTTTTTTAGTACAGAGACTTGAACACAAGGCCTTGTGTTTACTCACTACTCTTTCTTGCTCAAGGTTGGTGCTCAACCATTTAAGCCACACCTTCAGCACAGATTAATTGGAGATGGAGTCTCACAGACTTTGCTGTCTATCCTTACTGACAGTGACTTTTACTCAGAGGAAGTTAAAAGCTAGACAATAATGATAACATTTAGGAAGGCTAGGTTTAGCGATGTCTAGTCTTTCAGTTGTGTGACTCCATAGTCATTTTGCTTGAGTTTTTTGTTACTTGTAACCAAAGGTATCATGCTAAATTACCTCTAAAATGACTGCATTACACACTCCAATCTAAATGATGAATAATGCCTGGTTCCCCTCATTCTTACCAGAACTAAAAGATAAATGTTAAATTTTGTTAATCTGATTGATACTAGATGTTATCTGGTGTTTTTTTTTTTTTGGTGCCAGCCCTGGCGCTTGAACTCAGAGGGTGCTATCTTTGAGCATTTTTGCTCAAGGTTAGTGCTCTACCACTTCATCCATACATTTACTTCTTTTTGGTGGCTAACTGGAGATTAAAGTCTCACAGACTTTTCTGGCCAGGTTGGTTTTGAGTCATGATCCTCAGATTTCAGCCTCCTGAGTAGCTAGGATTTCAGGTATGAGCCATCAATGCCTGGCTATCTCAGTTGTTTTAATTAGCGTCTGCAATGTGGTGAATTCATGCAATTTTGACCCATTTGCATAGTTGCATAGTTGGTTTTGATAGGGTCTCTGTTATGATTCTTTCATTAGAGCTTACCATAACCTTTAAATTTTCATCAAAGATAAGAAAATTCAAATACAGATGTTCCCTAACCTTATTTTTTGAGTTCTGATGGTGCAAAAACCATACCTATGTTGGACAAACTGCCTGGGTTTGAACGACAGCCCTCAGATCTCAGCCTCCTATGTAGGTAAGATTACATGCCTCATCCACTGGGTCCCTGGCTTCCAAGGTGTTTCTTACTCCAACCAAATTGACAACCAAAATTAAATAAACACCACGTATATATTTGACTTTGGAACTTTTCCTGATTATTAATATGTGAGTTGATATTTTCTCGTTATGTTTTCTTTCACATATGAAAATGTGATTCACAGCTTCCCATCAGCCATGAGACCACAAAGATAATCAATGGATACTCTCTATATAGTGTACTGTGATGCTCAGTTATTTGGTAGGTTACACAGAATACCTTTATTTCATGTGTATTTTCAGTTTATGATGAATTTATTGGGGCATAGCTCATCATAAATGGAGGAACATTTGTATAGAAATGCATAGGGAAAAAAGCCAAAATTTTTCCCAAATCTGATCATTAAAGACAGTTTTTGTCAATTATATATGTAAGCAACCTTTTAGATATTTCTGAATATTTTCATAAAGAGAATCATCTTTGTAATTGCTGTTTTTACAACCTGCTGTTTGAATCAGTAGTATCTCAGTGAATCTAGGTATGTAAAATCCCTTTGTTTGGACATATCATAAATTAATCAGTTTTCATGTTAAGTTCTTAACTGGATACTACTGCCCTCTAGAGTATGTTTTATGTCTACATTATTTACATGATGATGTGTATATTTTGTTATAAATTACTTTTTAATTTTTTCCCAATTATACCTTGGATATATTTTGCCATAGGTATCTATGACTTTCAAGACTGTAAAGAGAATGTTACAAAAATTTATTAAAACAAGAGAACTGAGTTAACTAGAATTGATTGGGAAGTGTTACTTGTAGATAGAGCTAGAATATTTTCAATTTTGAAATTCCTAAAAATACTCTAATGAACATCTTTTGCATTTTCATAATTTGGAGTGGATTTGATAGTTTAGAAAGTATGTATGTCATTTTAAAATTTGACAAATTGGACCAATTTAGCCAGACATCAACAGAACCATGAGAATGCCAGTCATCTCAAATGTTCACCAAAAATAATATGATCCTGAGATGTTTGGATAAGACTTTCCTAAAACTCCTATTTTATATCCTGAAGTAACTGTTTAGTTCCTGACTATATATATGTATATATATATAGATGTAGATATATATACACATACATATATATAACTATATGCATATATATTATACATACATGTATATATAAATGTATATGCCTTTATGCTTTTGTGCTTTTATTTTCTGGTACTGGGGCTTGAACTCAGGGCCTGAGCACTGTCCCTGAGCCTCTTATGCTCAAATATAGCACTCTGCCACTTGAGCCACAATGCTACTTCCTGCTTTTTCAGACTAGTTTATTGGAGATGAGAGTCTTACAGATTTTCATGCCTGGAGCTGGCTTTGAATAGCAGTCCTCAGATCTCAGCTTCCTGAGTAGCTACGATTACAGGTGTGAGCCAGTGGTACCAGCTTCTGTGCTTTTTTTTTTTTTTTAATATCTCTTCATGTGCTTTCAGCTTTAAAAAATACATTATTTGGCTTATTTGCCAATTTAAATTGGGCTATTGTGCTTTTGTGATTAATTGTAATAATTTGTGTGTATGTGTGTGTGCGCGTGCATGTGCACACGTGCACGTATGTACTGGTACTATAACGTAAACTAAGCACACTCAGCCTTTTGTGTTTATGTCTGGTGTTCTACCAATAGAGCCATGCCTCCAGGCTGAGTTGTAATGATTTTTAATATATTCAACATATATGACCCTTAGAGACAATATTCTTTGCTGATATTTTCTTCATGGATTGTCTTCATATTATTGGTAGTGTCCCTTAAAGCACAAATGCTTTTAATTCTGATGATGCACAACCGAATCTCTCTTTTTTCCCTCTTTTTTCCTTTTGCTTTGGAATCATATCTAAGAAACTGTTGCCTAGGCCGGGTGCAGGTGGCTCACATCTGTAATCCTAGCTACTCAAGAGGCTGAGATCTGAGGATCATGGTTCAAAGCCAGCCCGGGCAGGAAAGTCCGTGAGACTCTTATCTCCAAAAATTCCACCAGAAAACTGGAAGTGGTGCTGTGGCTCAAGTGGTAGAGTACTTGCCGCTTTAAGCTGAAGAGCCAAGGGACAGGGCCCAGGCCCAGAGTTCATGACCAACAACAAAAAAGAAACTTTGCCTAACCCATGGTCACAAAGCTTTATGTCTCTGTTTTCTTTCATTTGTTTAATTGCTAGTATACACACTTAGATCTTTGATCCATTCATTGTGTGCATATTCTGGTAGCAGAGCTGGAACTCAGGGCCTCGTGCTCCTTGGTGTTTTCACTCAAGTCTGGTATTCTACCACTTGAGCCACACCTATGTTTCTTAATCTTTTTATACATATATAACATGTATACACTTATATTTATATATTTATACATATAGAACTCTCATCTTTTGCATGTGAATATCCAGTTAGCCCCACATCATTTGCTGAAAAGATTACCCTTTCTCTCTACTGAATTGTCATGACGTTCAAAGGTATCAATTTTCCATGAATGTAAGGGCTTATTTCTAGATCATCAGCTCTATTCCATTGATCTGAATTCCAATCCTTTATGATGGTATTTTATCATCCTTGTTATGAGAGTTTTGTAGTACATTTTGAAATTGGAAAGTATAAGTACTTCAACTGTCATTTTCAAGATTCTTTTGTTTATTCTAGGCTCTTTGGATTTGCATATGAGCTTTAGGATTAATTTGTTAAATTTTGTACAGAAGCTGGGATTTTTATAGTGATTATACTGAATCCTATAGGATGTTTATCATTTTAACAGTATTGGCTTCTCGTACAATACATGAGATGCCTTTCAATTTAATAGATCTCCTTTAATTTCCTTTTATCAATCTTTTGTACTTTTAGCATGTTGATTTTTCAGGGTTTTGATTTAATTTATTCCTGTTACTCCCTTTGCTGCTACTATAAATGCAGTCATTTTCAGGTTTATTTCAGATGTATAGAAATAGAATTAATTTTGTATATTGACATTCTATCTTACAACTTTTCTGAACTTGCTTATTGATTCTAATGTTCTTAATAAGTTTCTTAGTATTTTTTGAATGCAAGATTATTTTATCTAAATATAAAGATAGTTTTCCTTATTCATCTCCAACTGATATGCTTTTTATTTCTTTTTCTTGTCCAATTGCCCTTACTAGACCCTCCAGTACTGTGTTGAATAAAAGTGGTTAAAGGGGGGCTGGGAAGATGGCTCAGTGGTAGAGTGCGTGCCTTGCATGCCTGAGGCCCTGGGTTCGATTCCTCAGCACCACATAAGCAAAAATAAAAAAGCCGGAAGTGGCGCTGAGGCTCAAGTGGTAGAGCACTAGCTTTGAGCTGAAGAGCTGAGGGGCAGCGCCCAGGCCCAGAGTTCAGGCCCCACGACCAGACCCCCCCCCCCCAAAAAAAAAAAAGTGGTTAAAGGATGATGCCTTTGTCTTGTTCTTGGCATTAGGAGAAAACATTCAGTCTTAAGTATGTTAAGCTGTGGTTTTGTAGATTTCTTTTAGTAAGTTGAAGTAGTTCCCTGCTATTCTTAGCTTGTTAAATGTTTGTATTCAGAAACAGTGCTGGATTTTGTCAGATGCTCTTTCTGTACATATGATGCAATTATGTAATTGTGTCCTTTATATTTATTGTGTATTACATTTATTGATTTTCTGATACTAAACACTTTATGAGGATAAATCCCCCTTGGAATTTATTATTGGATAATCCATTTTATATGTTGTTGGTTTCTGTTAGCTACTTTTCCTCTGTACTTTGCAATTGATTGTTTTTTTGTTTTTTTTTTTTGTTGTTGCTGTTACTTTGCTTTGTTTTTGCAAGTCTGGAGGTTTGACCTCAGGGCTTGGACATATCCCTTAGTCTATTTGTGCTCAAGGCTACAACTCTACCACTTGAACCATACCACCACTTCTGGCTTTTTCTGAGTAGTTTATTAAAGATAAGAATCTCACAGACTTTTCTGCCCAGGCTGCCTGCAAACTGTGATCCTCAACTCTCAGCCTCCTGAGTAGCTAGGATTACAGGCATGAGCCACCAGCACCCAGTTGCAATTGGTTCTTTATCAATATTCAGGTATAGCTCAAATGTGCAGCTTGGCCACTTCTTGATTTTCTCTTGATACTGTTGTAGTGGTCATTTTTTTTCTAGTGCTTGAAATCTGAACTCATCCCCCCCCCCACACACACACACAAACAACTGAGGTTTGAGCTCAAGACTTCCTAATTGCTAAGGAAGTTAGTCTACACTTGAGCCATGCTACCAACCCTTTTCAGCTAGGTTCTCATGCTTTTGCCTGGATTACCCTCAAACTGCATTCATCCTATTTTACCACCAAGTACTGTGATTACAAATATGCACCTCTCACCATGTTTGTTTTTATTTGTTGGTTTTGCCAGTACTGGGACTTAAATTCAGGGACCTGGTGCTTGCTTAGCTTGCTTGCTCATAGCTCTTTCTCCACCATTTGAACCATGCCTCAGGCCTAGCTTTCTGCTGATTAATTGGAAATGTAATCTCTCAGATTTTCTGTCTTCAAACCTCAATCCTCCAGGTCTCAGCATCCTGGATAACTGGAATTACAAGCGTGAACCACCAGTGCCTGGCTTCTGGCTTATTTTTTTTTTTTTTTTTTTAATTTAATTTTATTTTATTTGTGAACATACTGTTCAGAGGAGTTACAGTTACATGGGCAGGATAATGTGTACATTTCTTACCAAGCATTGCAGCCTCCTCCTTTGTTTATCCTTCACATCCCTTCCCAGCCTCCCCCCTCCCCCCCTAATCCCAATCCTTCTCCTTCCTCCCTCCCCCCAGCCCCCCCCCCCCCACCAACATTGTAAAGTTCGTTTTGGACATGACAACTTGTACTTCTCATTGTTGCAACAGGTCCACCTGTATCCTTAAACAACTGGTTTTTCCCCATCTCCTCCACAAGTTATACTGACATCAAATATAGTGAAAGCAAGGGTTATACTGTGGGGGAGGGACATACAAAGCAACAAAGAGATAATCTTATAAATGTGTTAGAAACACATGCATGAAAGAAAAAAACATTAAAATACACATCTAAGGGTTCATTTTCCTGACATCACATTATCTGACCTTTTCCGCTTGACTCATACATATACTAGATATTACAAATAAGGGAAACCATGGGACCTACGTTTCTTTGGGCCTGGCTTACTTCACTTAATATAATTTTTTCCAAGTTTTTCCATTTCCTAACATATGGGGCAATGTCATTCTTTCTGATGGAGGCATAGAATTCCATTGTGTATACTGGCTTATTTTTTTGAGAGAATCTTACTAGCTTTTTCTCAGATGGCCTCAGACTGTGATTTTGTTCTTCTGCCTCCTGAGTAGATGAATTACAGGTGTGTGAGACCATACCTGGCCCTCTCACACTTGAACTCTTAGTGAGTCTTAATAGGAGAAGGGATATAAAGTCCATTTATCACTATAAGAAAGCAATTCACATTGTCTAATTGATATGTATTTTATACATGGTAAAGAGTTTCCTCATGAGTTTCCAATTCATGCATATAATGTACTTGGATTATATTAATCTCCTCTATTACTCTTCTTTATCTCTCCTATCCTCTTCACTCCTTTTCCTTCCACCTTCCGCTCTCTCATGTTCCCTCTTTTACTTCCATGAGCTTGGCGTTGTTTTGTTTTCCCTTAGTTTCCAAAAATGAGGAAAAAAATACATGCATAACCTGTCTTTTGGGGGACCAGATTATTTCACCAAACATGATGACCTTCAATCCCATATATTCATTTTCTAGCAGGCAACATAAGTCCATTTTACTTGTTGACTGAGAAAATCTCTGTGTATATATAGCATACTTTCTCTATACAGTCTTTTGTGTTATAGGCCTCTAGGCTGATTGCAGAACTTAACTATAAAACAATTCAGTTGTATAATTTCCTTTAACGTTAGGAAAGAACCTCATGATCATTCAGTTACATTGGTTGTTTAATTTGGAAATAAATGAGAAAAAGTCTCTCTGTATCATGTCTGTCTGTCTCATGATGCACTTCCATATAAGAACCAAACTTGACTTGCTATTTAAAGGGTGTTTTTCTCAGCATCTAACTCCCAAGCCTAGTTCCCCAGCCCTTCTAGTTTTTTTATGTTCTCCAGTAATTACACTGTGAATTATGTTCTAATTTTTTTATTCGAATAATCTTCATGAACATTAAGCATCAATAAAGCAATTTGGGAATATAAAGCAAAAACAAGTCAAGCATCACCATTCCAATAATACAAATAATTTGTCCATTGCAGTATATTTTCTCTTGTAATACTTATAATCCATAATTATAATTCATATCTACATGTTTTATTATGTCAAATAACTTTTTATAATGCCAGTTGAATGATACAAACTGAATTGCCACAATGTTCCTATATTTTATAGTTTTAATTATTGCTTTTCTTAACAGCTATTAGAATATTCAAATTGTTCCCTGTTGTTTATATACCACACACTTTGTAACAGATTTGAGACTGTATTTAAAACAAAACAAATATTTAAAAATAAACGTAAAGACAGGTATGGTGGATCATTGCTGTGTAGTTCCTTCCTTCCTTCTTTCCTCTCTCTCCCCCTCTCTCTCTCTTTCCTTCCCTCCCTCTCTTCTTCCCTCTCTCTTCTTCCTCCTCCTCCTCCTCCTATTTCTCCACCTCCCCTCCTGCTACTCTGTCTTCTCCTTTTCCTCCTCCTTCAATAGGGTCACACTATATAACCCAGATGACTCAATCTCAAATATCTTCTTGACTTTGGAGCGCTGAGATTAAAGGCATGTGTCACCACACCCAGCATCAGTCTCAACTTTCTTTTCTTAATACAGCATGGGACAAAATTCTACATTAACAGACACACTTAAAACCAAAATTGTTTTGAGGCTGGGAAGGTGGCTCAGTGGTAGAATGCTTGCCTTGCATACATGAGATCCTGGATTCGATTCCTCAGCACCACATAAGCAGAAAAAGCTGGAAGTGGCGCTATGGCTCAAGTGGTAGAGTGCTAACCTTGAGCTGAAGAGCTGGGGGCAGAGTTCAGGCTCCACAACTGGAAAAAAAATGTTTTAATCCCTTAATTTTTAGAGACATTTGAGATTCATAGCAAAATGGAGCCAAACAGATTTCCCATATGCCTTGTTTCCCCTCACTTGTGTTCTCTACTGTCAACATCCCTACCAGATTGCTATGGTTTTCTTTTACAACTGATGAGCCTACACTGACAAAGAATTATTACTCAGAATCCCTAGTTAACATCAGGGTTCATTCTGTGGGTCTTGACAAATGTGAAATAGCATGTATCCATTCTCATGGTTTTCTAAAGCATAGTGTCACCATTCTGAAACTCCCTTTGAATTCTATTTGTCTCTGCCTCCCTCCCACCTTCCTTGCCTCCTTCCCTCCCACCTCACTATTGTTGTATCCACAGTTCCACTTTTTCCAGAATGTCCTTTAGTTGCAATAATACCCTAAATGCTTTTCAGGCCTATTTTCTGTTATTTGGTGATACGTATTTAACTTTTCTCCAGGTCTTTTCATGGCTTAATAACTGATTTCATTTTGGGAACTGAATAATTTCCATTGTTTGATATACCACAGTTCATTTATCCATTTAGCTACTGAGGGCCATCCTGATTATGTTCAGGCTTTAACAATTAGGGACAAAACTGACATAAACATCCACACATAGGCTGTAAGTTTTCATCTTTGGTAAATACCAGGAAATCGTCTCCTGTGCATATGACAAGAATGTGTTTAGTTTTCTAAGAAACCAAAAACAAACAAAAAATACCAGTCTGTCAGAGTGGCTGTGCCACTTTGTGTCCCTGGCAACCAGGAATGGATGCATACTTTTGTCCAGAGCAGGCCTCAGATCACAATCCTCCTACCCGTCCCCCTTTGCCCCCCACTCAGTGGCTAGACTTACGCATTTGAATCACCATGCTCATATTATTTATTTTTATTGTTTTAAGTTTTGTCATATCTATGTATGTATGTGGATATATACATTTTAAATGAATTCAGAAATCCTGAAACACTTTGGTAGTTGTACAAAGGGGTTACAATCCAATGTGTCAGTTTATGAGTACAATACATCTTGATCAATGTCACCCCTTCATTATTGTCTCCATCTCTCCCAACCCCATCAATCCTCTCAAATTTCCTGGTTCTATTTTCACATATATACTTTGAACAATATGACTACATTCACCCACACTTCCTCTTCCCATCTTGTTTCTGAAGATAAGTACTTACTGCTTTTTTGCCTAGGGTGACTTTGAGCCATAATCCTCCTATCTCTGACTCCGAAATAGCTGGGATTACAGTCATGACTACTGTGCCCAGCTCTGTTACTTCACATTCTTACCAGCATTTGGAGTTATCAGTGTTCCAAATTTTATTTTATTGTTACTATTTTTTCTTTGTGAGTAAAAACAGGCACTTAAACTCAGTGCCTCACTCTCCCATTTGGCTCTTTTGCCCAAGGCTGGTGCAACACTATTTCTGGCTTTTTGCTGGTTAAGTGTAAATAGAGTCTCGCAGACTTTTCTGCTCAGGCTGGTTTCAAATGATGATCCTCAGATCTGCAGCTCCTGAGTAGCTAGGACCACAGGCAAGAGACACTAGTGCCCAGTAGTGTTCTGAATTTTAGTCATTCTAATAATAATGGTATCTTAGTCTGTTTGTGCTGCCAATAGAAGAGCTGAATTTGGGTAAAGAACAGAACTTTCTCTCAGTTCTGGAGGCTAGGATCAATTCCAGAATCAAGATGCTGTCCTCTTAGGATGTTGGCTGAGGGATGGTCTCTGCTCTCAGGATAACACATTGCTGATAATCTGTCTGGAAGAATACTGAGTTCTCATGTGATGAACTTCCTCAGGAGTTGTATACTTTCTTAGATCACCATGTTACTCTTATTTCTTGGTATGATTGAGGAAAAACCTAAAAACTCTTTTAGCTTTTCCTAGTTCTTAATCAACTTTCTTTCTGAAATCATTAATTTTGGAGGTTACATAACTGGGTAATACATTATTAGCTTCCTTTGCTAACTTTGCTGGAGATAATACCTCTATCATGTAGATTATAACACAAGACCTGAAGACTACTTGGTTGTTTTGTTTGTTTTTGATGTCCAGCCTAGGGCTTGAACTCAGAGCCTGAACACTGTCCCTGAGTTTTTATGCTCAAGGTTAGTGTTCTACCACTTGAGCCTATAGCTCTACTTCTGGGTTTTTGGTGGTTAATTGGAAATAAGAGGCTCATTGACTTTTTTGCCTGGGCTGGCTTTATTCAAATCATAATCCTCAGCTCTCAGCCTCCTGAGTATCTAGGATTACAAGCATGTGCCATCAGCACCCAGCTTCTATTGGGCCTTTTATTTGTTATGATTGAGTGATGAATTTTAAGTTCCTTGCATGGCAGTCTAGAAGCCAGAAGTACCAGGACATGTTTTTAATGGTGAAAAAACTGAAGGAGTAATTTTAAATTAAAAAAATAAATTTCCATAGTATCCCTTTGTACAATCTATATTTAGTAAGAAAAAACCTAAAAGGAAGACTAACTTGTTAAAGTTGCTTCCTAATTGTGCATGGAGGAGTCTCAGCTTAAGATCTGACTATACTTTTTCCTGGAAGAATAAAGGTTCTGAGTACAGTCTGGTGGTTATTACTCAATCTGTTTACAGACCAGCCTGCTGAATGCATTTCTGAATTAATTGTCAAGTAAAAGCCAAAAGATCTGTTTCATTAAAATATTTAATCGACTGGCTCCCAAATGTCTTTAGTGTGCATTCATGTAGTGAATAACGAAGCAGACACATCTGCCCACCCCTGTTGTGCACAACTGTGCAGTTTATATACCTTAAAGGCCAAATGTGGTTGTTTCTGGAAGATGGCTGAATGTGACAGTCTGAGGAGGAGTTCCATTGAATCTAGGGGAGCAGTATGTGGTGGCATTATATTCCCACCAGTGCTCAATAGAGCAGCAGTCATCAGTAGTGAAAAATTGCTTTGGTCCGTGGAAGAGTGGGAGAGGGTTTTATCATTTTTAGTACAAGAGAAAAATCTGTTTGGAGTTTACCAGCAGAGAGATATCCAAGGAATCCTTTAGGGGATGCTGTGGAAGGAAACAGATTTCATGCAGCATCCAACCGTGGGCAATGAAGGAATGGAGTTGAGCCATCATAAAAATGGGACAAAGCTGGGCACCAGCGGCTCAGGCCTAGCTACTCACGAGGCTGAGATCTGAGGATCATGGTTTGAAGCCAGCTCAAGCAGGAAATTCTGAAAAAGCCAGAAGTGGAGCTATGACTCAAGTGGTAAAGCTCCAGCCTTGAGCAAAAAAGGGCTCAGGGACAGTGCCCAGCCCCAGTGTTCAAGCCCTAGGACTAGTATAAAAAAGAAAAGAAAAAAAGAAAGGGCAAAATAAGTAGTATCAGGTGGAGTTTAGGCTACACTATATTCATACACATTTTTGTTTTTAATTTGATGTATATTTAATACCTTGAAATGAGTCTTTCTTGTTACTATTAATAAGAAGCAGAAGTGTTTTGGTTTTTCTTAGCCCAACATGCTCATCATTGAATGAAAGAATCGAAGTAGCTCTGAGACTCAACTCAGCTGCTGCAAGGATGAAGAACAACCGCTGTTGGCTTCCACATTGTGTCACAGGGCGGGGAAAACCAGACAGTACTCATTATTCAGAGGTCATCGGAGTTAATCTGTATGATAGAACACACTAATTCTAATTAGGAAACTAAAGAATGGCTTATTTCACTTCCAAACATGTGTTCAAATAAAAGCCAGCTGAGTACCAGTGGCTCATGACTGTCATCCTAACTATTCAGGAGGCTGAGATCTGAGGATCACAATTTAAAGCCAGCCTGGGCTGGAAAGTTCATGAGACTCTTATCCCCAATTAATGAGCAAAATACAGGAAGTAGAGGCATACTCCCAAGTGGCAGAGTGCCAATCTTGAGCAGAAAAGTCTTGTGTAAGTTCAAGGTCCTAAATTTAAGCACCAGTACCTCCACAACTTTTTTTTCTTTTGAAAAATCAGTTTCTTCTGAGTGAAAACACACATAGGAAAAATGAATCACATCAAAGAAGAAATGTCTTCAATTATAGAACCACAAAGGAAAAACTTCTCTGTTAGGAAGAATAAGGAAATAAACTACTCAGAAAAAGCTGGAAGTGGTGCTGTGGCTCAAATGGTAGAGCACTAGCCATGAGCACAAAGAGGCTCAGGGACAATGCCTAGGCCCTGGGTTCAAGCCCCAAGACTGGCCAAAAATAAATAAATAAATCTGAAACAGTACTAAAGAACAGACATTTAAATTTTCTGTTACTCAAGAGAATAAATGAACATTAGGATTTTTTGGGTGATGATAAAAATAAAAATTCCTTGAGCTTTCTGACTTATTTGAAAATTCATCATTCCAAGTACCATGACTAATTTGGAAACAGGAACATTAGTTCTGCACCAGTCTTGGGACATCCCAGAAGCTGAAGAGTATTTTTACAGTCCTTAAGAAGACTGTTCTGGCATGATGAATGTTTTTCAGATTAACTCAAGTTTTCTGGAGACATCAGGAATCAGGATAAGACATGAGTTCATCTTAGCAACCAATTTATTTAAATTTTTTTTCGTTGGCAAAATTCATGTATAATGTGACAGATTGTGCCTTGTGTTATTTTTTATCATGGGCATTACTTCTAGATAGAAATCCCAAACTTTAAAGTTATTTTATTTGTGTGTGTGTGTGTGTGTGTGTGTGAGAGAGAGAGAGAGAGAGAGAGAGAGAGAGAGAGAGAGTCAGTCCCAGTCCTGGGGCTTGAATTTAGGGCCTGGGTACTTCCCCTGAGCTCTTTTGTTCAAGCCTAGCACTCTACCTCTTGAGCCACTTCTGGCTGTTTTTCCTTTGGTGGTTAATTGGAGGTAAGAGTCTCATGAACTTTTCAACTTGGCTTCTAACTTGATCCTCACATCTCAGCCTCCCGAGTAGGATTACAAGCATGAGCTACTGGTGCTCAGCATAAGTTCAGTTGGAAATCTTTGTGTCTTGATTTTACTAAGGTAAAGTCTCTCATGATGGAGAGCTATCATGAAAAGTTTGAGTAATAAAAGTAGTTTTGGTAACAAAAGACTCACAAATAGTAGATTCAGACATTTATCTAACTAAATATTTTAAATGACAATCATATATAGATTCTAGTGATCAGTGAGAGTGGTAAGAACTCTATACTCATCAGAAGCTGATGGCTCACACATGTAATGCAGGCTACTCAGGAACCTAAGCTCTGAAGATTATGATTTGAAGCCAGCCTGGTCAGAAAAGTCCTGAGCCTTTTATCACCAAATAACCAGCAAAAAGCCAGAAGTGGAGGTATGGCTCAAGTGGTAGAGCACTAGCCTTGAGGGAAAAAGCCAAGCAAGAGTGCAGGCCCTGAATTCATGTCCTAATATTGGCGCACACACACAAAACAAATGAAATAAAATTTAAAAATCATATGATCCACAGCTATTTAACAAGCCTCATACTCATACCTGTAATCCTAGCTCATAGGTTCTATACTCTCCCTGATATCCTTTTGACAAATCCATCTGTTGGTTTGCATGTTTGACTAGCTAATTATCATGGGTACAACTTAATGTTTCCTAGTTTAAATTCCAGTTTGGTGTTTTTGAAAGAGATAATGTCAAAGAAGCAGATCTAAACCTAAAACAGCTGACGCAACTGAAAAAAAGTGGACGAAACAGGAAGATTTACTTTATACGATTTCAAGACAGTAATCTAACAGTCTGGTTTAGAGGAGAAAGCAGACAAATCAATCAGTGGGACAGAAGAAATAGAATGAAGAAATAGACTGACATGAATTAGACAATTGATTTTTTTTTTAACATTTGTGCTGGTACTGGGGTTTCAACTCAAGACTTTGTGCATTCACTTGTGGCTTTTTCACTCAAGTTTGGAGCGCTACCACTTGACCCATACCTCCACTTCCAGCTTTTGGGTGATGGGTGATTAATTGGAGATAAGAGTCTTACAGACTTTTCTACTCTGATTCTCTGATCCTTTTGAACTCTGACCCTCAGATCTCAGCCTCCTGAGTAGGTAGGATTACAAGTGTGAGCCATTGGTTCCTGGCTGGCAATTTCTTTCTTTCTTTCTTTCTTTTTTTCTTTCTTTCTTTCTTCCTTCCTTCCTTCCTTTCTTTCTTTTTCTTTTTCTTTCTTTTTTTCTCCTTCCCTTCCTTCCTTCCTTCCTTCCTTCCTTCCTTCCTTCCTTCCTTCCTTCCTTCCTTCCTTCCTTCCTTCCTTCCTTTCTTTCTTTCTTTCTTTCTTTCTTTCTTTCTTTCTTTCTTTCTTTTCTTCCTTCCTTTCTTTCTGCCAGTCCTGGAGCTTGAACTCAGGGCCTGGGCACTATCCCTGAGCTTCTTTTGCTCAGAATTCTACCACTTGAGCCACAGAGTCACTTCCAGCCTTTTCTGTATATGTGGTACTGAGGAATCGAACCCAGGGCTTCATGCATGCTAGGCAAGCACTCTACCACTAAGCCACATTCCCAGCCCTGGCAATTGATTTTTGACAAAGATTCCAACTGCATTAAGTGAAGAAAGAATATTCTTTTCAATAAATAATACTGTAATAATTGGACAATTACAAGTCATAGCCTAATGAGCAGATAAATAAATTGTGGTATATCCACGCAGTGAAATCTTATTTGGCTTCAAAAAAGAATGAGTTGCTGGCACATGGATGAGCATGGAAATATTGTGCTAAGAGAAACAAGAGCCTCGCGTTGTATGATTCTGTTGATACTACATGTGGAGAGAGAGATAAAAAAGATGATAGTGGTTGCATATGGCCGGGAAGGATACACTGGGGAGTAATAAGTATGTTTTTTTTGTGATAAATGAAAATATCCTGGAATTAGACACTTAGCATATTCATGAATGTATTAAAATCCACTGAATTCTCTACTTTAAAATGTATAAGATAGTGAATTTTACTCCAATAAAGAAGTGAGCAAAATTTCCAAACAGATGCCTCAACAGAGAAAATACATAGAAGGCACCCAACATCATTTGCCATTGCAAATTAACCTTTAAAGCAAAAAGAGCTGGAGATGGGACTCAAGTGGCAGAACACTTGCTTAACAAGCTCAAAGGAATGAGTTCAAACCCCAGAACCAACAAAATAACATCCAGGTCATGAGAAAAGACTAAAATATATTCAGAGACTAGAGAAGAAGAGGTACTGACCTTTGGGGCTGGAAGTATAGCTCAGTTGATAGCCAATGAGCAAAAGTCCTGGTCTTAGACCAAAAAAAAGAAAAAAAGAACTGACCTAATTTTGGAGACTAATGGCCAAAGAACTTGTGTGTCAACACTGTCCTCTGGTTGTGACAGTTGTTTCTCATAGTGGAATATGTCCATTCTGAAATCACTGTACTCGTATACTGGAATGAAGCAGATGAGGTTCCAGGAGGCAGGTTTTCTGACAGAGGCACGGGCAGCAAGGAGGCACCACTGCAGTGATTGAGGTCAAGGACAAGCATTACCTGGGCTGGGAATGTGGCTTAGTGGTAGTGTGCTTGCCTAGCATGCTTGAAGCCCTGGGTTCGATTCCTCAGTACCACAGAAACAGAAAAATCCAGAAGTGGCACTGTGGCTCAAGTGGTAGAGTGCTAGCCTTGAGCAAATGAAGCTCAGGGACAGTGCCCAGGACCTCCGTTCAAGCCCCAGGACTAGCAACCTTTGCATCTTGGTCTCTAATACCTCTCTCCATATGAAAGGAGCCAGTGTTCTTTGGAGAAATAACTGATTCTATTTTTTTCTTTTTTTTTTTTAGTTCCAAGACCAGGACTTGAACTCAGTACCTGATGCTTTTGCTCCTTGACTAGCATTTCTACCAACTGAGCCACGCCTCCAACCCCAAATGACTGCTTGTAAATTTGAGGCAGGAGATAGATAAGATGACCCCCCAAAACATGGATGCCCCTGTCCAGCTGGGAGAAAACCCTCTGAATCACAAGTGCTCCTCAACACTCTGCAGGTCATAAAAAATAAGAAAAGTTATCAGGCACTTGGTGGCTCACTCTAAAAAAAAATAGAATTGTTCAAGAGGGTTAGTTCTAAGGATTGAAGTTCTAGGCCAGCCCATACTGGAAAGTCTCCAATGAACCAGCAAAAAGCCAGAAGTGGAGCTGTGGTTCAAGCATCAACAAAAAATCTAAGGGACAGGGGCTGGGAAGGTGGCTCAGTGGTAGAGCGCTTGCCTTGCATGCCTGAGGCCCTGGGTTCGATTCCTTAGCACCACATAAGCAAAAAGAAAAAAGCCGGAAGTGGCGCTGTGGCTCCAGTGGTAGAGTGCTAGCCTTGAGCTGAAGAGCTGAGGGACAGCGCCCAGGCCCAGAGTTCAGGCCCCACGACCGGACCCAAAAAAAAAAATAAAAAAAAATCTAAGGGACAGCACCCATACTACTGGTAGTGCATACACACATATACACACACACTACCACAACCACCACCACCACCACCACTCCACTAACAACAACAACAATAATAATGTCTGAGAAACAGTTACTGTTTAGAAGAGCCCAAGGGAATGTAATGACTAAACGATATAAATAAGAACTAAGATTAGTTAGTATAAAGTATAGACTTGTTAACAAATGGGCTGTACAAATGTATGATGGTAATAAAAAAAGGGAAGCTGATAGGAAAGGATGTGAAACTGTGCTAATTTTGTAACTGCTTTAGTCTCAAACTCTTCTAAAATGAAAAAAAATTTAAAAAACGTGTAAGTCTTACCACACAAAGACAGACTCCTGGGTGATATGTGCAGACATGGTCTCTTAGCTGTCACTTTGGCATTGGTAGCTCATGAAAGGTGGTGGGCACTGAGGCAGAGTAGGTGCCAGACTTTTAACCATTGAGGTTGAGTTTGTTATTAATAATGTACCAGGCGCAGACAGGAAGCAGATGTCCCTAAACACATGGACACAGAGACATTCGCAGGACCTGTATGGCTTGTCTGCCATATTGGGTTTAGCTGTCACATGTTCTCTCATTTCTTTCTTTTTTTGGGGGGTGGAGGGTGGGGGTCCGATCGTGGGGCCTGAACTCTGGGCCTGAGCGCTGTCCCTCAGCTCTTCAGCTCAAGGCTAGCGCTCTACCACTTGAGCCACAGTGCCACTTCCGGCTTTTTTTTCCCTGCTATGTGGTGCTGAGGAATCGAACCCAGAGCCTCAGGCATGCAAGGCAAGTGTTCTGCCACTGAGCCACCTTCCCAGCCCATGTTCTCTCATTTCTGATCTCTCCCTCTGTTGCTCTCACATTCCTCCTTCCTTTGCCTCTTTCCTTCCGCTCTTCTTCCACCTCTCTCCTTTTCTTTACTTTCCGTTCTTTCCTCCCTGTGTCCACTTCCCTTCTTGTTTATTATTCACTGAATCATAAAGGAGAAGTAGTGGAGTGATGTAGCAGAAGCTGGGGAGGGAAGAGCCAGAATAACATTGCTCAGGGTAGTAAATACAACTATTGGGATGGCATGCAGCTCAGTGACAGAGCATTCGTGTCACACGTGCAAGGCTCTGAGTTTAATCCATAGCACTGAGAAAAAGAAATTTAGTAGCCAGGCTACTAAAGGAGGCTGAGCTCTAAGGATCTCAGCTCATAGCCAGCCTGGGCAGGAAACTCTGTGGGACTCTTATCTCCCATTAACCAGTAAAAGGTTGCTGGAAGTACAAGTGTGGCTCAAGTGGTAGAGCACTAGCCTTGAGGGAACAACCTGAGGAAGAGTAGGAGGTCCTGAGTTCAAGCCCCAAGTACCACTATCTATCTATCTATCTATCTATCTATCTATCTATCTATCTATCTATCTATCTATCTATCATCTGTCCATCCATCCATCCTGCTATCCATCGATCAATGGACGTGATTCCCAGATTTTCTTTTTTCTTTTTTCTTTTGGGTCCGGTTGTGGGGCCTGAACTCTGAGCCTGGGTGCTGTCCCTCAGCTCTTCAGCTCAAGGCTAGCGCTCTACCACTTGAACCACAGCGCCACTTCCGGTTTTTTTCTTTTTGCTTATGTGGTGCTGAGGAATCAAACCCAGGGCCTCATGCATGCAAGGCAAGCACTCTACCACTAAGCCACCTTCCCAGCCCCTCCCAGATTTTCATTTCATATAGACAATAACTTTTTGATATAAGTACATTCCAAATATTTTGAATTATATTTTATCTGGTAACTGTTCTAAGGTTGTGTTTCTCTAGTAACTTCTCTATACATCAGATCGTTCCTCTTCCTTAGGGTTTATTTTACTTCAGTCTCTGGCTTTCCAGACATTGATGAGCCCTCAGCAAAGACTACAAGGATCTTCCTCTTTTGTCCTACTACATCTTAGTACAAACTGTAAGCTAGGAGGATCAGATTTATATTAGAAATAATTTCTTTCTGTCTTTATCTTGGTGTCTGTCTGTCTTTCTAGCTTCTGGCATTTTACAGTTAGAAGTCTTATGTAAAATACTAGAATTATTTTGTCTCCCTGATCTAGAATAACCCTGTGCAAAACTACACAAGTGTAGGCTGCTTGGCTCTGCTCTGCAGCTCAAGATGATGTTTAGATAGCATAGCTCTCCTGTTTGAGCTTTTTCTTTCCTCCCCACTGACCAGCAGCCACCTCAGTGGCCTACCTCTTATAGTCTAAAGGAGCAGCCCTAAGGAAGAGGTGGTGAGTAGGTAGCACTAGGTATTTATTCTCAGCAGGATAGATGGAAGAAGAGGTGCATGCAGGCTCTGGGAAATGGCTGATTTAGGGGAGAGGAAGGTATCTTGGAGCTTTAAGTTCCAGGTGGGTGGTCAGGGGCATGAATGTGTAGTGGACATGGGTTCTAAGTAGCCATATTTTTTTCCACTTCCTGGCCATTAGCTGAGTGTTCTTTTTTTTGGCGGGGGGGATTTTTTTTTATTGTGAAAATACTGTACAGAGGGGTTACAATTACATGGGCAAGATAATGAGTATATTTCTTATCAAGCATTGTAGCCTCCTCCTTTGTTTCCCCTTCCCATCCCATCCTTCCCCGCCCCCCCCCACCAAAGTTGTAAAGTTTGTTTTCGACATAACGACTTGTACGTCTCATTGTTGCAATGGGTCCACCTGTATCCCTATTTAAACGATTTGTTTTTTCCCTTCCCCTCCACAAATTATAACATCATAAAATACAGTGAAAGGCAGGGGTTATACCATGGGGGAGGGACATACAAAGCAACAAAGAAATCATCCTTGGGGCTGGGAAGGTGGCTCAGTGGTAGAGTGCTTGCCTTGCATGCATGAGGCCCTGGGTTCGTCCTCAGCACCACATAAGCAAAAAGAAAAAAGCCAGAAGTGGTGCTGTGGCTCAGGTGGTAGAGTGCTAGCCTTGAGCTGAAGAGCTAAGGGACAGTGCCCAGGCCCAGAGTTTAGACCCCATGACCGGACCCTCCAAAAAAAAATCATCCTATAAATGTGTTAGAAACAATCGCATGAAAGAAAAAAAAACATTTTAATACATATCTTAGGGTTAATTTCCCTAACATCAACTTAACTGACTTTTCTGCTTGACTCATACATATACTAGTTACTGCAAATAAGGGAAACCATGGGACCTGTGTTTCTTTGGGCCTGGCTTACTTCACTTAATATAATTTTTTCCAAGTCTTTCCATTTCCTAACAAATGGGGCAATGTCATTCTTTCTGATGGAGGCATAGAATTCCTTTGTGTATATATACCACATTTTCTTGATCCGTTCATCTACTGAGGTAGATGAGTGGTTTTACTCCTCATGTTTTTCGCCATGAGGTGCTGTCACTGTATGTCACAAAGCAATGGTTCCAACTAACCTTGGGTCGAAACCCCCCAAAAAACAAAGTGTTTTGTAAGTTATTATCAGTATTTGTTATAGTGATGGAAAAATGAAACTCTCTCTTTACGGTCTCTGAGGAATCCTAAAGGAAATGTGCTAGTGAGAGAGGGTACAATATTGAAGGTGACAGTAAGAGAATGTGCTCAGAGCTTTTCACCAGGGCCAAGGTCTAGAACTCAGTGTTGACACTGCAAGAGCCACTAGAGGGTGCTGTTGCTCGGGGTTCCGAAGCTCAAGAGACATCAAATTTAGCCAGAGAATTCTTAGCTTGCCAAGAAGCCAAGGCCAGAGAAAAGTCTCTTTCTTTCTTTCTTTTCTTTTCTTTTCTTTTCTTTCTCTCTTTCCTTCTTTCTTTCTTTCTTTCTTTCTTTCTTTCTTTCTTTCTTTCTTTCTTTCTTTCTTTCTTTCTTTCTTTCTTTCTTTCTTTCTTTCTTTCTTTTTCTTTCTTTCTTTCTTTCTTCCTTCCTTCCTTCCTTCCTTCCTTCTTTCTTTCTTTCTTTTTCTTTCTTTCTTTCTTTCTTTTGAAAATACCGTAGGGGGGGGTTACAATTACATGGGCAAGATAGCAAGATAGTGAGTACATTTCTTATCAAGCATTATTGCCTACTCCTTTGTTGCCCTTCATCCCCCCCCCCCCAAAGTTGTAAAGTTCGTTTTTCCACATAACGCCTTGTACATCTCATTGTTGCAATGGATCCACCTGTTTAAACGATTTGTTTTTTTCCCTTCCCCTCCACAAATTATATCAACATCAGATACAGTGAAAACAGGGATTATACCGTGGGGGAGGGACATACAAAGCAACAAAGAAATCATCTTATAAATATGTTAGAAATAATCGCATGAAAGAAAAAAAAATTTGAATACTTATCTTGGGGTTCATTTCACCTAGCATCAACTTATCTGACAGTTTCTGTTTGTCTCAGACATATACTAGTTATTGAAAATAAGGGAAACCATGGGACTTGTGTTTCTTTGGGCCTGCCTTACTTCACTTAATATAAATTTTTCCAAGTCTTTCCATTTCCTAACAAATGGGGCAATGTCATTCTTTCTGATGGAGGCATAGAATTCCATTGTGTATATATACCACATTTTCTTGATCCATTTATCTATTGAGGGGCATCTGGGTTGGTTCCATATCTTAGCTATGGTAAATAATTCGGCAATAAACATAGTTGTGCTGGTAGCTTTAGTGTGGTCTTGTTTGTGATCATTTGAGTAAGTGCCCAAAAATGGGATTGCTGGGTCATAGGGGAGCTCTATGTGGAGTCTTTTGAGGAACCTCCATACTACTTTCCAAAGTGGTTGAACAAGTTTACACTCCCACCAACAATGCAGTAAGGTTCCCTTCTGTCCACATCCCCTCCAGCGTCTGTTGTTATTAGAGTTCTTGATTATAGCCATTCTAACTGGGGTGAGGTGGTATCTCAATGTTGTTTTGATTTGCATTTCTTTTATGGCTAGGGAGGTTGAACATTTCTTCATGTGTCTATTGGCCATCCTTCCTTCTTTCCTCTTCAGAGAAGTTTCTCTTTAAGTTTTTTTCTTTTTTTTTTTTTGGGGGTCCGGTCGTGGGGCCTGAACTCTGGGCCTGGGCTCTGTCCCTCAACTCTTCAGCTCAAGGCTAGTGCTCTACCACTTGAGCCACAGCGCCACTTCCGGCTTTTTTCTTTTTGCTTATGTGGTGCTGAGGAATCGAACCCAGGGCCTCAGGCATGCAAGGCAAGCGCTCTACCACTGAGCCACCTTCCCAGCCCCTCTCTTTAAGTCTTTAGCCCACTTATTTATTGGGCAGTTGTTTCTTTGAGGATTTGTTGATTCTTCAAGGAAATAGAAGAGGCAATCCAAAAATTCATATGGGACAATGAAAGACCCTGAATAGCAAAAGCGATCCTTAGCAGAAAGAACAGTGCTGGAGGAATATCAATACCAAATTTCAAACTCTACTACAAAGCCATAGTAATCAAAACAGCTTGGTACTGGCACAAGAACAGACCTCAGGACCAATGGAATAGGATTGAAAACCCAGAAATGAACCTACAGACCTATAGCCATCTAATCTTGGATTAGGGAGCTAAAAAAATAGAATGAGGGTGTGAAGGTGGTTCAGTGGTAGAGCGCTTGCCTTGCATTCATGAGGCCCTGGGTTCGATTCCTCAACATCACATAAGCAGAAAAAAGCCAGAAGTAGTGCTGTGGCTCAAGTGGTAGAGCTCTGGCCTTGAGCTGAAGAGCTGAGGGACAGTGCCCAGGCCCAGAGTTCAGGCCCACAACTGAACCCCACCAAAAATAATAGAAAGGAAGAAAGACAGCCTTTCAGTAATGGTGCCGGCAAAATTGGTTAACTACTTGTAGAAAACTAAAGCTAGATCCTTATATATCACCCTGCACCAGGATCAACTCCAAATGGATCAAAGACTTTGGAGTCAAAGCAGACACACTGAAAACATTACAGGATGGAATAGGAGAAACCCTAGGTCTCCTTGGCACAGGCCGAAATTTTCTTAATAGAGATCCAGAAACACAACAAATCAAAGAAAGGTTGGACAAATGGGATTGCATGAAATTACAGAGCTTCTGCATGGCAAAGGACATAGCTAGCAAGATCAGTAGAAAGCCTACAGACTGGGAGAAGATCTTTACTAGCCATACAACGGACAAGGGACTCATTTCTAAAATATACCTGGAACTCGAAAAGGTCATTTTCAAAACTCCTCTGCCTGATCTGGTGGAGCAGAGAAGCAGACCTAGGGTACAATGGACTGATAACTTCCTGCAGGGGCTGTGGGCAATGTCTGGGAATCCATGAACCTGAGCTCAGGGTGATCATTTCTTCATGGCTCCTTGTGAAGCTAGTAAATAAATTCCCTACTTTCAGGAATTCTACAATGGAGTCATGAATTATATACAGAAAAGAACCAGGAAGTAAAATAATGAGTATGATCTAAAGGCAGAGGTGCTGAGTACTGGTGACTCTCGCCTGTAATTTTGGTTACTCAAGAGGCTAAGATGAAGAACACAGTTCAAACCCAGCCTGGGCAGGAAAGGTCTGTGAGACTGTCGTCTTCAATTAGCAAAAAGTGCAGGGATAGTGCCAAGGCCCTCAGTTCAAGCCTCAATATTAGCACAAAATAGAAATAAGTAGATAAATGAAATAAAAATAAAATAAAACAAAGAGATGGTGTAGAAGCCCTGATAAAGTGGTGGCACGTGGGCACCCATGGCTCATGCATATATTCTTAGCTACTCAGGAGCTGACATCTGAGGATTGCAATACGAACAGACAAATCTGAGTATCTTATCTCCAATCAACTGGCAAAAAGCTAGACTGAAGGTATGACTCAAGTAGTAGAGTACCAGCCTTGAGCGAAAGAAGAGAGCCAAGTGAGAGTACAAGGCCCTGAGTTCAAGCCCTAGTATTTGTACAAAAAATAAAATAAGATTTGATAAACAAATAAGGTTCAATAAATGCAGTAAGCAGTTGGGACCAGGTTAAGATGAGAGCAAATCATGAAACAAGTAGGGATTAAAGAGGAAAAAAAAAAGGTCTTTCTAAGCACCCACTAGGGAGCAAAAATCTTCCCCACCAGGACTTTGTCTCCTGGAAATAACCACTCCAGTTTGCTTTCTAGAAAAAAATTTAAAAAAAAAATTTTTTTGGTACTGGTCCTGCGGCTTGAACTCAGGGTGTAAGCTCTGTCCCTGAACTTGTTTTTGTTCAAGACTAGCATTCTACCACTTGAGCCACAGTACCACTTCCAGCTTTTTGGTGGTAAGCTAGAGGTAAGAGTCTCACAGCTTTTCTGCTCAGGCTGGCATTGAACCCTAAACCTCATAACTCAGCCTCTTGAGTAGCTAGGATATCGGGAGTCAGCCACCAGCTGCTGGCTTGGTTTTAGAAAATTTTAAAGCAAGGGAAAAGCATAGGGAATCCATAGGGAGATAATTATTTCCTGAATCTATTTGTGAAAACAATATTATAAAATTGGCCTGATAGCCTGAAACTAGCATCTGTGATGAATGATATATAACAGCCTGTAGTACAAAGTCCAAGAACATTTATGTATTTTAATGTATTTGTTTTAATGTATTATTAGCATTTAATAAATTGTCTGAAGTGAGAGGTTTCATTGTGATATTTCCATACATACAGATAATGAACTTGGACCATAATCACACTATTACTCTTTCTTATCTTCCCTGTCCTCCCTTCCTCTATCTCCCCCACTTACAAAAACATTTTGTTGTTTTAGATACTGGAGATTGATAGTCAGGACCTCACACCAGGTGTTCTACCACTTGAGTCACAGCTCCAGTCCTCTTGCTTTTAATTTCTTTTCCAGATAGTGACTCATTTGTTCTTGAGAAAAGACTTGATTAAGTGGATAATTGCCCTAAATTGTTTAGGACAATTGAGAGTTGTTATAGTTCTTACATTATTATTATTATTATTATTCATGGGGCTTGAATTCTGGGCCTGAGTGCTATCCCTCAGCTCTTCAGTTCAAGGTTAGCGCTCTACCATTTGAGCCACAGTGCCACTTCGCATTTTTCTGGTGGTTTATTGGAGATAAGAGTCTCACAGACTTTCCTGTCTGGGTTGGCTGTGAACCACAATCCTCAGATCTCACCCTCCTGAGTAGCTAGGATTACAGGAGTGAGCCACCAGCACCTGCAAGTTCTTACATTATTTAGGCCATATCAGTTCTGGTAGACATCGTCAGAACTGATGTTTTACAAATGTGAGTATTAAAATAATAAGGGAAAACACTGAAAAGAGAAATTAACTACAATTTTCAATGTGTCATGAGAAAAAAAATGAACAAAGGAAATTCAAACAATTTATCCAAAACCAGAGAGAGAGAGAGAGAGAGAGGAAGAAGAAAGTGGAGGAAGAAGAAGAGTAGCAAGAAGAGGAAGAGAGAGAAGGAAGAATAATTAGAAAGCAAAGAAAACAAAAGACAAAATAAAACAGCAGGAATCAGTTGATGTCACAATGAATGAGTTAAATGTGCCTCACTGAGGTGGAGATACTTAATTAATCAATTAATAAATCAATTAACCATATATGAAAGATAAACCAGGGGCTGGGAAGGTGGCTCATGCCTTGCATGCATGAGGCCCTGGGTTTGATTCCTCAGCACCACATAAGCAAAAAGAAAAAAGCCGGAAGTGGTGCTGGGGCTCCAGTGGTAGAGCGCTAGCCTTGAGCTGAAGAGCTGAGGGACAGCGCCCAGGCCCAGAGTTCAGGCCCCACGACTGGACCCTCCCCCCCCCCAAAAAAAGATAAACCAAATGCAAAATAATACAGAGAAGTTAAAAACAAAAGGATAGAAAAAGCTGTACCAGTGAATATCAAATAGGAACAAGGTTGAAATGGTAATAAAGAAATGACAGGATGTTCAATGGGCCAGCTGTCTCAATCTTGGATGATGAGCCACCTGAAAGTGAGGGATCAATGGTGGGAGGGTTCCATAAAACCTTGCAAAACCACACTAATTGCTCTTGAAGAGAATCAACCAGCAACATCCCAATCACCTTAATACCATTAATCAGATTCTGACCTTTCCCTCCACTCCTGGGAAGAAGGAAGCCAGCACAGGAAGACAGAGTTGTTTACTCTCCTTCGACCTGCTGCAGACTTCCCTGGCTGGTACCGACCCAAACTTCAGGAAGGGGAAAACAAAGTCAAATGGACTTGTTTTCACACTGAACTGGGATTCTCAATGTCATACCACCAACAAAAGACAATGTATACCTTTTGTAGGAGTGACTAGAAGAACTGAGAACTGTCCAGGATTTTATCCAAGGACAGAGAATGGACTGGTTAATGTAGTAAATTTACTAAGGCGTAGTAGAACAGAATACATCAGTTTCCTAAGTGTGTCCCATTCAACTCAGCTCATTCTGTTAGAATTGTACTCCACCTTCTAGAGACACAACTCCAGTCCCCTCCCCTGTCCCTTATGCTCACAAGCCACCCCGCCCCCATCCCTAAATTGCTTTTAACCACAGGATTAAAGAAAGGGTGCTATGTGACCTTTAAAAGGTCCCCCATTTTCCCTGCGTTCCAATTGACCATCTGCTGCATGCAGATAAACGTGTCTACCTTGATGATTAAATAAAATAATGCCGATCAGTTTTTTAACATGGCATATGGCACAAAATAATAAATGTCAAAAGAAGATTAGTGATAAGATTATGCTACCAACGGTTGCATCTTTCTTTTTTGGTCTTCTTGTCTTCTCTTTCTCTTTCTCTTTTCTCTCTTTCTCTGGTTGTTGTTGTTTTTCAGAACTGGGGTTTGAACTAAGGTCTTCCACTTTGCTAGACTAGTCCCCTACCACTTGAGTCACACCCTCAGGCCCTTTTTTACTCAAATTGATTTCTTTTGTTTTGTTTTCAAATAGAATTTCTTATCCTCCTGCCAGGTTGAACTCAAACAATGATATTCCTGATCTCTACCTCCTGAGTAACTGGGATTACAGGTGTGAGCCGCTGTGCCTGGTTGTCAATAAATCATTCAGGGCAGATAAAATGAACTTTCTCTGTGACACTTCATATTAGCACATATAAAAGTTCAGGATAAGTTGCCTGATGATGGTGAATATAATGATAATGAAATGGTTAACAATGACAATGATTGTGACAAGAAAGATACCTCAGAATTGTAACAACTGAAAGCAAGTAGCCCAGAAAAAAAAAATACTAGTGTTGATAATGGAGCCCTGTAGATTATTATCAGGAATTAACCATAACAGGTCTATGAGCTTGAGAAACTATAACTGGAGATTGGGCTCAAATCCTTGGTAGCCCAAGTTCAACATGAATTCCATGTAGAGAAAACCCAAGCACATAATTGATGGTGGCCAGTAGAGAATATATAAAGAAATAATCTCCAAGTTGGGGCCAGTGGTTCACACCTGTAATCCCAGCTACTCAGGAGGTTGAGGCTCAGGATCTCAGCTCCAAGACAGTCAGGAAAGAAGGTCTGTGAGATTCTTATCTCCAATTAATAGCCAGAAAAGGTGGAAGTGGAGCTATGACTTAAGTGGTGGAGCTCTAGGCTTGAGCAAAAAAGCTCAGCGAGAGGACCCAGGCCCTGAGTTCAAGCCCCAGGACTGGCATGCACACACACACAATAGAATACCTTCCATTCCTTCTGTGTCAATCTGACACCTTCAGTCTTCTCAGCTCTTAGACATGGAGCAGTGTGCCATCAATTTAAATAGGAACAATGGCAATAAATCTGTTCAATCGAACCTTAGCACCATCCCACATAATGTTGTGGACATTAAAAGAAAATGAAAATATCTAAAGGCTCAGGGAACCAAAATATGAAAGAAGCAATGGGTTCTATAAAATGAAGTGCTTCTGCCAAAACCAATTGTAGTTTTGATAGGATTATAAAATTACTCCCTTTCGGAATAGCAGTTGCATATGAATATCATCAGATCATTTGCCAAACCCTCATGCACTTTAAATAATTCAGATTAGACTTAAACATGAGTAATCACAAAACGAACCAGGCTCAGTGAAAACTGGAGGAGGGTCTGTAGATAAGGAAAACTCCAAATGGGGCTTACCTGGGTTTAAAATCTTTCTTTGATTTATTTACTTATTTTTTGAGCAGGTACTCAGGGCCTGGGCACTGACCCTGTTTTGTTCTGCTCAAGGTTTGTGCTCTGCCACTTGAGCCACAGCTTCACTTCTGACTGTTTTCTGATTAATTGGAGAGAAGAATCTCACCGACTTCTGCCTGGACTGGCTTCAAACTGAGATCCTCAGCTCTCAGCCTCCTAAGTAGCTAGGATTATAGGCATGAGCCACTACTGCCTGGCTGTTTAGGATCTTGATCAATGGAATGGACGGTGGAGTAATAGGTAACACTATAAAATATTGCATTGGGTCATTTTCAATAAATAATTTGAATATAAAACCAACAAATGACATTGCCCCATTTATTAGGAAATGGAAAGACTTGGAAAAATTTATCTTAAGTGAAGTAAGCCAAACCCAAAGAAACATAGGTCCCATGGTTTCCTTTATTTGCAATAACTAGTATGTGTCTGAGACAAGCAGAAAAGGTCAGATAAGTTGATGTTAGGGAAATGAACCCCAAGATAAGGACTCAAATGGTTTTTCCTTCTTGCAATTGTTTCTAACATATTTATAAGGTGATTTTTTTGTTGTTGTTGCTTTGTATGTCCCTCCCCCCAGTATAATCCCTGTTTTCACTGTATTTGATGTTGGTATAATTTGGGGAGGAGAAGGGGAAAAAAACAAATTGTTTAAATAGGGATACATGTGGACCCATTGCAACAATAAGATGTACAAGATGCTATGTCGAAAAATAAACTTTACCACTTTGACAGAGAGGTGGGGGAAGATGGGAAGGCAGGGATGGTAAGGGGAAACAAAGGAGGAGGCAACAATGCTTGATAAGAAATGTACTCATTACCTTGCTCATGTAATTGTAACCCCTCTGTACAGTATTTACACAATGAAAAACATTAATAAAAAAACCAACAAATGGAATGGAAATCCAGACACTCTAAAAATTATAGTAGGAAATAAAAACTTGCTCTTTACATTGGAAAAATTCAGTGAAAACATGGGTTTCATAGGATTTGTTAATATATGGCTTTGTCTAAGAGGCCATTGATGATAGTAAACAGATTGTTCTATATAAATTCAGGATTATAGTTGATCAAGTTGATGTCTGAATAGTTCATAATGTGGGGACAACCGAGAACTGGGAACTGAAATAATAACTGAGCAATAACAGGATTATAACTTGTGATAATGGCCTGTATAAATTAATTGAGAGTCAGATTTAACTTTCCATACAGCTGTGCTTCTTCTTAAATACTTTGATAGCAATTTTTAAAATGAACGTGAGAGATATGGGTTGAAAGTGGTTAAGGACCATCTCTGAGGGCAGAGGTAGCTAGAAAGAAAATAAAGTGTAATAAATATAGGGTCCAGATTGCTAAAGAGTCCTCTGAGCTCTCTGGTTGTATAAACCTTCTATGTATTTTATTGTAGACATAGTTGAGACAATATATTCATAATTTGGAACTAGAATAAATATGTGCAAATAGATCAACATTACTTATCAATATTATTACCAGTTAGATTCAAATGTTTAAAATTTTAAAAAATCTTGCCAGGTGCCTTTAATCCTAGCTACTCAGAAGGCTGAGATCTGAAGTTTTGGGTTCAAAGCCAGCCAGGGCTGACAAATCCAAGAAACTGTTATTTCCAATTCACCAGCAAAAAGCTATAAGTGGAGCTGTGGTTCAAAGTGGTAGAGAGTCAACCCTGAGTGAAAAAGCCAAGTGAGAATATAAGGCACTGAATTGAATTCCCATTATTAACACACACACACACACACACACACACACACACACACGTCTCAAGAGGAGTAAACTGAAGGGCAAAGTGCTTTTGCTTATCATGACATAGTCATGATAAGTAGAGCCTGCCTTCAACTTTGAGGCTCATCCGTTTTTGTCCCAAGTAGCCACTGGGCAAACTATGACAACCATGTGGCAACTGTGGTTAATAACTTAGACTGAAGCCGAACTCCTGACTCTACTGTTCTTTTTTTTTTGGAGGGGGGGTCCGGTCGTGGGGCCTGAACTCTGGGCCTGGGCGCTGTCCCTCAGCTCTTCAGCTCAAGGCTAGTGCTCTACCACTTGAGCCACAGTGCCACTTCCGGCTTTTTTCTTTTTGCTTATGTGGTGCTGAGGAATCGAACCCAGGGCGTCAGGCATGCAAGGCAAGCACTCTACCACTGAGCCACCTTCCCAGCCCCGATTCTACTGTTCTGTCTTATGGTAACCTTAACACATCTCTCTTTTTCCATGTCTTGATTTGTAAATAGCTCCTGCTTCATGATGTTAGTTAGCATGTATAAAATGCCTAGAACAGTTAATGTCATATAGTAAATATTCAGTTATTTTACTCTTTGTAGAGTTAACCATATTCCTTTGTTCTTTGTATCTCCCTGATATTGGTTGCTGGAGTCAAAGTTTTCATCAGACCTCAGTTCAATTGTCTTTCTAGATTGTGTTGTTCTTTTGTTAAGAAACTCATGCTATCTGCTTATTTCTAGATTTTGGTGATTTCATCAACTGCTGATGACCATAATCTAAGCTATTGGTTTATTAGGAGTTGCAAGTGGTGATTAATTATAAAATATTTCTATTGAAATCTTCCTCTATCTTCATTCATTTATTCAGTGCTGATACTGGGGCATGAACTCAGGGTCTCAAGCTCTGGCTTAGCTTTTCCACTCAAGGCTGGTGCTCTAGCACTTGAGCCACAGCTCCACTTCCAGCTTTTTTTGCTGGTTCATTGGAGATGAGAGTCTCAGCCTTATGCCAGGACTGGTTTCACATGGCAGTTCTCAGATCTCAGCCTCCTGAGTAGCTAGAATTACAGGAGTGAACTACTGATGACAAGCTATCTTCTACTTTATAACCCAGGACACTATTTATGTAAGAAAGGCAGAATTAGTGGTTGATTTCTTCTTTTTTATTTTATTCTATTTTATTTTGTCAGTCATGGGGCCTGTGCACTGCCCCTGGGCTCTAATGCTCAAGGCTAGCGCTCTACCACTTTAAGCACCACTTCTGGTTTTTGAGTAATTAATTAGAGATAAGAGTCTCACAGGGACTTTTCTGCTGGCTTTGAACCATGATCCTCCGATCTCAGCCTCCTGAGTGGCTAGGATTACAGGCATGAACCATAGGTGCTCAGCTATTCTTTTATTTTTTAGCCACTTTTAAAAATCATTTGTCCATCAACATAGCCTAAATCAATTTGACCTCTTTTTCCTTATCAATATTATTATAAACTCATGAATTTAAACATATTTGATGTATTTGAATCCACTGCAGCTATTTTACTCCTTGGGTCTCAAAGTTGATCATCTCTGACTGGTGAAGTCTCTTTCGGTGGACTGCTGATCTTTCAGGCACAGTAATGTTGGCTTTGAGCATTTCCTTACAGTCCTGCAATTCCTGTCTCAGCCCCAGAAATGTCATTTTTCCTCAAGAACCCTGTTATTTTTTAATGGGAAATTATATTTAAAGAATACAATGTGGGTGGACTTTTTAAGGAACAGAGCTAAGAAATGTTTTATTCTGTATGTATGTATGTATGCATGCATGCATGCATGCATGTGTGTATGTATGTATGCATGTATGTATGTATGTATGTATGTGAGGAGAGCTGAGAGCTGAGGATCACAGTTCCAAACAAGCCTGAGCAGAGCAGTTTGTGAGACTTTTTCGCCAATCAACCAGCAGAAAAGCCAGAAAGGGAGAATAGGGCTCAAGTAGTAGAGCACCTGCCTTGACCTAAAAAGCCAAGTGAGAGCACAAGGCCCTGAGATCAAACCCCAGAACCAACACAAAAACAAACAAAGCAAAAGGAATACAAAATGGCAAGTTGGGTGACATTGTCCAAAAAGAAATATACTCTTTCCTGACTTACGTAACAGTAACCCCTTTGCACATCGCCTTTGTAATAACAAATTTTTAAAAATGGTAAATTATAATACGGTTGATAATGATACTGCACATTCAAGATTTCAGTACTTGTATATAAACTCTTCTCTTTCATCTGCAGTTTCTCTCATGGCAAAATTCTTGTTTAGCAAGAGCAGTAACATGATAGAATTAAAAACACTTACCGATATCCAGTCATTGTTTGCTTTATTCCACACCATCATCTCTGAATAACAATCCCTGTATTTCTGCCAACAGTAACATCACTAGAAAGAATCTGAGGTTTTATTTAACTTTTTTTACACCTCTTTTTATGACCCTGGAACTCTGCAGTAGTCAAGAATGTTTGAAAAATCATTTGAAATTATAGTGCTGAGTTGTTCTACCATCAGCTGGATGGTAGATGCATATTTAGAGTCATTTATTTGGTATCATGTTTTAGAGTTTTTAATCTTTGCTTTATAGTAACTGAATTATTTATAGTCTTCCAAAGACAGATCTATATTTAAAAAGGCCCAAGTTGGGTTGTGATGTTATACGTATATTATTTCAGTACTTAGGAGGCTGAGAAAGGAGGTTAGTGAGTTCAAGGCCGCCCTTAGTAACAACCAACCCTGTCCAAAAAGAAACAAAACATGCCAGGCACTGTAATCACAGCTACTTAGGAAGTTGCAATCTGAGGATCACCATTCAAAGGCAGCCTTGGCAGGAAAGTCTAAGAGACTCTTATCTCCAATTAACCACCAGAATGCTGGGAATGGAGTTGTGGCTCAAGTGGTAGAGTGTTAGTCGTGAGAAAAAAAGCTCAAGGACATTGCCCAGGCTCTGAGTTCAAGCCCTAGGACCAACACACACACACACACACACACACACACACACACTCACACACACACACACACACACACACCAAGAAATAAAACAAGATTTGTGCCAACAAGCCCAATGCTACATTATTCCCTCTCTCCTTCATACATGACTACCATCAAAATATTTAAGGATTATTTCATGTGGGTGCACGGGCATGTGTGTGTGTGTGTGTGTGTGTGTATGCCAGTACTGAGGCTTAAGCTCAAGGTTGGCACTCTACTACTTCAGCTTTTTGGTGGTTGATTGGAGAAAAAAGTCTCATGGACTTAGCTGCCCAGGCTAGCTTTGAACTGTGATCCTTAGATAAATATATATGTGTATATATACATACATACAATATATATCTTGTAGTATATACATACATATGTAAGTATATATTTATATACTATATATACTTATATACTATCTCTCTCTGTGTCTCTCTCTTTCTCTCTGTCTCTCTCTCTCTCTCTCTCTATATATATATGTCAGCATCATTATCACCTGGGTACTTATGCTATGGATGCAGATCCTTTGGCACTACTAACTGAAGCAAAACTGACTGGAACAGAAAGAGGAAGCCAACTTAGCAACCTCTGTGTTTATAAGATCTCCAAGCTGGGTGCCACTGACTCATGCCTGTAATACTAGCTACTTAAGAGGCTGAGATTTGAAGCTGGAAGTTCAAAGCTAGTTTGGGCAGAAAAGTCAATAATACTCCATCTACAATTAACAAGCATGAGGCCTGGTAAAAGGTGTGGCCTAAGTGGTAGAGTGCCAGATACAAGCAAGAAAGCTGTGAGAAAGATAGGGGCGAAGCTCTGAGTTCAAGTCCTGATATCATCAATGTCTCCACATAATTCTGAGTTACTGAAGGTCTGAGAATTGCTGGACTATTGTTTCTTCCATCGACTCTGTCTAGATGAACATCAAGATCATTTTCAATCTTTTTCTATTACAAATAGCTTAGTAATGAATTTTTTGAACTGTTATATCTTGGCATTGTTTCTTTGGGATTGATTTCTAGATGTTGAATCTCAACTGAAGGAAAAATTAATGTGTAATTTTGCTTTTTATCTTTCAAAATTGTGTGTGTGTGTTTATGAAAAAGAGAGAGCAAGGTCAAGAGTGTGAGAGAGTATAGGGGTTTAAACCCACGACCTCTCCATCTTCACTTAGTGTTTGCTCAAGGCTGGTGTTCTACCACTTGAGCCACACTTAACATCTCTGCCTTTTTTGTTGAGTAATTGAAGATAAGAGGCTCTTGGATTTCATAGCTTGGGATGGCTTTGCACCATGATCCTCAGATCTCAGCCTTCTGAGTAGCTAGGATTACAGGTGTGCGCAGCCAGAGCTCAGCTTGCTAAATTATTCTTTTTTCTTTTCTTTTTCTTTTTTTTTGTCCAGTCGTGGGGCTTGAACTCTGGGCTTTGGCGCTGTTCCTGCGCTCTTCAGCTCAAGGCGAGCGCTCTACTGCTTGAGCCACAGCCCCACTTCTGGTTTTCAAGTGGTTTATTGAAGATAAGAGCCTCATGGACTTTCCTGCCCAGCTGGCTTTGAACCACGATCCTCAGATCTCAGCCTCCTGAGTAGCTAGGATTATAGGTGTGAGCCACTGGTGCCCAGCTAAATTATTCTTTAGTAAAGGAAAATTTCATATATAGTTTGGCTAGATTTCGCCATATTTAGTGTTTCTATTTCTTGAGACCTTTCCAACAGGTTACTTTGTCAAAGCTTTGTGTATTTGCCAATGTAAGGGTAACAAAATTTATATAAATGAAGTTTCTAATTGCATTCTTTATGGTTGGCCACATTTGTATTTTTTCCCCTGGGCTCTAGTCCATTTTTCTATGTGGGCAATGAAATGTTTATTCTCTATTTGTGAAGCTGTTTATTCCTCTTTTTCATGTGATACATGTTGCAAATATTTTATTCCCACTTATTTTTTTGGTTTGTTTAGCATGTCTCCAAACAAATTTTTTATTTTTATTTTTTTCACATTGAAAAATAATTCTTTTTATTATTATTTTTTTATTGTGAAAATACTGTACAGAGGGGTTACAATTACATGGGCAAGATAATGAATACATTTCATATCAAGCATTGTAGCCTCCTCCTTTGTTTCCCCTTCCCATCCCTTCCCATCCTCCCCCCACCCCCCCCAACCCAATCCTCCCCACTCCCCTCCTCCCCCCCACCAAAGTTGTAAAGTTCGTTTCAACATAACGACTTGTTGCAATGGGTCCACCTGTATCCCTATTTAAACGATTTGTTTTTCCCCTTCCCCTCCACAAATTATACCGACATCAAATACAGTGAAATCAGGGGTTATACCATGGGGGAGGGACATACAAAGCAACAAAGAAATAATCTTATAAATGTGTTAGAAACAATCGCATGAAAGAAAAAAAATTTGAATACATATCTTAGGGTTCATTTCCCTAACATCACCTTATCTGACCTTTTCTGCTTGACTCAGACATATACTAAATATTGCAAATAAGGGAAACCATGGGACCTATGTTTCTTTGGGCCTGGCTTACTTCACTTAATATATTTTTTCCCAAGCCTTTCCATTTCCTAACAAATGGGGCAAAAAAAACAATTTTCATGTAATGGCATGTTCTTCAACTCACACCTTGCTTACTTTTCAATGTCTTCAGTGTCTCTGAGAGTCTTACAGGGAGAGAGGTGCTTTTGTCAGAAGAAGGCATTGTGGGAATGGGTAGCCATGATACACAGTGATAAGTAAATCACTGCTGTTGGAATTTAGTGTGAGGTGCTTGGATGCTGTCTAATTTCTCTAGTAGCTTCATGATGGTTAGCAGGTGTTCAATGGCGTTGGCTGGGAAGGGGTTCAAGCTGGGCCTATTACATTCTCTCTAGGCTGTGTTCTGATTCTCTGCCTGGCTTCTAAACAAATAGAGGCATTAATGCAGCTTTTATAATACATTGCTGCCTCTCACTGTGCTTATTTGTAAAGCAATTCGTGGAATAAAAATAGATAGACCCCTGACACATGGGAGGCCTCTGGAAATGGGCAAAGTGGATTATATTCAGTCCCCTGGAGGGAGCCAATTAAGAGAAGTCAATGAAAATTCGGTTACCCATTTAGATATTGTGCTTCCCTTTCCTTACAGGTGCATAGCAATCACCAATGTGACTCAAATAGCTCCACTGTCTCTTTTGTGGCAATTCTGTAACTCAGCTGCAGTGAAGAACTTCACAATGTAGACGTTGCAATCTGCTCTTGTGGAGATGGTGTTCATGGACGCAAAGGGGGAAAACTTTATTCTGGAAGTCAATTCATATGTAATATCCTATTAAGGGGGCAGTTTAAAATATGTAAAGAGCTATAAGTCCTGGACAGACACATTAGTAATTTCATCCATTTGGTTTTTTCCCCCCATCTATTTGTTTTGTCTTTCAAGTTTGTAAGGCTTTTCCCACATAATGGTCTTCTTTAGGCTTATAGTAATTACATGCAGTAGATGGGACTTTGGATCCTTGTGTCAAATACAATTTTAAAAATTTAAGAAAAGGAATTTAGCCTGGGTGCCTGTAATTCTGGCTACTTGAGAAGCTGAGATCTGAGGGTCACAGTTCAAAGGCAGCCCTGGCAAGAAATTCCATGAGACTCATCTCCAATAAACCACCAAAAAAAGCCATTAAATGGAGCTATGGATCAGTTCAAGCCCCAGAACAGGCACCCAAAAATAAAGATTGGAGTCATGGTTTACGTAGTAGAGCATCAGCTTGAGGAAGCTGAGCAAAAATTCGAGGTCCTGAATTCAAATTCCAGTACTAGGAAAAAAAAGGAGATGATGTCCTCAATGGCACTTAGGACTTCCCGTAGCAGCAAGAGCAGGTGGAGAAGCACATACACCTTGTCTAACAGTAAGAGCAGGCCAGGGTTTCTGACTGACAGCTGTCAGGATTCTGAGAATACAACTATGCCCAAGAGAGGAATTGGGAGAATTTGTCCTTGTATCCAGAAGGTCTTTACATTGGTACCCGCCCCACCCCACCCCCCCCCCCCCCCCCCCCCCACACACACACACACTCAAAGTTTACTGAGTACTTACTATATGGCTCTGGGTCCAGAGACATCTCATGTCTAGGCGAAGGAAATGAGCCAGCACAAGAAAACAGATGGGCAAGCAGTTAAGGTACTAGGCTAAGCCAAAGGTCAGGATTCCAAGCTCTGGGGAAATAAATGAGCAGGAGAGCTTGGCACAGAGCAGAGTTTTGTGACCTTAGACCTTCGGGAAAGCTGTGACTCAGGGGTCATCACAGGACTCTGAATCTGGGCCTCATATGTTACAAAGAGACTGGAAAACAGGAAATTAAGACATTGGGACATAAATTCCAGCTTCCTTGGTTCTCTTTCTCTCTCCAGATGCCTCCAGTTCTGCTACATCAGCAGCACTTTGTTAGATTCTTTTGTCTCCTTTATTCAAGTTCTTTTTTGTGTGGTACTGGATTTGAACTCAGGGCCAGGAGCTCCTTAGGCAGGCGCTGTACCATATTCCTAGCCCTTCTTGCTTTAGTTGCTTTTTTGGACAGGGCATCGCTTTGACCCAGGTGATCTCAGATTGTGATCTTCTCGCCTATGCTTCCCACATCTCTGGGATCACAGATGTGTGCCACCACATTTAGCTTATTGGTAGAGATGGGGAGTTTCATTAGCTTTTTGCTCATGGAACTGGAGGTGTGGCGCAAGTTATAGAGTGCCAGCCTGAGGTGGAAAAAATTAAGCCAGAGTGAGAGGTCCTGAATTCAAGTCCCATTACTGGCACACACATATAACAACAAAAGAAAGAAGAAGAGAAAAAGGAAGGAAGGAAAGAAGGAAGGAAGGAAGGAAGGAAGGAAAGAATTTAGCAAATTTAGCAAACTAGCTTTTTGCTTAGGCTTGTTTTGAACCTTTATCCTTTATCCTTCCAATCTCTGCCTCCCAAGTAGTTGGTTTACAGGTATGAGCCACCATGCCTGGAAGTACTTAACATATACATTTCTGTGCTTTTTTACTTCTCACTAGGACTAGAAAACACTACATTTATATCTTAAAGTTCCAAATTTCAGTTTTAAGTGAAATATAGGAAAGCAATTTATTATAGTAAAAATGCTGAGTATGGAGGTATAGGCCTGTAATCCCAGAATTCAGGAGGCTGAAGCAGGGAGGAGTGTAAATGTGGGCTAGCCTACACCTGTTTCAAAAACAAATGAAACAAGAATCAAGTTCAGTGGTTTAGAGTGCTTGCCTAGCATGTGAAAAGGCCTGGATTTAATAGCTTGTTCCACCAAAAATACCGCAAACAAAACAATAACAGCTATATGAACACACATAACCCAACAAATCACTACCAGAGTAATAGCTTTAAAACAATGCAAAGTGGGGCTGGGAAGGTGGCTCAGTGGTAGAGCGTTTGCCTTGCATGCATGAGGCCCTGGTTTTGATTCCTTCAGCACCACATAAGCAAAAAGAAAAAAACCGGAAGTGGCGCTGTGGCTCAAGTGGTAGAGTGCTAGCCTTGAGCTGAAGAGCTAAAGGACAGCGCCCAGGCCCAGAGTTCAGGCCCCACGACCGGACCCAAAAAAATAAAAAAATAAAACAATGCAATGTAACAAATACAGGATGCAGACTAAAACTTAGACCCCACATCTCATTCTGAAAGCATCAAGAACAACAACAACAACAAAAAATCCAATTCAGTACTGAGTAGCAGCAAAACAGAAAATGAAGTGCTATAATCTTATTTCACTACCAAAGGAGAATTTTTACACATTTTAAAGATCATGGTTTGATACACAGCCGCTTTAAACAACATTGAAACCATCCACCGTGTGTAATGTGTTTTATCTGCAAAGACATGTGATGCATTGACTCTGTACATCGCAATTCAAATTTCATTCTTTAGTTTTCTGAAATGCATCAAATTCCAATAGCCTCTGGCTGCTTATGAAATATTTATTTAAAAAATATTCCATAAAAAAAGATCCAAACGGCAGCTGAGGTCATAAATAATTTAGCAAATGGAAGCCTGGCTTTTATTCCCAAACGGAGCCCACACCACAGAAATGGTGTTTTCCTTGAACCCCAAAAGCAAACTGTGAGAGAATTCTGGCAAAGCAGAATTGGGAGGAACAAACCAAAACCACAAGGCAAATGGCTCTTTTTTGTTTTATGTCATTTGCATTTGGGACAAGAAATTTTGTTGTAAGCCATCATTTTTCTTTGTTTGTTGTTAGGGTTTCATTTGTGTGTGTGTGTGTGTGTGTGTGTGTGTGTGTGCACATGTGTGCCAAATCTGGGGCTTGAACTCAAGGCCTGGGCTCTGTCTCCTAGCTTTTTCTTTTGCTCAAGGCTAGTGCTCTATCACTTGAGCCACAGCCACACTTCCAGCTTTTTGGTGCTTCAGCTGGTTTTAAACTGCGATCCTCAGATCTCAGCTTCTTGAGGAGCTAGGATTACAAATGTGACTATCTATGTCTGGCACTCAATTATTATTTCTATAAAATGGCACACATCTCAGATGTTTTGTTCCTTGAATCTCTTTCAGGTTAACACAGTGGCTCAAGCGTTTTAGGGGGGCAATGGATTTCCTTTGACTGTTGCCCAATGAGTGATAGGATTGGTGGATGTGGTTTCACATTAAAGCTCGGGGATTGTTTTAGTATCTATCTTAAAAGTACTTGGATTTGGGGCTGGGAAGGTGGCTCAGCGCTTGCCTTGCATGCCTGAGGCCCTGGGTTCGATTCCTCAGCAACACATAAGCAAAAAGAAAAAAGCCGGAAGTGGCGCTGTGGCCCAGGCCCAGAGTTCAGGCCCCACGACCGGACCCAAAACAAAAAAAGTACTTGGACTTGAATTCCTTTTTTTAAAAATATAATTGTATTGTTATTATTAAGGAGTCTCACTGAGTGATTACAGTTCCATAAGTCAAGGAATGAGTTCAGTTCTTCTGGGGCAATGCCACCCCTTCCTTAATTCTCTCCCAGTCCCTGCCCACAAGTTGGTTGCACAGTTCATTTTGTACATAGTGTATATTGAATACCATGACTGCTTTTGTTCATTCTCTCTCCTTCCATTTCTGTGCTCCCATTTGCCCTCCCCCCCCAAAAAAGACAAAAAAACAGAAGCAAACGACGACAACAACAACAACCAAAAAGAAAGCAAAACCATGTTTTCATTTCCTGGAATTTGTTTTGGTGTCAAGTGTTTTAGCTGTCCAGAGGAGTGACACCTTTGTCTCCCATGAGTCTCCTCCCTGCGTAAGATACCATAAAGTGACTGAATTATCAATCACTGGATTATAGTGTGGCCTAACTGTTCTGTAGTTCAACAAAAATTTTTCTTTTTCTTTCTTTTGTTCCTTTCTCTCCCCCGCCCCCCCCCCCCCAATCTCTTCCTTCCTTCCTTGAATTCTTTTAACTACTGTCTTGGACCTTGAAATACAATTTCCTAATATAAAGCACAATTTCTTTGCACCTGTAATTTAGATGTGTTTGATTCTACTGCCCCTCCCCACCCCACCCCTACAACCATTTGGGGCGTACACGTACAGAAGTAATGAGCTTTAATGCATGATTCTTACCAGGTGCTCTAGGTCTGGATGCAGACTTTACAAATATGCATTGTCTCCTCTCGTGCTGTCTTTTTCTTGACCTCTCCAGGCAAAGGCCTTGAATGAAATACTGGGCTGCATTATAAAGGCCCAGAGAAATCAGATATTGACAGAGTTATCAATAGCTGGATTGTAAGTACACAACTACATTATGGCCTAACTGTTCTGTATTTCAACTGTTCTGTATTTTTTTTCCTTCTTTTCTTTTTTCCCTCTCTTCCCTTCTTTGTTTTCTTCCTTCCTTTCCTTCCCTCCTTCCCTCCCTCCCTCCCTCCCTCCCTTCCTTCTTTTTTCTTTCTTCTGCTGGTACTTACTTTTAAACTAAGGACAACTTGGCATTCTTGCTCACAAATGGTCCTCTACCACTTGAGCTGTCCTTTTTTTTTTTGCTGGTAAGTTAGAGCTAGAGTCTTGCAGATTTTTCTGCTCTGCTTTGAACATTGAACCAGAGGTCTCAGCATCCTGAGTAGCTAGGATTGCAGGCATGAGCCATAGCACCTGGCCCAATGTGTCATTAGTTTCTGCTTTTTTTACCCTGTCTATAAAAGCAGATCCTTCTGCTCAACATACTGGAATATTTATTATGCTTTATGAAATGAAGTATTTCTGACACAGGAATAAAAAATGGAGCTAATTTAAGCTCTCTAAATTGCTGTCATTTTTGCCCTTTAATATACGTTTATACTCACAGTAAAAATAAGTGGTTCTTTGAACTCTATGCACAACCTATTTTGGGTGGGGAGTTACAGGAACCCACCAACCAGCTCTTTGGATAGTATGAATTTGAAGTTGCCTTCTAAAGTAGGTGCCATCTTGGGGCACTGAATTCTTAACTTCCTTTCTTCCAGGTAGACTCTGTGTGTGTGTGTGTGTGTGTGTATGTGTGTGTGTGTGTGTGTGTGTGTGTGTGTGTGCATGTGCGCACACGCACGCACGTGCACATGCACACCTGTTGGTCCTGGGGCTTGAACTCAGGGGCTGAGAGGCTGTCCCTGAGCTTTTTTGCTCAAGGCTAGTGCTCTACCACTTGAGCCACACCTCCACTTCTGACAAAAAGCTGGAAGTAAAGCACCAAAAATGTAATTCATTGGAGACAAGAGTCTCATGAACTTTCCTGCCTGGGCTAGCTTCTGAACCATGATGCTCAGATCTCAGCCTCCTGAGTAGTGAGGATGACAAGGATGGGCAACTGGCACGTGGCCTTCTCCAGACAGACAGTTCTAAGAGCTGAGATGAAAGATACCTTGTCCGTGTTTATAAATTTGGAGATGCTCTTGGTGTAGAAGAGACAAACATTTGGTCTCAGGAATGTTCTAAGTATAGAAAGAGATTCTTTTTGATACTTATGAGTACAATGTGCACCCCCGCACATTGTCCCATAATTCAAGATATCTCTAGCTTAAATTTAGGTGACAGAATTCAAAACATTTCAATCTGCAATCTTAATTCTCCTTTAGCTTTCAATCTGCAGTCTTAATCCTCCTTTAGCATGTAAGTGGATGCAGTCTCAGATCCCTGGAATAAGGTCCTAGCCATGCCCTCTCCCAGATGGAGAGTTTTATTTGAAGCATGTTGAGTTTAAATCTCTGGAATATGTCCAAGTAGAATTTCTTCTATGAATTGGAAAGAAGAATCTGGGGCTCAGTTTTTTAAAAAAATCTTAATCTGGTTTACAGATTTCAGGAGATAGTGATTACTTACAGGTGATGTTATAGAAAGTAGAAAAAGTCATTAGAGGGAGAAGAGAAGGAAAACAATGGGAAGAAAAGGAAAGTTTGGAAAAAAGTCAAGGATAGAAAATGAGCCAAGCACCAGTGGCTCACACCTATAATCCTAGCTACTCAGGAGGCTGAGATCTGAGGATTGTGGTTTTGAAGCCAGCCTGGGAAGAAAGTCTGTGAGATTCTTATCTCCAATAAACTACTCAGAAAATGACAGAAGTTGTGCTGTTGCTCAAGTGGTAGAGCGCTAGCCTTGAGACAAAAAGGAGCCCAGGGATAATGCCCAGGCCCAGAGTTCAAGCCCCATGACTGGCAAAAGAAAGAAAGAAAGAAAGAGACAGAGAGAGAAAGAGAAAGAGAGAGAGACAGAGAGAAAGAGAAAAAGAGAAAGAGAGAAAGAAAGAAAGAGAAAGGAAGGAAGGAAGGAAGGAAGGAAGGAAGGAAGGAAGGAAGGAAGGAAGGAAAGCAAATTAGCATGGGGCAAAATATATATTTGGGGGGGTAAGCTAATTCCAAGAGGAATTAGTTCAGGCTTCCTATTAATACTTGGGGAAGGAATGGGGAGAAGAATCGGATCAGAAGAAATCAGGTTTATTCCAGGGCCTCCAAACTGAACAATAGAGGGTTTCCCCCTCACAATTCCATCAGCAGCTTTTACATGGAGGGAAGGAGAAGCAGGGCAGAGGGCTGTGCTGAGAAAAATCTTTGTCATCCAGAGTATGTCTCCTTTCTTTGTTGTTATTTCTTGCACTTCAGAGACCATCTTAGCTGGGTGCTGGTGGCTCATACCTGTAATTCTAGCTACTCAGGAGGCTGAGTGTTGAGGATTGCCATTGAAGGACAGCCTGGGAAGGAAAGTCTATGAGATTCTTATCTCCAATTAACCAGCAAAAGATGGCAACTGGAGGTATAACTAAAGTGGTAGAGTACCAGCCTTGAGCAAAAATAAGTTAAGAGAAGATTCCCAGATCCTCAGTACTGCCCTCCTCCTTCAAAATAATACACGTTTTCTAAGATTCAGGAGTATGAGAGCTATTCACAGTAATGACAGTGGGCTGTCTTAGGGAAATGAGGGATCATGACTTGGAAGAGTTTGGGGGAAGGATCTGCACATGTGCCGATCTGCCATCCCATAATTCTAAGTATATGTGTGAAATACAGCGCACACACATGCATGAAGAGTCTTAAGGTTGGGCTAATGAGATATATGCAGAGGCCTCTGTTTAGGTTTTTCTACTCCTAGGGAGAAGTCCTAACTACAACTGACTACTAATTACTCACAGGAGAAGAGGCCAAGTGCAGGTACTAGGGAGGAGATAGGACTCGTAGGTGTTTTCTAGGGCAGGAGGATGAGATGGGTTTGGTTTCAGCATCTTTTCCCTGTCACTAACCTGCCTCAATACCCCGTCAGCTCTCCACAGGTCAAAAAGATGAAGAATAGGAGAGATGAATGTCAGGCCTGGAATGGAAATGCTTCGTGTGCTAGCAGCCATGTGTCAGTTTAATCAAGGGGCAGGAAAACTAAAATGCAGGCTGCAGAACATTCTAAAATTACAGATCATTCTGCTGAAAAAAAAAAAAAGTACACAGAGGAGCATTCTGGCTTTCCTGGAAACTGAAAGACAACCTGAGTTGAATAGCAATTTACAGTAAATTGGACGGTGCCTATTGAGCTGTTTTGTAAGGAGAGCTAGGATTCGGGAAGGTTTGGGGACACTCAAGGTGAAATTAAGCAGATTAAAACCCCTCTCAGCCTTTTTAATGTAATAGGGAAAAGGGCAAATGGACCAATAGATTCACAATGGAGTTACCAGGGTGTCTTCCAACTATCGTCAAAAAGGAGAAAAGATTAATTCTGAGACTGACAATAGCTGTTGTTGTTTTTTCTGTAGACAAGTAGAGAGAAAGAGCAAGAAAGAGAGAAACAGAAAGACACACACACATGTGGGGAATTCTAACCTTGTATTGGGGTGAGACTTAATTGTCAGGCACTAAGTAATTATGAGATGCAAATTCTCACAAAAGACAAGTAAAAAAAGCAGAGACTTAGTTGATAAATAACTTTTAGCTGGGTATAATAATACATATAATCCCAGCACTCAGGAAGCTGGGGCAGGGGGAGGGCTAAAATTATCCTGCTCTTCTTCTTCTTCTTCTTCTTCTTCTTCCTCCTCCTCCTTCTCCTCTTCCTCCTCTTTTACCAACTTTTCTATAATTTGGATTACATTTTTGTAATTTCTATCATTTGGACTATGTCTACCTCTTTTGTCTATGTCTGTGTCTAGGTCTGTCTCTATCTATATCATTGTATTTCCCCTGAACAGTTTTAGTATTGAGAGAAGAGACTGGCTTGGCAATCAGGCTCAACATCCTGTCTCGTACAGGTTCTGCATCCCTTGTCATGACCTTGAGCAGGCCTGTGTGCCAGGCCCTAGTCATCTCATCACCAAGGCTTTGAGCAGTTTCATCTGGGCAGCCCATTGTCTCTTGCTAAGACAATTAGACCCCAGAGCTATGTGTAGGAACTGGTACCCAGCCTGAGTGGCTAAAGGATGCATGGAGGTTGTGTGGAGTCTTTGCTTGAGTCTGGGGACTAGTAGGGGCCACAGACTATCCAATGATCTCTAGAGATACCTTATTAGCCCTAGGCAGTACCCTCCTTGAGATGCCCCCTATCTAATGGGAACTCTGCTTATCTTTTTCTCCAGTTGATCTTTGCCATTTTACTTCTCCCTATGTCCATGGACTCATTCTTTGAGACCATAAAGTCAAAGGCCCCAATCCAAGTGTGGTTGGTTTGGGTATCCTTCATTGTAGCTCCTTCAACTTTCTTCAACAGATTAATCACTCTAAGTTTGAACTTCCTTTAGGTCTTCTACCACTGCTTAGTCCATCAAGCCTAGATTTGCCAGATTTAGTAGATAATACATGTTTAAATTATTTTCCTTGTGCCAGTCCTAGGGTTTGAAACTCAGGGTCTAGGTGCTGTCCCTGAGCTTTTTGCTGTAGGGCTAGTGCCCTACAACTTGAGCCACAGCAACACTTTCAGCTTTTTTTTTTTTGGTGAGGGGGGGGTATTGAATTGGAAATAAGAGGCTCACAAACTTTCCTGCCTGGGCTAGGTTTAAACTACAATCCTCAGATCTCAGCCTCTTGAGTAGTTAGGAGAACTATATTCTAGGTTATAATCAAAGCACATGAATTTTTTCATATGGTCTTTTTTTTGGGGGGGGTTCCAGTTGTGGGGCCTGAACTCTGAGCCTGGGCGCTATCCCTTAGCTCTTCAGCTCAAGGCTAGCGTTCTACCACTTGAGCCACAGCGCCACTTCCGGCTTTTTTCTTTTTTCTTATGTGGTGCTGAGGAATTGAACCCAGGGTCTCATGTATGCAAGGCAAGCGCTCTACCACTAAGCCACCTTCCCAGCCCTTTCATATAGTCTTGAAACAACTCTTTAGGGCAATTCTTTCCATTGCCCTCATGTAAAAACACTTGAGGACAAAGGATGCTAAATAACTCACTCAAGATCATACGGCAAATCAAGAACGTAGCCAAGACTCAATGCAGGTGCCTAAGTCAGAGCTGGTGTATTATGCTGCCATCCCAATTTAGTTGCTTCTTTTTGGTGATGAAGATTAATGTCATAGTAGCAACTTGGATGCATCCTGCTCATACACATTTAGTATTCCTAAATGTGGTTTGTGATTTTTTTTTTCTTCTCACCTGTTACAGTTGAATATGAAATGTTCCCATAGGGCCAAGTGTTGAAAGCTTAGTCTTCAGCTGGTAGTGCTATTTTGAGAGGTGCTGGAGGAAGTTGGACTGATCTCAAGGAAATAAGTAAATGGTGGCCAGGCTCAGGGTGGGGCCTTGCACTCTCCCTCTCTCTCCCTCTCCTCCTCCCTCCCTTTCCTGGCCATGACAAGATGATTGCCTTTGCTCCTTCTCACCCTCCACTGATTTTCTTCCTCAACACATCTTAGAAACAATAAGCAAGCCTACCATTACTGAAACCGTATGCTAACATAAATCTTTCCTTGTGTGTGTGTGTGTGTGTGTGTGTGTGTGTGTGTGTGTGTGTGTGCCAGTACTGAAGTTTGAACTGGTTAATTGAGGATATGAATCTTTCAGATTGAGCTATCTGCCCAAGCTGGCTTTGAACCACAATACTCATATCTCAGATCTCTGGCTCCTAAACATATTTTATTTTATTTTTAGTTACTTTAGTTTTTATAAGGGTGATCCCCTGTGAGGTTAAGAATGTTTCAGGTATCAATGACTAGGTTTGAAATAAGATAATCGCAGCATCTTTTCTAAAGCTTGTTTTTAAGTATTGTGTCCTGAGCTGCTCTTTCCTTCACTTGTCAGTAGATGGCAGCATATTACACATTCCTCACAGTTAGAGGGGGAAATAAGGTTTTTTTCAATAAATCCTGTTTTGGAAAAACAGCTTTAATTGGAAGGCAGAATGGTTCCCATAACTAATCCTCACTTTCTCATAAAAGTGTTCTTAAATTCTATGCATTATTTTGTATTTTCCATGTCTTTATTTGAAGTATTCCATTTGCCTGTTTATCACCCTTACTTCATAAAGGTACTAAATTAGCTTTATTTAGGTTTTCAGGAATACAGTTTAAGAGATGAAATGTTTAGTTGCTGAGTGCTAGTATCTAACACTTGTAATACTGGCTACTCAGGAGGCTGAGATCTGAGAATTGAGGTTCAAAGCCAGCCAGGTAAGGAAAGTCTATGAGACTCTTATCACTAATGAACCATCATAAAGCTGAAAGTGGAGGTGTGGCTCAAATCATAGAGCACCAGCCTTGGGTGAAAAAGCTTTAGGACAATGCCAAGCCCCTGAGCTCAAGCCTCAATACTGGCACAATTGTAACTCCTCTGTATGGTATTTTCACAATAAAAAAAAAAAAAATCTAAAAATATGCAGAGAAAAAAAAAAAAGAAGTCTAGGAAGTCCAGTGCCAGTGGCTCACACCTATAATCCTAGTTACTCAGGAGGCTGAGATCTGAGGATCCTGGTTCAAAGCCAGCCTGGGCAGGAAAGTCCGTGAGACTCTTATCTCCAATAAACCACTCAGAAAAACAAAAGTGGTGCAGTGGCTCAAGTGGTAGAGCGCTAGCCTTGAGCTGAAGAGCTGAGGGACAGCGCCCAGGCCCAGAGTTGAAGCCTCACCATGGACCAAAAACAAAAAAAAGAACTCTAGGAAATGGAATTGAGTCCTTTCTCTTTTGTTCTTCTACCACCTGAGGGCACACTTGTTCTGCCCTGCCTTTTTCTCTTCTGTTATGGGAGGCAACACAAGAAGCCCCCCCTCCAGGTATTAGTGACTGCAGCTGGTTCTTCCCCATCTCCAAAACTGTGAGGAAGTCAATTCCTGTTTTAGAAATCATCTACTCTATGTTATTCTGTTGTAGTAGCACAAAATGATCTCAGAAAGGCATTAACCCCTGGAGCTTAATTCTCAGGAAACAACAGAAATCTAACATACTGTAAGAGACAAAAGTGAGCAACAGCTGGTTAGTACTAGAGCTTGCATTGAGTACTATAACTTCACAGTGGAGGCTGCAATCCACTGTGGCAGAGCTGTTCACAGTGTAGAAGACATACCTAGACCCTTTCTTTCTTGCTTGCTTGCTTTTTGCCAATCCTGGGGCTTGAACTCTGGGCCTGGGCACTCTCTCTGAGCTTTTGTGGCACTCGACCACTTGAGCCACAGCTCCACCTCTAGCTCTTTGGTGGCTAGTTGGAAATAAGAAGCTCACAGACTTTTCTGCCCGGACTGGCTTTGAACTGTCATCCTCAGATCTCAGCCTCCTGAGTAACTATGATTATAGGTATATGCCCAGCTTTGGGAATTTTCTTAGGAGAAAGCTGGTTATTGAATGCTAACCAACACATCAATATCTGTATAGAGATATACAAGATTTCCCTATTCTTGTACTCAGGATTCATTTTGTGCCAGAATTAGAGAGTCAAATGAAGAATCAGTCTATTAAAATAGTTCTAAAAATTAGATATAAAATGTAGCTGGGTGCCAGTGGCTCGTGCCTGTGATCCTAGCTATTGGGGAAGATAAGATGTGAAGATCATAATTTGAAGCCAGCCGCAGCAGGAAAGTTTGTGATAACTCTTATCTCCAATGAACTACTCAAATCAGAAAAAGCCAGAAGTTGCACTGTGGCTCAAGTGGTAGAGCTCTAGCCTTGAGCACAGAAAGGCTCAGAGATGGAGTCCAGGCCCTGAGTTCAAGCGACAGGATCAGCAAAACACACACACACACACACACACACACACACACACACACACACACACACACACACACACTGCACTTTCCAAAAGGAGCAATAAAATAAGATCCCTTTCTTGTCCCTCCTGAGTTTGAAATAAATAAAAATGAAGAAGATGAATACCTCATCTTCATTACGCAGAAACCTGTTAAGTCACAGCATTGATCAGCAGCCTCAAGGACTCTCTAATTCCTTGTTCCTGAATGAAGTTCAGCTATTTGGTATTGGGGCAAGAATGGACCATCCCAGGCCATGAGTTTTCCCTTATACATTCCTGTTGTAATGGAAACTAAATCAGACATGCTGAGTGACAGAGGGACTGAAGGAAAAGACTCAGAGACAGAGGCTGCACCCAAACCCATACTTCCTGCTTTATTGTCCCGATTATACTAATTGATGATGGCATGAATGGAAGGGTGGCAGAATGTTCCTCTTCCTAATAATCAGATCAGGTAAAGCTTCTATTTTATGGGCCAGTGTAGAGATTTGAGTTATGTAAGGGAATAATTTTCCCTACAATATATTTTCTTATAATCCTCTTTTTTGTTACCTACTGAAGTCAACTTTTTATTGTGTGTATATGTATGTATGTGTGCACACATGTGCTAATACTAGGGATTGAACTCAGGGCCTAGGCACTGTCCCTTACTCAAAAGTAGTACTCTTATCATTTGAGCCATAGTTTTATTTCCAGCTTCTTGGTGGTTAATTGGAGATCAGAATCTCACAGGCTTTCCTGCCCACGCTGGCTTTGAACCATTATGCTTGCATCTCGGCCTCCTGAGTAGCTAGGATTACAGGTATGAACCATCACGGTGATGACAGTGCCAGATATTTTGCTGAGTGCAATGAAGAAGAAGTTCTCAAATAACTTTGGGGGACATTGTAGTATGTTTGATCTCAAAAGTCACCCATTATGCCTGCAGTTTTGATTTGTTTTTCTTGACTTATATCTAACAAGATTAAAATATCAGAGTATGTTCCTCAAGCAGCCTGCCGATCTCACTCATGAAAGGATCATGGGACCAGGCAATTGACCTAAATGAATAAGCTAGCTGCTTAAAAGAATCATCATTCCTTCTCTTGGGATTAATATGGCAACCCTGAAGAAACATACTGGCTCTCTTTCCTTGTCAGGCCACAGCAAAATAAATGTTTGGTCTGTATTTTCAATTTTATGTGGGAATGTTTAGAAGATTACACATCTATTTTTGAAAACCCGTAAGTATACTATAGTATCCTTTGTGCTATATAATATCAGGGACCCACTATGATTTTTTTTCAATCTCATGGTTCCTCTAGAAGATTCAAGCAGGTCAAATATCCAATAAAATATCTCTATGTTTGATTCATCTAAAAATATACCCTTCAAGCTGGACACTGGTGGCTCATGCCTGTCTTCCTAGCTATTCAGGAGGCTGAGATCTGAGGACTGCAGTTCAAAGCCAGCCCAGGCAGGAAAGTCTGTGAGATTCTTATCCCCAATGAATCACCAGAAAACTGGAAGTGGTGCTATGGCTCAAAGAGGTAGAGCAGTAGCCTTGAGCAAGATTGCTCAGAGACAGTGCCCAGGCCCTGAGTTCAAGCCCCATGACAAAACAAACAACAACAACAACAAAAAAAAACAATTTCAAAAACTGGCTGTTGAAGGGCTGGGAAGGTGGCTCAGAAGTAGAGTGCTTGCATGCATGAGGCCCTGGGTTCGATTCCTCAGCACCACATAAGCAGAAAAAGCCAGAAGTGGCGCTGTGGCTCAAGTGGTAGAGCGCTAGCCTTGAGCTGAAGAGCTGAGGGACAGCACCCAGGCCCAGAGTTCTGGCCCCATGACTGGCAAAAAAAAGGGGGGGCTGTTTAAGCAATGGCATTCTTTGAAAGGCTAATTTAGGGGCAAGGGTCTGTAGATTATAGAGAAATCCAATTTAGGTTGCTGGTGACTTGACTTGTGACATCTGCAGACTATTTTCGCATCTCCATGGAATGAGGTGTTCCTTCTCAGTGCTTTAGGGCCCCAACAGCTGGTACTAAGTGGTATCATTGTTGGCAGACCCAGTAGGAAGCCAGAGACAGGGCAGTCATTGCCCTGTTTCCAACTCTGTGCCCAGAAACACTGGCACATCATTGTAAGGAGGCTTGCTGTGCTGCCCTCAGATAGGCAGTGCCTGGTCACTCTGCTCTGTTGTGAACTTCCTGCCCTGTGCAGACTCCCCTCACCCACTCATGCTTAGGAACCTCAGTGCGTTTTGTCTTTCAGCCGTTCACCGGACTTCATTTCAGAAAATGTATCATATCCTGAATCCTATTGAAAAGCTATCATATTGATGATAATTTTGGCAACGATGATAACCATTGTTGTCTCAGTGGCCCTATTATAGGTTATTTGCTAAGGTTAATAGACTCTGGTTATCATACAATTTGCATCCTATTTGCATATTCACTTATAGTCAATAATCATCAACGCCTCTTTGTACCAATAATGCTTCTCTCCTCCAAAGACCTTCAACAACTCTTACTTATCTCACTTCATTTCATTTTATTAATTCATTTCACTTCATTTTATTTTATTTGGCAGTACTGGGGTTGGATTTGGGACTTGGTGCTGCTAGACAAGCAAGCAGTCTCACTACCACTTGGATCATGAGTCCAGTCCTTCTCACTTCAGCTTTTGGAGAGTTGTAATGTCCCATTTTCTTCTAGTCTGCGTTTGCCAGTAGTCACATATGAGTAAACAGGTACCCAGGAGAGTTTAGAAACACTCTTAGAGCTACTGCCCCTGTTCCTACAATCTGACAGCCTGCAATGCCCTAGCACTGTGTGTGTGAGCCCCACCCATTTGGTGGTTGAAAGCCAGGCCTTAAGTTCTTTGAATCATCTTCTATTAAGAGGGTGTGTGTGCTCCTGAGGTAGGCAGATAAAACTGGGGTCATGGTTGTCATAGCTACTGTAAGACCAGTGCATAGAGGATTGCTACAAGATACCTCCTAATTTCCAGCTTCATGACCACCAAAATGCATTGATAAATGTCCCAAGGGCCAAATGTGTGTCACATACTGATAATAAGAGTGCAAAATAGAATTGCCCTTAATGGCCCAAGTGCAGTACTGCTCCTGGCTGTCCTTAAGTAAACTTTTAGGAGAGACTTCTAATAAAGGCCTGGTGTTTATGCACCGCATAGCATTGTGATATCATTGTGGGAATGGGCATGCGCAGTTTTAAAACTATGATGGAACCACCACCTGCCACTCAACACTGTCCATCATGAAGGGCCTCCCCAACTCTCTCTTCAGCCCAAACCAAACTTACATTGTGGGGCCCGGAAGATCTCTTGATCAGGTAGTCTCCCATACTGCAGAGCCTAGTTCATCTTTGCTCTTATTTTGTGTTTACTTTAGAAATCCCGTGTTTTCTCTTTACATGTGTGTGTGTGCGTGTCATTGAATTCTTGGTTGGAGATCCTGTAATAACCCACGTGTGAGAAAATCCACGGAGGCGTGGTTAAAGGTCACAAAGGAGTTTATTAGTCAGTCTGCCACTGCCCTGTCATGAGCTACCTCAGAACTAGGAGCAGCTGCAACCTCCCAGGGGCGAGTTTTTTAAAGTTTTGTTTCCCTCCTTCCCACAGGTCTCACCTCTCTGCAGGCCTCTTAGCTCTCCACCAGCCTCTCTGCCTCCCTGCCGGCCTCTCTGCTGCCCTTTCCACCACTCCACAGGTCTCTCGGCCTTGCACAGGCCTTTCTGTGGTCCTCTCTGCTTGCCCAGGTCTCCTTAGGCCTCTCTGCAAGCCCCGCAGGCTTCATGTGCCTCTCCGTGGGCCTTATGCACCTCTCAGGGGCCTCCCTGTGGGCCTCTGGTGGGCTTCTCCATGGGCCCCTCTGCAGGCCCCACACATCTCTTGCTACTTCTCTCCACCACATGTCTCTTTCTGCCGCCTACCTCACAGAACTCCCGCCTTTCCCTATCGAGTGGCTGACCCTCCCAAGCTGCCCACTGCCTGATCCCCTTTGACACCCCGCCCTGCAAGCAGGGGGGTAGGGAGGAGGTGTGGCGGTGATGTCAGCACAGGGCAGAGCCCTCCATTTTGCTGATTCTCACATTCCCCACTGGTTTTTCTGTCCAATCAAATCATTGGTTTTATTTATTTATTTATTGGTCAGTCGTGGGGCCTGAACTCTGGGCCTGGGCGCTGTCCCTCAGCTCTTCAGCTCAAGGCTAGCACACTACCCCTTGAGCCATAGCACCACTTCTGACTTTTTTCTGCTTATGTGGTGCTGAGGAATCGAACCCAGGGCCTCATGCATGCACGACAAGCACTCTACCACTGAGCCACCTTCCCAGCCCAAATCATTGATTTTTACATCCTTCCTTTGAACCAAATTCTAAACTCCTCCCTCCCCCATTGAACAGGTTTAGAGTGCAGCAAATCCAACCAATAAAACCAGGCCATCTGTACAAAGGTATGGGCAGAAAAGCTCTTCCCATAGTAATGCATTATAAACAAGGAACCATAGGAACATATTAACACTTGGTAAGTCTTATCTTTAGAGGATCCTCTGAGTGTCTCTGAATAGTCCCTCTTGCTCAGAAGAGAGCAAAGGAGAGAAGGCTTACCCAGTCTCTGTCATTGATTTAGTTAAAGTTTCCTTTCAGGTCTCTTCATTTTTCTACCTGTCCTGAACTCTGAGGCCTAAAAGCACAATGTAATTTCCAATTTATTTTTAGGCCCGTAGCTAATAATTAAGTAACTCAGGCCATGAGGGCCAGGCTATTGTTGGATCCCACTGCTAAGGGTAAGCCAAGTTGAGGAATTAACAATTATCTGAGCAGATTTGGTGTTTTTAGGGAATGCCTCAGCCCAGGCTGAAAAAGTGTCCTTTAGTACTAACAGATAGTGATACCCATATTTTTCAGGCTTTATCTTCGTGAAGTCCACTTCCCAAAATTCACCAGGTGAGGTTCCTCACATATACACTCTGTCCACATGTTCTGGCTCTTCTGCATATACCTGTTGGCAACTTGCTATATACATTACATAGGCTTGGCAGGCTGAGGCCCCACTGGTTTTCAAGACATTTTTAGGTAGAAGCCCAGGGTAATTTAACAGGGTGACAAATAACCAGATATAAACAGACATAGGAGGCTTCTACCTGTCACCACTTTTTGCAAGTGCAGTCTCCACATTTGCACACTTGTTACCACAGTTTTTTTATGTCTCTTCCTTGGATCTTAATGACTAGTAGCTCTAGAGGCCCCACTGGTTTTAGGACAGCCTCCTGAGCTACCTGATCAAGCTCAGTTTGTCTCCCTGAACCTCTTACGTCTGGTTAGTACTCTGAAGCTCAGTCTGGAGCTTGGAGACATCTTCCATTTTTTTTACTTTCTTCCTCCTTTTCTCTCAAGCTCACTTTTATGATCCCAACACCCCTTTCAAAGGCCTCCTTAACCTGCAAGTGTTCTGCCAGGGGTACAGAAGAGTTCCTCTGATAATCCAGCTGCTGCAGTGGTCCAGCAGCCTGCTGCTCCTCACAGCACCTTTGCTTGCTAGTACCTCCTTTAAGGTCTCAATGGTGCTGTTGAGGGACATTTTCACCACCTCCACCTGATCCGTAGGGAGATGCTGCTTCTGCATTACACTTTGTATGGCAAGGACCTCAGCAGTCTGTTTGGCCTTTTTCTCTAGTAGCTTTTCCTTCTCATTTTTTACTTTGGTATATTTTTGTGACAGATCTTTAACTGTTTAGCTCTTTCCATTTTTTTTTTTTTTTTGTCAGTTGTGGGTCTTGAACTCTGGGCCTGGGCACTGTCCCTAAGCTCTCCAGCTCAAGGCTAGCGCTCTACCACTTGAGCCACAGTGCCACTTCCGGTTTTCTGGTGTTTTATTGGAGATAGGAGTCTCATGGTCTTTCCTGCCTGGGCTGGCTTTGAACCATGATCCTCAGATCTCAGCCCTCTGAGTAGCTAAGATTACAGGCGTGCTCTTCTGCTTTTTTGCCATGTGCTTTCTGTTTCCCAGGCATTCCCCACCAGAGCAGGTGTGCCCTTTAACTCTGTCTGAAGAGTGACAATCTCCTTCTTGAGCCGACTCACTTTTCTTGGGCTCTTTCCTGATCTGGCATTTCTGTGTCTGCACCATTAACTGCTCTTTCAGTTCTTTCTCTGTTATTTTGAATTTTTGCTCACACTCTTCAAAGCTGATAATCAGTGTGTACTTTAGTCTAATACATTCTTGTATTTGATTTCTTGATTTCTACATGCAGTGTCAAGATCTCCTCCTGGCCTTGCTTGTAGTCAGCAAAGACTGCAGCATTGACATCCTGTGCCTCCTTCAGCCTCTGACCTGTGACCCCCAGCTTGGCCTCATGCTTACCCAGGCTGATGTACTTGGCTTTTATTTTGTTCTGAGTGTTTTTCAGGTTCCTTTTGAGGATTTTATTTTCATCTTTGACTTTTACAAGTTCCTGATTTACGTCTTCAAATCTTTTCTTCCATGTCCAATAATTCTTCCTTAGTTTTCTCCAGCATGTTGTTCAATGTGCATTTAACCTCTTCATGGGTTTTGATGGGCACATACTGAAGATTCAGAGTCTTTTTCAAGCCAGTGTTTTCAGACAGGAGTGTGTGAATTTTTTCTTGGTCTTGGCCACATTTTTTGTTGTTCAGAGAGCTGATTTTTAAGTTCAACAAGGTTGGATTTTAGAGCCCTGAGCTCCTTTCCATGTTTCTCAGGAGATATGAACACAGTTTCCAGGTAGCTAACATGCTTACTTAACCTGTCATTTTCCATCTTTCTCCTCCTTGGACATTCCTTTTTCCAATGTGCAATAAGCACATTGATCTAGTCCTAGAGGTTCCCTACTGCCATTTGCAAATGAGTTATGCTGTTGCTGAAGGTTTCTTGATCTCTGTCCTGATGCTGCTACTAAAACTCTAACCACCTTTTTTAACTGTTTTTTTTTTCTTTTTTTTTTTTCTCCAGGGTGTCTCTGTTATAAAACACCTGCTGGGCAACAGCTACCAGCTCAGATAACAGCTTTCCCTCAAAACTTTCTAACCTTTTCTAATATCTGGGGCCAACTGGGTAACAAAGGCCATATTTAGGGCTCTTTGATTTGCCAGGACCTCAGGATCTATAGGCATAGAGGTCCTATGGGCCTCCAAGAACCATTCCAGGAAAGCAACAGGGGACTCACTGGGAAGCTGTACAGTCTCATTCACCTTAGATAAATTAATTGGCTGCCTAGCCACTCAGAGTCTGGCGATAATTGGTAAACACCTACTTCCCTCGATCACTATTGTAGTCCCAGCTTGAGTGAGTCAGGGGAAAGACTTGCTCCAAAAGGACTTGGGCATCAGTGGAGGAACCATCTGGTCCAGGGACTGCCTTCAAGGCACTGTGCCGGATGTTTCCTTTCTTCTGAGGTGAAAAGCACCTGTAGAAGTTGCTGGCAATCATCCCAGGAGGGCTGATGTGTGAAGAATACTGTCTCTAATAATAAGAGGAACCCCTGGGGTTTTTCAGAAAAGGGCAGATTTTGTTGTTTCCAGTTCTACAGGTCCCTAGTTATAAAGGGAACATATACTAGAAAGGAGGACTGCCCATAGTCTCCTCAGGGGATGGTGCCTTTCTCATGGGTAGTAAGAGGGCTGTGGTCTACTCTATGGGCAAGCCCTCAGGCTGGTACAAGGAACCACTCCTGGTTTGGGGGAGACTAAACACCAGAGGTGCTGATGGCACAGAATTAGGGGGAGGGTGCACCAATAGGTTTTCTCCTGGGGGATCCTGTGACACCAGGGGGAAGGTTTTTTTAGTTATAGTTTTACACACAAGATCTTTAGGACATTGTTTTGAACACTGCCCAAGCCAAGGAGGCTTGTCATCACATCAATCCACACCATAATTTAGGGAACTGGATCAGGATTTCTAAGTATTTTTGGGGGGGGGGTCCAGTCGTGGGACCTGAACTCTGGGCCTGGGTGCTGTTCCTCAGCTCTTCAGCTCAAGGCTAGCATGCTACCACTGAGCCACCTTCCCAGCCCTGGATCAGGATTTCTAAAAATGACTTGATGAACCTTGTATGCTGTGGAGAGGTCAAAGTTCCTTCAGATGGCCATCCACCATCAAAAGAAGGACACTCTAATTCACAGAGGTTCTTAAAATGATAAGGATTACAGGAAGATCGAAGCTGAGATGCCTTTTGTTTAAAAGAAAAAATCTTGTTAATCATACATTCCAGGGGTGAACACACAGAGGCTCCTCGCCCCATCCTGGAAGAAAGGAATAAGTGGAAGAGTATACAAGACACAGAAATAGTAACAAACCAACACAGTCAAGTAGCCACAGATACTTAACCCACATGTCTGACATGTCTTCTTGAGGAAGCCCCAGATGACTTTTCAAAGCAGTCCCAGATGACCTCTTGAGGAGGTTCCAGAAGATGGCTCAAGGAGGTCCCAGATGGCTTCTCAAGAAAGCCCCAAGAGGCATGGGAGACAACTTGTCACAGGCTCACACTCAGGAAGTAGTGCTATGTCCAGCCTTCCACTGAGTCTCACCAGACGCAGGCCTACCCAGAAGCAGGCCTACCCAGAAGCAGGCCTGGAGGGCTTCCAAATGACTCTTGAGGGTCTTCCAGGGGCCAAGGCCCGATGCCATCCAGATGGATCATCTTGCTGGGGCCTCCAAATGTAATACCCCACTAGTGAGAAAATCCACAGAGGCACGGTTTAAGGTAACGAAGGAGTTTTATTAGTCAGTCTGTAACTGCTCTGTCCTGGGCTACCTCAGAACTAGGAGTAAGGGGAAAGTTTTATTTTTATTTTATTTTACTTTTTCCCTCCTTCCCACAGGTCTTGTCTCTCTGCAGGCCTCTCCACAGGCCTCTCGACCCTGTGCAGGCCTTTCTGCGGGCCTGGGTCTCCTTGGGCCTCTCCTTGGGCCTCACGCGCCTCTCGCGGGCTTCTCTGCAGACTCTGCGGGCCTCACACGCCTCTCGCAGGCTTCTCCACGGACTCCCCAGGCCCCACGCCCACAGCGCCCCTCTGCTTCCCTCTCTGCCGCCGTCTCTTTTCTCCCCTCTGGAACTCCCTCTGCTAGACCCTCGACCCTGCTGTGCCCTCCACCCTGCTGGTTCTCACCATCCCAAGAACCTAACCAAGACAACTCCCTGCAAACCCTGCTTTCTGACTCTGGGGATCTCTGTGATACGCCACCAGCAGAATCAGCAGGCATAAATGTTTGCTTTCTGGTTCCGTGGCTAAGTTGCAATTGCAGCTTCTTTGTTGCCTTGTCTCTTGGAGGCCTGGGCAGCCAGGTAAGAGAAGCAGCTTGCAAGAAGTGCTCCAGTGGGCATGCCTGCCACACCCTGCTGTACAGACTTCCTAACCAAAGACTGGGAAGAAGCCATATTGAATCCTTCACATCGCTACCAAGTGACCATTGCGGATCACCATCAACACTGAGAAACACGAATCGCCTCAAACCCTCCCCAAAGGGTTTGGTTTTTCATCCCATCTAAGTTACTGTAGCTGTGCCCTTTCTTTTTCCCTCTTTCTCTTCTTCTTCTTCCTCCTCCTCCTCCCTCCATCCTCCTCTTCCTTCTACTCCTCCTCTGTCACTATTGGAGATTGCATTCAGTGCCTGGGCACTGTCCCTTAGCTGGCGCTCTGCCATTTGAGCCACACCTCCACTTCTGGCTTTCTGCTGGTTAACTGGAGGTAATTGTTTCTCAGATGTGTCTGCCTGGACCTCAATCATCACATCTCAATCTCTTGTATAGCTAGGATTACAGGTATGTACGACCAGTGCCAGGTTTGTCAGAAAGCTCATTTTTAATTAGGGTTTTTAAATACAAATTTTAACTGGAAAGAATTTCCTCTTCATATCAGATTGAACCTCTGAACCATAAAATTACAAGTTGTAACACAATGGTTGTTTTTGAGCTTCCGTGTTTTGCAGTGGTTTGATACCTTGCAATGGATAACTGAACCTTTTGGGAGTCCCTTTGGGAGAAACTTGGTGTGCTCTGAAATGATACATTCTTGCTTTTGAAAATTATTTATTTATTGTCAGCCATGAGACTTGAATTTAGGGCTTAGGCACCATCCATTAGCTTTTCTGCTCAAGCTAGACCTCTACCACTTTGAGCCTCAGTTCCATGTCCAGTTTTCTGGTGGTTAATTGGAGATAAAAGTCTCACAGACTTTCCTGTCTGGGTTGGCTTTGAACCACAATCCTTAATAGCTAGGATTATAATTGTGAGTCATCAGCACCCAGTGCTTTTGAAAGTTAGAATTGCTTCTTCTACTATATGAAACATACAGAGCTTAAATGATGCTCAGATCATCTTACAACTACTATGTTTTAGTGACTTCATGACCTAAATTGGCTTAGGTTGGCTATTCTGGGATCCTGATCACCAATAAGGACTCATGTGTGCTTCTGAGTAACCAACATCTAACATGAATAAATGTGTATGCTGACAAGAATTGGATGTATTCAAAATAACTACCAACAGGCACTGATGGCTCGTGTCTGTAATTCTAGCTACTCAGGAAGCTGAGATCTGAGGATCACAGTTCAAAGCCAGTCTCAGCAGACAAATCCAAGGGACTCTTATCTCTAATAAACCAGTAAAAAGCCAGAAGTGGAGGTGTGTTTCAAGTAGTAGAGCACCAGCTCTGAGCAAACAATCCAAGCAAGCATTCTGAATTTAAGCCCCAGCACTGTGAAGAACAGAAAGAAGAAGGTGAAGGAGAAGGAAAGGAGGACAAAAAGGAGGAGGAAGGGAGGAGAAGGAGGGAGGAGGAGGAAGGAGCAAAGGAGGAGGGGGAAGAAGAAAATAAATACATGTATAAGACTAGTAAAAGTGGCTACTTTATCAGGCACTATTCTGAACACTTTATACAAATTAGACTCTCTCTCCACCCCCCCCCCCCTCAGTGAAGACATTGAGTAACATTATGATCTTGTCCAAGATCACAATCAGTGGCATTGATTTAAATTCAGACCTTGAATTTCTATAAACCCACAGCTGTTTCGTTTAAGAGTCTCAAAACGGTCATAAAGACTTTAGCAACAAGTATGGTGCTGTCACAGGGAGAGGTAAGCAGATAGCTGCAGTGAAACAATTCAGGAACAGATCTGTAGCTTGATAGAGGGAATGAGGCTGGTTGGAATACATTGTGTACTCAGGTGGAGATGTCACAGTGAAACTTCCCTTGTACAGCTACTGCATGCTAATAAAAAAATTCAAGCACAGAAACAGATGCATGAAATAAAAGTGACATTCTGATTGAGTGGAAAAGGGTAGGAATTTAGTAGCCATATTTCAATTGTTTTCTGATATACATTGAAAGTACACAATCTAAATTAACCTTAAAATGAAAGAGGAGCTTAAATGTCATGAAGGGAAAAAAAGCAGGCAACATCAAAAGAAAAATTATAGACTGGGAACATGGGGTATTGCATGGAAGAAAAGGAGAATTCTACAAATGGCAAGACAAAAATAATAACAGGGGGCTGGGAAGGTGGCTCAGTGGTAGAGCGCTTGCCTTGCATGCCTGAGGCCCTGGGTTCAATTCCTCAGCACCACATAAGCAGAAAAAAAAAGTGGGAAGTGGCACTGTGGCTCAAGTGGTAGAGTGCTAGCCTTGAGCTGAAGAGCTGAGGGACACCGCCCAGGCCCAAGAGTTCAGGCCCCACGACCGACCAAAAATAATAATAATAGTAATAATAACAGGGACATGGGCACAATGTATAAAGAGAAAATGTGTAAAGCAGGAATTCTGAATGCCTAATAACATTCCCAACTTATCCAGGGAAACTTTAATTAAAATAGTGTCATTTTCCAGCCATTGGCTTGCAAAACTATTCCAAGTGAATGTCATTTAACACCAGAAAGAAATTCTAAGGATTTCATTGACTAAAATGACAGATGTGTTTAACAAATAAGCCAGACTAAAACAGTTCCTCATGCACTATGGTTGTGTGACTCACAAGAAGCTTTTTGAGAGAAAATTGATATTGTCTACTAAGATTTAACGTCCTATGTATGTGTATATATGTATGTATGTGTGAGAGAAAATCGATATTGTCTACTAAGATTTAAAGTCCTATGTATGTGTATATATGTATGTATGTGTGTGTACATGCACACTTGTGCGCATCACTGCTAGATTTGAACTTAGGGCCTACGCACTATCCCTGAACTTTTTGTTCAAGGTTAGTGCTCTACCACTTGAGTTACAGCCCTACTTTTTATTGTTTTTGGTGGCTAATTGGACATAAGAATCTCATGGACTTTCTTGTCCCAGCTGGCTTGGTAGTGGGATTCTCAGATCTCTGTCTCCTGAGTAGCTAGATTATGGGTATGAGCCACTGATGCCCAGCAAGAATCTGCAATCTTTTTTAAAGACTTTGAACACTTTTTCTTTTCCCAATACTAAGGACCTCATGCATTCTCTTGGTATCTTTGCTCAAGAATTGTGCTCTACTACTTGAGCCACACTTCCAGTCTAGCCTTTTGCTATAAATAAGAATTAAAAGGTCTTTTCTGCCTAAATTAGTTTCAAACTGAGATTCTCTGAATCTCTGCTTCTTGAGTAGTTAGGATTACTGATGTGAGTTATTGCTACCTGGCCTGCATAGTTTTTGATTCAGAAAATATACACTTGGAAGTCTGTCTCACTGGATGCTGGTGGCTCACGCCTGTCATTCTAGCAACTCAGAAGGCCGAGATCTGAGGATCATGGTTCAAAGCTCACATGGGCAGGAAAGTCTGTGAGACCCTTATCTCCAATTAACCACCAAAGAAGCTGGAAGTTGAGATGTGTCTCAAGTTATAGAGTGCTAGGCTTGACCTCATGCTCAGGGACAAATCCTGAGTTCAAGCCCTAGGACTGGCACACACCCAAAAAGTCCAGCTCCTCACAATAAACTATGAAAGTTTGGATATACGTGAAAAGGTGGTCATTAAGATATTCTTTGAACTGAGAAGAGGAAAGAAATAAAAGGCTGGAAATCCTAAAAGAGGGAAATGATTAATGAATTGGATACTGGGAAGTAGTAAGCAATTGTTCAAAAACTATTGTCAGATCACTATTCACTGGTCAAAAGATATATGCTCTGATACCTTGTTAAAAACTTAAGTTGCAGAATAATGTCCAAAGTATAGATTCTTTTTTCTCAAATTGAAGCAGGCAAAAAAGCAAGCAAGTCACACCTTTATTAGTCTTTTTCTTTCCTTTTCAGTCTCGGCAATTGAACTCAGGGCCTTAGGCATGCTAGGCAAGTACTCTACCCCCAGCAACATTATCAGCCATGTTTTTTTTGGAGACAAGATTTTACTATGTAGTTCAAGCTGGTCTTGAATTCAATAGAAAGAGCCCAGATAAACCTGAAGATGAAGATTCTTCTGTGTACCTCTGTGCTGGAACTATAACCAGGATCTACTATGTGCTTTGTGTTTGCTAGGGAAAGAGTGAAGGGAGTCAGGTGCTGGTGGCTCAAGCCTGTCATTGCTGATGAGCTCTAAGGATCCTGGTTTGAAGCCAGCATGGACAGGAAAGTCTGTGAGACTCTTATCTACAACGAACCACCAAGAAACCACAAGTGGAGCTGTGGCTCAAGTGGTAGAGCACCAGCCTTGAGGAAAAAAGCTAAAAGACAGTTCCCAGGTCCTGAGTTCACACCCCAATACTGGCACATAAAAAAGGAGAAAACAAAAAGGAGTAATGAAAGGATACATGCCAGACTGGTACAGAATACTTCCTGGAAATGAGTGTGGAGAATGCAAGATGGTAACAAATGCCATGGCTTGTTTCATTATTTTGGATTGTTGACTTGGTTCCAATGAGGACATACTACTTTCATCAATGAGAAAGTTTCTTTCAGCACTGCGACTTTTGGTATTTTTTTCTTCTGATTTTCCTTCATCCAGCCTTGGAAACTCAATGCATATTTTGTCATTATTTCTTGGTCCCAGTGAAAAATCAATATTTCCATATCTTCACACTCAGTCCATTACAAAGGTTTGTTTGATTTGTTTTCCCAAGATTGGTTATTATTAATTTAGCACCATCAGAGTTAATTGAGCCATGAATCTACTTGGTATTTACTCTGCAAGAAAAGTCATCCTTGTCAGGGTAGAGACTGGCGCATGCATTTAGTCAGCTCTGCGTGTGTCATTGAGTCCAGGCAGAATAAATGTTTGCTGAGTGGAGACGCCAAGCCTTTAACAGAAAGGCTAACCTTGCTGTGTGGTGTAGTTCATGGGCCTATTTATGATGTGTTCAAAAATACCATTGTTCTGATCAGCAACTTTGAAAAAATTGATGATGAAGGAAATTATAAACACTTTTCTGCTGAATCTTGGTGGAGGAAAAATTCTCTAAAATGGTTATGTTTAAATTAGTCTTGAATGGTTAATAGTCCTATCAGGTATTTATATTTATGGTAAAAAAAATGTCTCTGCTAAACTCACACCTGTAATTTTAGCTACTCAGGAAGCTGAGATCTAAGGATTGTGGTTTGAAGCCAGCCTGGGCAGGAAAGACAGTAAGACTTTTATCTCCAATTAATCAGAAAAAATCTAGAAGTGGAAGTGTGGCTAGATGGTAGAGAGGCAGCCTTGAGCAAAACAAGCAAAGGTAGATCAAGAGGCCTTCCATTCAAGCCCCATTATCAACACACACACACACACACACACACACACACTATTCTCCCTACTTCTGTATTTCTCTTATTCCTACCAAATGACATCTAAATTTCTGGGAGGAGGAACATATATTACCTTTCAAGGTCTGCTCTTGCCTAATAGAAGTATCATGAGAAAAAAAAGTTATAAAAGTAATGCCTACACAGAAATGGAGAGGCAAAGGGTGAACAAATGCAGCAGTGGTATTCACTAGGCACTATGTGGAAAATGAATATACAATCTGTGAGTGAGGATAAGAGGGAAAAACTGGGAGAGAGTGGAGAGAAGGGGTGATGTTTCCAAAAAGAATTGTACTCATTACCTGATGTATATGACCATTACCCCTCTGTACATCACATTATAATAAAAATTTAAAAATAACCTTCCCCCCCCCCCAAAAAAACTAATGCCTAACCAGGCAGGGAGCACTTGCATGGAATCCTAGTACCAGCAGGCTGACGTAGGAGGTTCCTGAGTTCAAGGCTAGTAAGACTATACCAAGAGAGACATTGTGGGGGGAGAAGGCATTAGGGAGAGGCAAAAAACCCCTAAATGTAGGGAACTAAATGTACAAGAAATAATGCCTAATCATTTAAAAATACAGAAATAATGCAGACATTCATCAAAAAGAAAGTGAAAATTACTTGGAATCTGATCATTAATACAATGAGTATTAATATATATTCTTTTAGGGATTTTTCTTTTTGGCTTGCACTGAGACTTGAATTTAGGACCTCAAACTCTCATTCAGCTCTCTTTGATTACAGTATGTACTCTAGCATTTCTTTCTTTTTTAAAAAAAAATTTGTTATCATAAACATGATGAGTTCCAGTTTCATAAATCAGGTTATGAGTACATTTCTTTTTAGACAGTGTCTCTCCTTCCTTTGCTCTCTCCCAGTTTTTCCCTTCCAACTCCACCCCCAAGTTGTGTAGTTCATTTTCCACATAGAGTCTAGTGAGTGCCACGGCTGCATTTGTTCACCCTTTGTCCCTTCATTTCTATACCTCCAATACACTAGCATTTCAACCATGCCTCCGTCCCTGATTATTTTGAAGACAGAATTTCAAAGACATTTTTTGCCCATGTTCACATTGCACTGATATTCTCCACATCTTTCCCTTCTGAATAGCTAGTATTAAAGGCATGAGCTACTAGTGTCTAGCTTCTTGAAGTCTGTTTTCCTATGTTGACACAATATTTTTGCAGCCCAGAGCCATATTAATCATGTTATTTTGTAATCTGACTTTTTTTATTAAAAATAAGTCATTTTTCATATTCATAGATTTGCTTGATTGTGTTGTGTGATTAAGGATTAAATCCAAGGCCTTGCATTTATTAGGAAAATATGTTACTCTTTGAGATATACCTGAGTCCTGTGTGAAATACTTAATGGTATTTCTTCTCTGAATGTATTATGAATTGTTTAAACCAATTTGCTGCTGATGGATATTAAATTAATTTTTAATATTTCACTGGTCACAAGCAGACATACATATGTGGGAATTTCTATCTTGAATTTCTCCCTTAACTGATTTTTTTTTTTAGGAAAGAAAATATCGCTAGGCCAAAAGGCATTATGAAAACTGTGCCAAATGATTTTCTAGAAGGCATCTTCCCATTTCAGTTCTCTCAATTATCTCGAGAAGTTCTGGCTACCCTACGGACCTAAGAATCAAATGCTGTCCTGGTTATTTCTCACATTATAAGATGAAGTTTGGTTTGGGAGGAAGCATTCATTGTAAGGTAAAGAAGCTTAAAATTTTTTCATATGTTGAATTGATTGTCTTTAAGATATTGGTATTTGTTTGGAAAGAGATCTTTCACATTGAAGAACATGAATTAATACACTTACATTTTTATTATACTTTTTTTTGTGCCAGTACTGGGCCTTGAACTCAGGTCCTGGATGCTGTCTATGAGTTTTTGCACTCAAGATTAAAATTCTACCACTTGAATGACAGCTCTACTTCCAGCTTTTTGGTAATTAAGGCTTTCTTGCCTAAGATAGCTTCAAATCGTAATCCTCAGATATCAGCCTCCGAGTAGCTAGGATTACATGTGTGAACCACTGGTGCCTGGCTCTAGTATACTTTTATCATTTTGTTTTCTAATATTTAAATTTTCTATCCACTTGTCAATTATGTCTGGGTAAGGTATAAAATAGAATTCTAAATTATTTCTCCCCAACATTGATTGGTTATCATCCTTTCTTTGTAAAAATATAATCTATCCATACAATGTTCAATTGAATTTAATAGTGAATACTTGCGCTATTCTAAGCTCCTTATGTATAAATGCAATCATTCTTTACTACCAAGGTGTGACCCACCATGGAGGAACAATTCAAAAAGAGAGGACATTCCCCATGGAAAAGAAGAATTCTGTACTTATTCTCCAATCATCCAGAGTTTGGACTAATGATAAAAAGAATTTCAAAGTGATCTACAAAGGAACCACACAGGTAGCAGGTCAGCAGGGGTTTATTTAGCATAGAAGACAAAGCAGGGAGGAAAGAGGAAGAGGGAGGAAGGCACAGAAGGTGGAAGTAAGGCTCAGATGAAGGTGATCTTCATTCCAGGGTCATATATGTCTTCTCACTGAGTTGGGGTTTTCAGTTCACAAATGCTCACCTGGATGTATGATCACCGAACAACTTTCTAATTCCTCCTCCTCTCCACCAGCCCCTCCTTTGAGTGCTGGTAGTAGAATTTGAACTCCAGGCCTAGTCACTCTTCTTTAGCTTTTGCTACTCAAGGTTGGTGCTTTACTACTTGAACTACAGCTTCATGTGTGGCTTTTTGCTGGTTAATTGGAGATAAGAGTCTCAGACTTTTCTGCCCACGTTGGCTTTGAACTGCAATCCTCAGGTCTCACCTCCTGAATAGCTGTGATTACAAGTGTGAGCTACTGGTACCCAGTTCAGTTTTCTTGTTTTGATACTATGATCCAAACATGGACAAAAAGGGTCACAATTGACCAAAGTGTCTTGAGACATGGATGTCTTTTCAGTCTTTATTTGACTAGTCACCCACTCATAGAGTGACAAAAACCAGGTCCTCTTGAGGCTAATTTTAGACCCCATTACTCTTCTAGGGGCAATGCATCTCACTGGGCCTCTAAGAGAGATGGAAGGAATGTGGATCTGTACATCCTAGAACAGTTGATTCATTTCCCTGGTGTTCTGAATGATTTTTCAACCTTCATTTCTGGTTCTGTCTCAGCAATGATGTCTCTGATCATGGTAGTGGTGGTGATGTGATGATGATGATGACAATGATGATGATGATGATGATGATGTTGATGATTTGAGGCTTGAGCCCAGGTTCTCTTATTCCCACTTGGCTTTTTTGCTCAAAGCAGAGCTCTACAACATGAGCCTCACCTTTACTTCCAGCTATTTTCTGGTTAATTGTAGATAAGAGTCTCATGAACCTCCTGCCCTGCCTGGCTTTGAACCATGATCCTCAGATCTCAACCTTTTGACATCTCAGCAAATGTGAGCCACCAATACCTGGCTATAGGAAGTATGTGTGTGGGGGGTGTGTGTGTGTTGGGGGGGTGTGGGTGTGCATGCACACACATTAGCCAATACTGAAGTTCAAACTCAGTATTTCATGCTTGCTTGGCTGGTGTTCTACCACTTGAGCCATACCTACACTCCAATTTTTTGCTGGCTATTTGGAGATGAGATGACTTGGACTTTCTTGCCCAAGTTAGCTTTAAACAAAGATCCTCCATGGCTTAACCCTCCAAATATCTAGTGTTACCAACATGAGTCATTTGCTCTTGGCTCTGCTTTGCTACTATCAATTCATAGGTCTTGAATTTAGTTTTATATGAGGGCATATAAAACTCTTTAATATTCCATTCTATTGTAAGGAGATTCCAGATTTTGCATAACCATTTCCTCTTGAATAAGCATTTAGATTGTTCCCAGCCCCCTCTACTTTTACAAACAATGATGAAATGAACATCACTGTACATTTTTAAGGGTGTGTGTGAGAATATACATGAAAAGTTTAATTATTGGTTCAAGGTGTATTTATTAGTTCAAGGCCCTCACCTATAATCCTAGCTGCTCAGGAGACTGAGATCTGAGGATGGAGATTTCAAAGCCAGCACAGGTAGACAAGTTTGAGAGACTTTATCTCCAATTAACCAGCAAAAAACCAGAAGAGGAGATGTGGCTCAAATGGTAGAGCATCCCCCTGGAATGAAAAAGCCTAGTGAGGGTATGAAGCTCTGAATTCAAATCCCAGTATTGGTACACACACACACACACACACACACACACACACACACACACCAGTGATGATAAACCAGAAAAGACTGTCAAATGCCAACACTTTCACAGACTAGAGAGTTGAAACACAAGTGGCATTAGGAGTCATGATAAAAGAATGTTTATTCATAGTGCTCACTGGACACAGTGGAGAAGATTCGCCTTTGTTTTTCAGGAAACCTGGTTGTTCTTGGCAGCACTTGAGAGGAAGTGCCTGGCCCAGGGCAGAATGAGACAGATTTTGGCAACTGAATGGAACGCTAGCTAGAGCATTCGGTGTGAAGGCTGATTTATGATCAACAATGGCAATCTGGCCATTGATGAAAACATCCTAACCCAAACAAGAGAATGATTCTTTAGAGTATTCAATGTGATTTTTTTTTTTGATTCTTGAATAAATTGCTTTGCTTTGTTCCATTCATGACACTAGCAAGGTCTTTTTTTGTTTTGTTTTATTTTGCTTTTAGCAAAGACTATATACTAATGTTAATATTTGAAGAGATTAAGGTTTGCATCATTTTATATATTGTCAAGTAAAACTATAGGACAGAGCCCTTATTTGATGTGCATGGAGTATATCTATGTATAGTATATGATTCATGGTCTAATCAATTTATATAATAATGATGATGATGTTGATCATTTTGAATGCTTCTGCAGTAATTAAAATTGTTTTGCAAAGTTTTCAAGCTTTACTTTTTTATTTGTGTGTGTGTGTGTGTGTGTGTGTGTGCTAGTACTATGGCTTGTACTCAGACCTGTCCCTTGATTTTTCATTCAAGATTGGTGCTCTGCTACTTGAGCCTCACTTCCACTTCTAGCTTGTTGATGGTTAATTGGGGATTAGAGCCTCTTAAATTTGTCTGCCTGGGTTGGCTTTGAATTGTTATCCTCAGATGCCAGCCTTTTAATAGCTAGTATTACAAGTGTGAGCCACCAGCACCTGGCTAATTTTTTTTTTTTTTTGGTCAGTTTTGGGGTTTGAACTCTGGGCTTCGGTACTGTCCCTGAGCTTTTCAGCTCAAGGTGAGTGCTCTACCACTTGAGCCACAGCACCAGTTCCAGTTTTCTCACAGACTTTCCTGCCAGGGCTGGCTTTGAACCATGATCCTTATATCTCAGCCTCCTGAGTAGCTAGGATTACAGGTGTGACCCACTGGTGCCTGGCTCTAATTTTTTTTTCCATCTTGTGCCCTGGTTAGTCACTACTCTTGAGAAGGAGGAAAGAGGGTGGAGGTAAGAAATTAAAACAGCACATGTATTTAGCATCCAGTTAACAAAAAAATGTAGGTTTTTGGGGGAGAGGAAAATACATGGTCAGGAAGGGCATAGGAAATTAATCCTTATTGGAATATTAGTTCTGTATAACACAAGCTATGAAAATCATACTAATACTTTATACCATTAAAATCAATAGATTTCTGTAGGGCACAAAGCATATAAATCTATACTGGGGAGGGGGTGATAGTTATTTTTAGCTTAGCTAAAAATACCATTAATACACTATTAGTGCATTATTTTTATTTTTGTTTTTTTCAGATATTTATTATTTTTATTGTAAAGATGATTTACAGAGGGGGATGTACATTTACTTACATAAGTAAGGAAGTGCATTATTTTTTAACCTGTAGAACTCAGAGACAGATTCCTTTTCTAGCCCCCCAGAACAAAACTAGACAAAAGGAGAAAAACCTCATAAAAGTTTGTGCTGTGTACAAACTTGACAGATGGGAGTACTGTTCTCATAGAGTAAAAAGTATAAATCTTTCAGGTTGTTTGTTTTGATGCCAGTTCTGGGGCTTGAACTCAGGGTCTGTTGTTCTCATTTGGCACTTTTGCTCAAGGCTGGTACTCTGTCTCTTAAGTCACACCTCCTAATCAGAGTCTCATGAACTTTTCTGCTTAAGCTGGCTTCAAGCCTCAATCCTCAGACCTCCGCTTCTTGAGTAGCTAGGATTACAGACGTGAGCCACCAGTACCTAGCTGAAATCTTTTACTTTTTGTTTTTTGTTTGTTTGTTTTTTTTGGGTCCGGTAATGGGGCCTGAACTCTGGGCCTGGGCGCTGTCCCTCAGCTCTTCAGCTCAAGGCTAGCGCTCTACCACTTGAGCCACAGCGCCACTTCTGGCTTTTTTCTTTTTGCTTATGTGGTGCTAAGGAATCGAACCCAGTGCCCATGCATGCAAGGCAAGCGCTCTACCACTGAGCCACCTTCCCAGCCTCAGAAATCTTTTACTTTTTAAGAAGTAGCTATTGGGAGATGATGGAAGGAGTAACACTGATCAAAATACATTGTATTTGTGAACTGATATATTGAATCAATCCTTCTTTGTGATAATTTAAAAGAAAAGAAAAAACCTAGAAGTAAGCTAAGGTCCTCTTATTTATAAACTGGGTTTTCAAAAGGACAAAAAATATGATTTCCATTTCTTTTTAAAAAGTACTATTTTGAAATTTGGAATTATTTCAATCTGTAGTGATTCACCATCAGTGTGGCATATTTATTTATGGTAGCTGTTGATATAACATCACCATTCTTTGTCTTTGAGCAGAAAAATACCCTTATCTTTGCAAAACATGGTTCTGTATTTATGAAGCTATGAAAGCCTGTAGAAAACTAGCCAAATTCAAAGCAAACCATTATGAACCAGGCTAAAATGTTTTGGAAGTAATGTTCAAATACATGTATGTGGCTCTCTGAATGCTTGTGGATATGTAAGGGAAATATATCACAATAATTAAATTAGATTAAAAAACAGCTGTTTTTTTATTGTGAAAATACTGTACAGAGGGGTTACAATTACATGGGCAAGATAATGAGTACATTTCTTATCAAGCATTGTAGCCTCCTCCTTTGTTTCCCCTTCCCATCCCTTCCCATACTCCCCCCCCTTCCCCCCCCCAATCCTCCCCGCCCCCCTCCACCAAAGTTGTAAAGTTTGTTTTCGACATAACAACTTGTACATCTCAGTTGTGGAGGTTGAACTCAATGCCTGGGTGCTTTCCGTGTGCTCTTTTGCTCAAGGCTAGCGCTCTACCATTTTGAGCCTCAATACCACTTCTGGTTTTCTGTGGTTCATTGGAGATAAGAGTCTCACAGACTTTCTCCCAGAGCTGGCTTCAAACCATGTTCCTCAGATCTCATCCCTCCTGAATAGCTAAGACTATAGGCAAGAACCATCAGCTCCAGGCATGACAGCTGTCTTTTGGGCAAGGTCTACAGCCATTCTGTGAAATCTGTCACGGGTCTTCTTTGATAAGGAAGCTTTTTCTCTTGAGAAAGCCCACAATAAAAAAAATCTTTCATTGTACAGAAATCAGTCTTGCCAGAAGATTAGATACCACTCTGCCTTTCTACCTCCAACCAAATTATGCTGAAAGTTTTTGAACTTTTTTGGGGGGAGTAAAGAGGATGGTGGTATTCTAGAATCCATCACTGTGTGTGTGTGTGTGTGTGTGTGTGTGTGTGTGTGTGTGTGTGTGTGTGTGTGTGTGTGTGTGTGTGTGGTGGTGGTGGTGGTGGTGGTACTGCAGCTTGAACTCAGGGCCTAGGAATTGTCCCTTAGCCTTTTCACTCAAAGCAGTTATCTACTACTTGAGCCACATCTCCACTTCTGGCTTTTTGCTGGTTAATTGAAGATAAAAGTCTCTTGGATTTACCTGCTCTAACTGGGAGCTGGCTTCATTCCTCAATCCTCAGATCTCAGCCTCCTGATAGCTAACCAGCACTCAGCTAACCAACAGAATTTGCTGTCCTGCTAAAGAGTGATTAGTTGATGTCACATGCCCATCATCAAGGATCACAAATGTATTTTGTGAATGCTAACATCCTGTATTTGCAATAGATTTCATTAATTAATAATGATGTGACTCTTGCAAGTGCCATTTGCTCACATCACAGGACAGATGATGTGGGAACTATGTGGAAGTATACTGAGAAGAAATAGTACTTTAGAGTACACTTTCAACAAACATTTTCCCAGTAATATGGAACATCGGGATATAGCATGATGAGAAACATTTTCTAAACATCACAGAAAAATAAATAGGAAACAAAGTTGTAGCAAACGGTCAAGAAATGACCAGCCAGGTTGAAATAAAAGATTGTTTTCCTACTGAAGAATCACAAAACCAAAACAAGTGTTAAATTGTGAAGATGAGGAGACTTTACTTCCTATACTAACAAACTCATTTTGTTTCTTTGGAAGCTCTGAAGATCATCATAGACAGAATTCTGACCAATCAACAAGAACCTCATTGTCATGGTGATGTAGCAGCAACCTTAAGAGAAAGAAGTCATGGCATCTGAGAGTTTTTATTGTCAAATAAGAAATCACTGAAGGAGCCAGAGATGCATGGGAGATTTGAGGGAAAGCAGGTTTCAAAAGTTTAAAAGAAGAAAAATTAATTTTCTGGCTACATAAAGAACATCTCATCTTGTGGAATTCTCTCCAGGAGTACTCAAATTTGAATACAAGCTTCTTCTCTATAGGAACATCAAGAGCACATAATTAGGATGGGATATCAAATTACAAAGGTAATTATTGAGTCTAGCAGAAAGGTCTGTAGAGGGTTGGGCCGCAGAGTTCCATGGGGAAAGAAGACAATAAATACCATGTTTACCTCTCAGACTCAAGGTGAAACTGCTTTGGAATACAGAATAAGCTAGCCATAGAATGAGATATGTATCCAGAAGGAAGACTTATTTTTGTTGAAGAATATACCACAGTAGAAATTTTTATTGGTTATAACACCTACTGGTCTTTAACAAAAGCTTAGGTTATTGCCTGGAGTTGATGGCTTATGCCAGTAGTCCTAACTACTCAGGAGGCTGAGGTCTGAGGATTGAGGTTGGAAACCAGCCTAGGCATGAACATCAGTGAGGCTCTTATCTCTAATTAACCATCAGAAATCTATAAGTGGAGCTGTGATTCAAGCAGTTAGAGCACCAGCCTTGAGCAAAAAAGCTAAGGGACAGCATCCAGAACCTGAGTTCAAGCCCTGGTATTGGTGAAAGAAAGAAAAGAGAGAGAATAGAAAGCGAGAAGGAAAAGAGAAAAGAAAGAAAGAAAAAGAAAGGAAGTGAAAGATAAAATAATAAAATGAGGCTATGGAATTATATCTGAGCTTATTCTTCCGAGATTCTAAGGCATTCTGTTTTCTGTAATGAATTACCATTTTTTTATTTTTTATTATTGGCAGGTTCATGTGCTTGTGCTCTATCATTTGACCTATGCCTCTGGCCCATTTTTGTGTTGGTTATTTTCAAGGTAAGGTCTCACTGGACGCCTGGACTGGCCTAGACTATGATCTTACCCATGTCCCAGAAAGACAGGCACACTCCACTGTGTGAAGCCGTTGTCTTCCTCCTGTAGCTAGGAAAACAGACATGTGCCACCTCGCCCAGCCACTGAATGAAATGGACTCTTGAGAACTGTCTTTATGCCAGGGCTGGCCTTGAAACGACTCTCCCCCTGATCTCTACCCCTCAAGTAGCTAGGATTACAGGCTTGAGCCACTGCACCCAACATAAAATGCTGTTTGAAAGAACTATGGCAGCAAGGTTTTATTCCATGCTAACTACTGAAATATCTTTCACATCTCACTAAATGTTTGCTAATAGTCTGTGTGTGACTGGTATCATGCTAGCCTACCCAAACCTAGCTGACTGCTTCCCCGGTTCTTAAGCTGTTTGTGTGGCTGTGTTTAACATCTAAAAATCTAGCGCATCATACATATAAGAAAGAATGGGGACTATAGATAATCTCAGAGGAAATCACCGCTAAGTGTTGATGTTTGGGGCTAGGTAGGTGATGATCTCATGACTATAGCACAAGCAGCACACATGGTCACGAGAAAACTGAGGAGTGAGATGTTATCAACATTTAACCTGGTTTTGCTGGCCAGGTGCTGATAGCTCACGCCTGTTATCCTAGCTACTCAGGAGGATGAGATCTGAGGATCTCAGTACAAAGCCAACCCTGGGCAGGAAAGTTCATGAGACTCTTATCTCCAATTAACCAGTAGGAAACCAGAAGTGGCGCTGTGACTCAAAGTGGTAGAGTGCTAGCTTTGAGCAAAAAAGCTCAAGGATAGCACCCAGGCCTTGAGTTCAAGCCCCATGACCATATATGTGTGTATATATCTATATCTATATATCTATATGCATGTATATATCTAATAAAAAGGTTTTGCTTCTAGATATCACTGAGGCAAGATCAAAGAAAATGAGGCAGGAATTTAGGGACAAATGCTGTATTAATAAACAGCTTGATTAAAAACACAGAAGCACTATTTCTGTCTTAAACCTCACACTCCCTCATAAGTTGCAATGTTTGTAAAAACAGAAAAGGGTGGGGGATAAAAGGAAAAAGAGCATTTCTGTCTCTGTCTCTCTCTCTCTGACCTTGCCTGCTGCCCAAAATAGTGTGCTCTAGGACCTGATTGAGGACATCTTAAAGAAGAACACTTACCCTGCAAAAACAAACACTTCAAATAATGTCTCTTCTTGGAATAATGTCTCATCTTGGCATTAAAAAGTGTTTTAAAATGCTTATCTCAAGGTTGGACACCTGTCTTGAAGGGAGCATGTGGCAAAATCCATCTTTTGTTTGAAGAGATGCCCAGACATCAACAACCTGAATATAGTGAGCTTTGCAACCTTGAAATCTCTGGCCCAGTTGATAAAACTGGAACCATAAGAATGGGAAACCGTACCAGATGCCAGATCAAAAGGGAACGCTTTTCCTAAGATCAATTTGACCCAAAGCCCAACCTACTTTTTCAACGTGAGCATCTGTGGTGATGAAGAGCTTGTTGTACCTGCTATCAGATCAGCCTGCACCCACATCTGGGCTGTGCACTGTCTAACTTTCTTCACTTTGCTTGGCCAATAAACTTTCTTGGTCTTTGCTTCACTGTGTATCACAGGAATGCTTTTCTCTGACCTTTGGTGAACTCTTTCTTGGTCACCAACCTGGCAACAGGTTTTGGCACCTCTGCCAAGTGTAGCATCATCAGCTGCCATAACTCCATGAAAATGGAGAAAAAGACATTCCGTAGATAGGGGAGAAAAAAAAGTATTTTCAAGTTATATATCTGGTAAGACTGTGTCCTAAAAATATACATATCAATAATTTAAAAAAATTAATAGGCAAAAGATTTTTAATAAATATTTCTCCAAAGAAGACATATGAATGACTAATAATCACATGAAAAGATGCCATTATTAGTCTTTAGGGAAAGGCCAAAGAAAATTACACTAAATACCACTTCAAATCCATTAGGATGTCTAAAATTAAAAAAAGGTAAGTCTTGTTTAGGATATAATAATATTATGAAAGTATTTCTAATATCAATGAATTACTAAAAATTTGTTGTCTCTCTTACTAAATAATACCTCTGTCAGACCATAGGTAGGCAGTAGAAAGTAGAAAGGAGAATATCAAAATAGACTGAGGAGACAGAGATGGAGGAAGAAGAAATTTCCCAAACTCTTGCTCTGGGCTTCTGTTTGATACCTGGCCTCACTACCTTAGAATTCCTTAAGCCAAAAGGCTTTTTTTCCTTTCTTTTTTTGCTTATTAAGTCCCCAGACTCTGATTTCCTATGGCAGAAAAGCTAGACAATCTGGGCACTGGTGGCTCAAGCCTGTAATTCTAGTGACTTAGGACACTGAAATCTGAGAACTGAGGTTTAAATCCAGGAAAAAAATTATTGAGGTTTTTTGTTTTTTTTTTAAAATTTCCAATTAACCAGCAAAAAGCCAGGCCTGGCTGTATGACCCAAATGGTAGAGCACTAAGCTTGAGCACATACACAAAAAAAGCCAAGCGAGAACACAGGTGCTGAGTTCAAGCCTCAGTACCAGCACACAGACACAGACACCGACACATGCACACAGGCACACACACCGACACATACACACACACACACACACACACACACACACACACACACACACACACAAAGAACTAGCCAAAAACATCACTGTGATGGTTCCCATTTAATTAGATTAATTAATTAGTATGAAGCTGAAGGCTGGCTGTTAGATACTCAGTAGAGAGGATTCTAAGGTTATATATAAAATTTTCCCTCTAAAATTTTATCAAAGTGACAGTGTTCACTGTCTGCTGTGTCTTGTATATTGAATTTTGTATCTGCTGTGTACAGGTCCTTCGGGTTCACTAGAAATCTGACTCTGAAAATATCCTCTATTAAGAAAGAGAATTTTAGCCGGGTGCCGGTGGCTCATGCCTGTAATCCTAGCTACTCAGGAGGCTGAGATCTGAGGATCACAGTTCAAAGCCAGCCTGGGCAGGAGAGACCATGAAACTCCTATCTCCAATAAACCACTAGGAAACTGGAAGTGGCGCTGTAGCTCAAGTAGTAGAATGCTCGCCTTGAGCTGAAGAGTGCAGGGACAGCGCCCAGGCCCAGAGTTCAAGCCCCACGACCGCCAAAAAAAAGAAAGAGAACTTTGTATATTTCCATTCCATGATGAAAAAAGGAACAGGACCATCAACACTACAAAGAATCTGAAATCTGTGTAGGCTGACATCACAACCAAAGTCCCCACCAGGACCTCTGTCCTTCAAAGGGTTCTCATGCTCTTTTTTTCTTTCTTTCCTTAGGAAATAAAATTTCGGCCACTTCAGCCCAAGAGAGGTTGTGGGCTAGCCTTGCTCTCTATGAGGGCATCATGTTAAGGGATCCTATGGGCTCGGCACTGGTGATTCAGACCTGTAATCTTAGCTACTCATGAAGCTGAGATCTGAAGATTGTGGGTCAAAGCTCGCCTAGACAGCAAAGTCCATGAAAATCTTATCTTCAGTGAACTACCAAAGAACCAGAAATGGAGCTGTGGCTCAAATGACTAGCTCAAATGAGAGCTAGCCCAGAGAGAGAAAAAAAAAAAGTCACAGAGATAGCATCTAGGCCCTGAGTTCAAGCAGTAGGATGGCATACACACATAAAAAAGAGGTCCAATGGTAAAACCAGAGTGGATGCAGAGAGATTTCCTTTCAGTGTTAAAGCAGGTGATCATAACTAAAATTGGCATTCTGTATTTCCTTTTTCGGTGACAATAAGTCTTTGCCTAAATGTTTACTTTATTAGTGTGAAGTCAGCTAGCCTATGAATTTCTTATGTGGCTGATCATTTTCCTTCTTCAGGGATTATTGTAACAAACAAACTTGAGCATGATTTATCCAGCTTTGCTGGAAACTTTGCTGGAAGATGAAGGCAATGTGTGATGGTCAGAATTTGGGAGGTGAGTAGATTTAATTAGAGCAGGATAAGGGTAAGAGATTGCATGCCATCTGGGGCTGCTTTCAGTCAGTTGAGCCAGACTGTTACTGACTTAAAGCCACTAGCGTTTCTGTGGCCTATATGAAATGAATATAGTGAGCTCAGTCAGTTCTCAGACTGCCAGACGTATCAGCAGTTGTTCCCAGTACTTGTCTGTGAATTTAGATTTCATGGACAATACAATAAAAAAAATAAAACACAAGCAGGGGATGTATCTTAGTGGTAGGAAGCCTGCTTAGCATTATCAAGGGCTTGCTTCAATTCTTAGCACCAATAAATGTAGGAGAGCACGAAGGCAGGAAGGCAGGCAGGCAGGAAGGAAAGAAACTGGAGGAAGGAAGGAAGAAAACAAAAAGGTCTTAAGAAAGTCTTAGGCCAGGTGCCGATGGTTCAAATGTATAATCCTAGATGCTTAGGAGGCTTGGATCTGAGAATCATGGTTTGAAGCCAGCCCAGACAGGAAACTCAGTGAGACTCTCCAATTAACCTGCAAAAATCCAAAAGTGGAAAAAAAGCCAAGAAAGGGTGAGAGGGTCCAAGTTTGAGCCCCAGAACTAGCACACAAAAAAAGAAAGAAAAAGAAAATAGTAGGATAGCCAGACATGGTGCTGCATTCTGTAATTTTATAATCCCAGCACTCAGGGATGGAGGGAGGAGACTTACAAGTTGGAGACCAGCATATACTATATAACAAGATACTCTCAAAAACAACAACAAGAAGAAGCAACTTAAAATAAAAGTCAATCTTTTAAATGGAATAATTTCAAATATCTGAGGGGAAAAAAACCTTCTGTGCCCTTAATTTTCTTATTTCCCAAACAATGCAATGACATTTGGATCTTGGATGAGCCCTAAACATACATGAATGTGTGTGAACCAAAATGCCAAGTCTGTTGAGTCTCCAAATCCACTCTGGCTATTTAGAAAGCACTTACTATATTTAAAATATACTAGAATAATCAGTTATTTAGAATACTTCACAATAATGTATAAATGTATACAGTATTTATGTAAATGTATATAGTGAATGTATATAGTATATATAATGTATTATATCAATTCACTATTTTGTTAAATAAAACATATATTTCTACCATTCATACTTGATCAAATAGCCACCTTGGGCCATAGCTCCACTTTCAGCTTTTTGGTGGTTAATTGGAAGATAAGAGTCTCACAGGCTTTCCTGCCTAGGCTGGCTTTGGACTTCAGTCCTCAGATCTCCACTTCCTGAGTAGCTAGGATTGCAAGTGTCATCCACCAGCATTTAATCATAAATAGGAATCTAAGCTGAGCACAAGGATAAGGTATAGAAGCAAAAGTATTTCTATGTTTGGACTGGTAATTTTTCATTTGCAGTTGCTAAAAAAAAAGAAAGAAAAAATATAAAATATGAAGAAGAAGAAGAATGTGTGGATTTTTCTTTGTATGGATATTTTTCTTTTTTTTCTAGGGCTTAAACTCAGGGCTTGGGTACCATCCCTTGGCATATTTGTTCAGAACTAATGCTGTACTACTTGAACCACAGATCTATTTCTATGGGTTTTTTTTTTCTGGTTAATTGGATATAAGAATAGCATGGATGTTCCTGCCCAGGCTGGCTTCAAACCTCAATTCTCAGATCTAAGCCTTCTGAGTAGCTCGGATTACAGGCATGAGCCACCAGTGCCTTGCTTCTTTTCCATGTGTGGATTTTTCTTTGGTGTCATGGCTATGTAACTAAGAAGCCAGAACTCAGATAAACAAAGTTCAGTTGTCATTACAGGCTCTCTGGAAACCAGGACTGTACCTCTTGCGTCAGGACCAGAAGTACACAAATGCATTGCTCAATTAAAGAAAGGTGGATGGAAGGTTAGTAAAGTTTCAATGTTCCTGCCTTAATTGCTCAGCAAGCTTGTTGAACAGGCCAAATGGTTGAGGCCAAAGACCGCTTCTCTTCAAGTATCACTGGGCATCTGCCAAAGGCCATTAAAGAAATAAAATAAAACAAAATAAAACTGCTCAAGCATCTCATACCTTGAAGAACAAGACTGAAGTGTTAGGTCCCACTGTTTTAGTTATTGCAAATTAATTACAAATATATATAATTTCTTCTTATGGATGGGGGCAGGCTTTGCTCAATCCCTAATATTTTTAATATTCTTTTATCTCAGAATTTGGAAATTAATATAGGTAATGTATTAATTTATGGGCAAAGATTAAATCTAACAATGATCGTAAGCACTGAAGGAACCAGCACATCCCATAACCCATGTGATTTTTCCTCCTGTGTTTCTTGGGGTCTGGTATTCTTAAGCTTTCACTCATATTAATTTTTATTGCTTAGTTTTTGTCCTGCTGGCCCTGTTCCCATAGCTCAGCAGCCCCAGATCTGATGTCATAATGCTCTGGCCTATGCCAAGAGTCTTTGCTGTGGGCTCACTTTCCTGATTAGAATCTACTCTGGTTTGACTCTGTGTGTGTGTGTGTGTGTGTGTGTGTGTGTGTGTGTGTGTGTACTAGTACTAGGGTTAAACTCAGGGTCTGGGCACTGGTCCTTAGCTTTTATTTCTACTCAGAAGTGGCCCTCTACCACTTGAGCTACAGCTCTACTTCTGGCCTTTTGGTAATTAATTAGAGATCAGAGTCTCACAGATTTTCCTGACCTGGCTGGCTTTGAATCATGATCCTCAGACCTCAGCCTCCTGAGTAGCTAGGATCATAGGTGTGAACCACCAGAGCCTGGCTAAGGATTTAGATTTTTAAGAGACACTCAGTTCTTCCAATTCAAGTGGTCCAGAAGCCACACTTTGAAAAGCACTGAGCTGTCCTGGAAGAGACTCCTATCTGCATGCCAGCGCGGCAGGCTAGATTCCCTCAGGGAGTGAAACCTTGTGAAGCATGGGGAAGACAAGCCTGAGCACAGTGTTTGGAATCCATCTTTGGTCTGGGGTTTGCTGACTGTCTCATTCTGTCTGGATTAAAGAAGCTATGCTCAGGGGAGACTGTGGAGCAGTTTTGCCCACACATTCTATCATTCTGGGCTCAGGACACATCTCCAAATACATGATGAGGTACTCATTTCCTGAGCAGCAAAAGTTTTCTCTAGTCATGTCAATAGATGAACTCTTGGCCCTCCTTAATTCCATCATATCTGGATTTGGCAGAATCCTTGACCTTCTAACCAGCACGGGCCACGCTCTCTCCCTTGAGCCTTATTACACTGCTCCAAGATGGAAGGGGGTGCTGCTGGCCTATCTGTCTCAATCTCTACGTTGACTGGCTTTCCTAGAAGGTGCTGATTGGATTAGAATCTTCCCTTCTAGAGCTCACAATCCAGTTGCTATCTTTTTCTTTCTTGTTTTCTTGTGTGTTTACTTGCTTTTGTTTGGAATCTTTTGTTTTCTTTTGGTTTTGACTCAACTGGGATTTGAACTCAGTGAGGCAGGCGCTCTACCACCTCTTGCTTTATTTTTTAGATAGGATTTCACATTTTTATCTAAGTCTGGTCTCAAGCCAGACTTAGATAAAAATCTTTCTACACCTATGCATCATCCTATACCTATATCAATCTTCCTATACCAATGCATCCGCTGTAGCTGGGGTAACAGATCTGACTACCACACCGGGCTTTTTTATTGAGCTGGAATCTTGCTAAATTTTTTTTAACTCAGACTGACTTAGAATCCTAATCTGACCTATCTTTACCTCCTGAGGATCTAGGATTACAGATATGCATTACTATGCTCACTCTAGATAGTATATTCTATGAGAAAATATAAAAACACAGCTGGATGTGTTGGTCAAGGCAAGCCTTCCTGAGGTGGTGAGAATTGGTAAGGGATTGACAGGATGGGAGGAGTTAGCTGAGGACATTTGTGGAGTAAGCAAGCCTGAATGACGGAGATGATGTGCCTGGCATTTTCAAGAAACAGCCAGAAGGCAGTAAAGCTCAAACCAGTTGGGCAAGGACAACCAAAGATAACATCAGAGGTCATGGTGCAGAAGCACAAGATTAACTCCAACTTTCTAGTGGGAACTTGTAGAAGCTTGGATTGGTATCAGACAAGACAAGGAATCCTGGGACTGGAAAGGCTTAGGGAAGAGGAGTAAAGGAAGAGGTTTTCAAAATGTCAGACATCCAAGCAGATTAGTGAAGGAGGCAGTTGGGCCTTTGAGCTTGAAATCTGAGAGCTATAGACAGGGGTGTCAATACCCTCATGCTCCCCTGCCCTCTATTCCTGTACTATCACTGGCTAAGCTCACCTGGTAGCTAAAGAGTAAGAAAGCTACCTTGAAGCATTTACAGGGGGCAGCCTCCAGCCAGATGTAGTGACACACACCTTTAATACCAGCTACTTGAGAGACGGAAGCAGGTTTAGGGCCTGCTTAAAATTCTAAATTTTAAGCTAGGCACCAATGGCTCATGCCTGTAATCCTAGCTATTCAGAAGGCTGAGTTCTGAGGATCATGGTTCAAAGCCAGCCTAGGCAGGAAAGTCTATGAGACACTTACCTTCAATAAACTACTGAAAAGAAAAGCCAAAGTGGAGCTGTGGCTCAAGTGGTAGAGTGCTAGCCTTGAGAAAGAAAGAAAAAAAATCTAAGTGCCTATGCATTAAGTTCAAGCCCCAGGATGACACAAAAAAATTAAAATTTAAAAGCTGTCAGTGGTAGAGACCTTGGTTTGCATGCATGAGGCCATGGGCTCCATTCCCACTGGGAAGGAAGAGGGAAGGAAGGAAGGAAGGAAGGAAGGAAGGAAGGAAGGAAGGAAGGAAGGAAGGAAGGAAAGCAGGACAAGGAAATGAACAAAGTAAGGAAAAAGAGAAAGGGAAAGGGAAGAGGAGGGAAGGGGGGGAAAAGACTGGAGAGAAGAGGAGAGGGGAGGGGAAGGAAGAAGAGGGGAAGGGAGGGGAGGGATGGAAAAGAAGACAGCTTTTCAGGAAACAGAGCAGAAGGAAAGACATGAAGAATGGATCCAGAGAAGCAACCAGCAAGATATTATCAAGGTTGACCAGTTGTACATTTAACAGATGAGTATACTATAGAGAAGGTCAAGGCACTTAATGAGAATGCAGAAGTAATTGTCTGGGGAAATTTAAGCTGAATTAAGAGTAAGAGAAGAACTGGGTACTAGTAGCTTATACCTAGCTACTTAAGAGGCTGAGATCTGAGGATCTCTGTTCAAAGCCAGTCACCAAAAACTGTGAGACTCTTAGCTCCAATTAAAGCATCAAAAACTGGGAAGTAGAGCAGTGGCTCATGTAGCAGACTGCTAGCCTTGAGCAATAAAACTCAGGAACAGCAGCTGAGACCTAAGTTCAAGCCTAATACCATCACAAAATTAAAAAAAAGAGTAGGAGATCTTTAGAGCATGAGAGAGAAAGGGACTGCAGGAAATGATCATCTGGTAAGAGGAAAGGGGAGCTGGCATTCAGAAACAAGGAGGTAGAAATGGTGGAGGGAAATAGCATGCATGGAATTAAGATCCGTGGTTGCAATCCTTGCGCAAGATGAGGACTAGATATGTAGGTAAGTGGCTAGGCTAGGGTGTAGACAGAGGCACTGAAGTTATTTCCAGGGGATCTGATCCTGGTGTGGTTCGGCCTGCTTGCTGCTACTTCCATTGCTGGCACTGCATTTTGCCTCAGCCTTGGTGCTTAGTTGAAACCTAGGATTCTGCTCAGTGGCCTACATTTTGGTCAACTGTGGCTGTCCTATCATCTTGTGTTTGTGTGTACACATACACACTGCTTGCATTCAATCCTGGGGCTTGTAGTCAGGGCCTGGGCCCTTGCTGTCCCTGAGCTGTTTTGTTCAAGGATGGAACTCTACCACTTGAGCCACAGCTCCACTAAGGCCGTTTTGGGTGGCAAAGTGGAGATAAGAGTCTCATGGAATTTCCCACCCAGGCAGGCTTGGAACTGTGATCCTCAGATCTCAGCCTCATGAGTAGCTAGGATTACAGGCATGAGCCACCAACCAGATGGCTGTGTTTTTTTATGTGTTTTTTTTTTTTTGGGGGGGGGGGTCTGGTCGCGGGGCCTGAACTCTGGGCCTAGGCACTGTCCCTCAGCTCTTCAGCTCAAGGCTAGTGCTCTACCACTTGAGCCACAGCGCCACTTCCGGCTTTTTTCTTTTTGCTTATGTGGTGCTGAGGAATCAAACCCAGGGCCTCAAGCATGCAAGGCAAGCGCTCTACCACTGAGCCACCTTCCCAGCTCCTGGCTGTGTTTTTTTTTTTTTAGAGAAGCTTCTTGGCCTATGATGATCATGCTGACCTGGGAATTTTCCTGATTTTTTTCATTTCAGAGTTTCACCACTAGGAGGAGCTTGGCCTCTTTCCCTTAGATAGCTGCAGCTTTGACCACCATTGAAGTGGTGTCACATTTCCCTTGGGCCACCCCTAGCTCCTGACACCTTTAGAGTGGGCTTGGGCAGGGGGTGGGGGATTTCCCTTGGGTGGTGGGAGGCACTGTCTTCATACAGAGCCTCTGTTTCCCCTTCCTGTTTGTACTGGTGGGGCTATCCTGCCTTGAAGCAGAGGACTGAGTTATGAAAACAGTACTGCAGGCAGGATCACCTGGCCGGGCAAAGGTAAAGTAATCCCACCTTCGATGCCAAATCCCCCGCCCGCCTCCACAGGACCTTCACACAAATACTTCTAAAATGCCATTCGGCCTAGAGGGAGCTTTGAAACATGGTGTGAAACTTTCCTGCAAGTGCTCGTATAAGTTATAGAGAAAAACACATGATGTAAAGCAGAAATGGATTTCCAGACTCAATATGAGGTTAAAAGGTAGGAGAATGGCACATTTTAAAAGAAATGTATCTGGGTAGCAGTGGCTCATGCCTGTAATCCTAGCTACTCAGGAGGATCTGAAGATCATGATTCAAAGCCAGCCTGGGCAGGGAAAGTCCATGAGACTATTACCTCCAATTAACCACCCAAAAAAAAAATCTAGAAGGGGAGTTGTGACTCAAGTGGGAAAGTGCTAGCCTTGAGCACAAAAAGCTCAGGGACAACACCAAGGCCCTGAGTTCAACAACAAAACAAAAGAAATGCATGTGTTATTGCTGATCTGATGTGGAATTCTGGGAATGGGGTGCATCTTCTATGTGTACCCCATTCAAATAAAGAACCTACAGTCAACAGGGACGCAGTTATAGGTGGCGTTGGAAAATAAATACTCAGTTTGTAATTGGGACAAAACTATCCATTTCTTAGGAAAAGGAAGGAAGAGGACCTAGATAGTATAGACTGTTAAAATGTTCCTGAAAGATACAAAATAAATTCTACATAAACTGAGGGACATGCCTTGGGTTGGATGAAGTAGAGTGTGTGTGCGTGCATGCGTGCGCGTGTGTGTGTATGTGTGTGTGTGTGTACTAGTGAGTGTGTGTATTCTACTTCTGGGTCTTGAACTCAGAGCCTGGGCACTGTCCCTGAGATTTTGTGCTCAAAACTAGTGCTCTATCACTTGAGCCACAGCTCCACTCTCAACTTTTTGTGGTTGATTGGATATAAGAATCCCGTGGACTTTCCTGCCTGGGCTGGCTTTGTACTGTGATCCTCCGATCTCGACCTTCTGAGTGGCTAGGATTACAGGCATAAGCCACTAGTGACCAGCTTTAATAACCATTTCTTAACACATATCTATAATGTTTGACTTATTGCAAGAAGTCTACTATTTTTAAAACATCTCTAAAGTCTGGCAAGGTTGCTCATGCTTGTAATCCCAGCTACTTAGGAGGGAGAGTTTGGAAGCTCACAATTTAAGACCAGCTCCAGTTGGTATACCCCATAATCTCAGCTATACAGGATGCGTAGGTAGGAGGATCTAAGGCTGATCCAAGTGAAAAATGATTAAAGCAAAAAGAGCAGTGAGGCATGAATCAAGTGCTAGAGCTCTTGTCTAGCAAATGAAATTCCCCGAGATCAAACCCCAGAGACTATATAGACACACACAACAAGAATTAAAGGCCTGCTCTCAGAGTTTTTTTTTTATTTGGGCTACATAATGGGATTTGTTTTGTTTTGTTTTTTGTCAGTCGTGGGGTTTGAACTCTGGGCCGGGGCGCTGTCCCTCAGCTCTTCAGCTCAAAGCTCCATTCTACCACTTGAGCCACAGCGCCACGTCTGGTTTTCTGAGTGGTTTATTAGAATCTCACAGACTTTTTCTGCACTGGCTGGCTTTGAACTGTGATCCTCAGATCTCAGCCTCCTGAGTAGCAAAGATTACAGGTGTGAGGCACGAGCACCAGGAGCATTTTTTTAAACATGCACACTTTCTCATCCCTTCTTCCTAATTCTTCTCCTATGTTCACTTAAGATTTTCTCTAGTACCTCAAGGACAAATTTAGGGTCACCGAGTCCCTTGGTCTCCCTGACACAGCCACATTTGATTAAATCTCCTTTTTTCCTGCTCATTAATGCCTATATCTTTGGTTGGCTGATAGTGCTAGTGGCTGAGCTTGATTGAGACTCTTGCTTAGACCCAGGATTTTTGCCTGAAGTCCTGGTTTTGTAAGTATACATACAGATTTTTTTACTGAAGTACTATAAAGAATATTGAAATAGAAGAAACTATGAAGATTTGTGGGTGACCTTTTACTTGAACACTTCAAGGTTATCTAAAGGATTCTTACAACAGGAGTGGGACGCTGGTGGCTCACACCTGTAATTCAAGCTACTCAGGAGGCTGAGATCTGAGGATTGGGATTTGAGACCAGTCCAGGCAGAAAAGTCCAAGAGACTTCAATTCTAATTATCTTAGTAAAAATCTGGGCTAAAGGTGTGGCCCAAGTAGTAGAGCACCAGCTATGAGCAAGCAAGCCAAGCCAGAGCAGGAGCCCTGAGTTCAAGTCCCAGTATGGGTAGGGTATGCAAATAGAAACTTTCACTGTCATCATTAAATGTTTCCTTTTCCTGCTGTAAACTACAGGTCCATAGCTGGATCTTCAGCAAAATAAGAGTGCCCCAGACAATCAAGGTCAAAGTCCAGGTTATATGTTAGAAAGAGCAGACTTGGAGTGCAAGCTTCTGAGCTGACTTGACTTCAACAACTTTTCAGCTGCACCTGCAAAGGGAGTGTGGATTTACAGACCTTTCGATCTAGACACAGGTGACCTCTCCAAAGAAAAGGCTCGTACACTATCCAGCAGAACAAAACTGCAGAAGCAGGATCACATGCTCTTGTTTGGCTTTTTCACTCAAGACTGGTACCTGAGCCATATCTTCACTTCCGGCTTTTGGCTGGTTAATTGGAGATAAGACTTGAAAGGACCAGGGCTGGGAAGGTGGCTCAATGGTAGAGTGCTTGCCTTGCATGCATGAGGCCCTGGGTTCGATTCCTCAGCACCACATAAGCAGAAAAAGCCAGAAGTGGCACCGTGGCTCAAGTGGTAGAGTGCTTGCCTTGAGCTGAAGAGCTGAGGGACAGCGCCCAGACCTAGAGTTCAAGCCCAGGACTGGCAAAAAAAAAAAAAAAAAATTTGAAAGGACCTTTCTGCCCAAGCTGGCTTCTAACTGTGATCCTCAGATCTCAGCCTCCTGAATAGCCAGGATTACAAGCATAAGCTATCAGTGCCTGGCTTAGACTCTGCTTTTGCAGAACAGAATTATTATTATTATTATCATTATCATTATTATTGTTGTTATTTAGCTTCTTACCGAGCTCTCCTTTACCCTCGAATTGAAAAGCAAATGTAGATGAGCCTGGGTAACTTACAACCCTAGCTAATGGGTGACTGTAATCTTAGCTAATCAAGAGGCTGAGATCTGAGGATAGCAGTTTGAAACCAGCCTGGGTAAGAAGGTTTGAGAGACTCTTACCTCTAATTAACCAGCAAAAACCAGAAGTGGAGCTATGGCTCAAGTGGTAGAGTGACAAAGCTAAGGGACAGTGCTAGGGTGTGAATTCAAGCCCTAGTAACAACAGGCATGTGCATGCATGTGCATATACACACCCACAAAAGAAAAAAAATGTAGTCATGTCCATAATGTCAATAAAAATCTCTTCTAGTGTATAATTGGATAAAGTTGGCTACATAGCGCTGGCCTCACATGGAATGTACATTTGAGAATGGTCATTTGACAGGCATAGCAAGCTGTTAATTTTCTTTGTAAAGCCAGTACAAAACTCTTTCAGGGAAACTGGCCTAGGACCAGATCAATAGGGTTGCAACTTATAGCCTAGTTCCAAAAGTGAGTGTTCCCCTCACACATGGGAAGAGAGGCGCTGCCTGGCAAATTTGAGCAAGTTCATGTAGAGAGATGCATCCAAATTTGTTGATGGAACAAGTGAAATATGGTTGTTTCTTAGCCTTGAGCTAGTAAATAATAAGGGTGTGTATGTGTGTGTGTGTGAGAGTGAGAGAGAGAGAGAGAGAGAGAGAGAGACTGGGGCTTAACCTCAGGGCCTAGGTGCTATCCTTTAGCTTCTACCACAGAGGGCTGGCACTCTACCACTTGAGCCACAGCTCCATAAGAATCTCACAGACTTTCCTGCCCAGGCTGGCTTTGAACCATAATCCTCAGATCTCAGCTTCCTAAGTAGCTAGAATTATAGGTGTGAGCATCTGGCAACACTTTTAAAACTGCAATTTTGTGTAGTTTTTGATTGTAAAACAAATTCCAAGATGGAAACGGTGCTGTGGCTCAAGTGGTAGGGCCTTGCCTTGAAGAGCTGAGGGATAGCGCCCAGGCCCCACAACCGATCCCTCCCCCCACCCCCCAAAAAAATTCCAGGAAGCCTATAAAGTAATTAAGAATCTTCCTATACTTATGCAAATCACCAGGCCAATCATAAGGAGACCAGCCTTTATATAACTAAGATTAAGCTTTGAGACTTTTCTTTTATCGGTTATGGGGTTTGAACTCTGACCTGGGCGCTGTCCCTGAGCTCTTCAGCTCAAGGCAAGTGCTCTACTACTTGAGCCACAGGGCCAATTCTGGTTTTCTGAGTGGTTTATTGGAGATAAGAGTCTCACGGCCTTTCCTGCCCGAGCTGGCTTTGAACCAAGGTCTTCAGATCTCAGCCTCCTGAGTAGCTAGGATTACAGGTGTGAGCTACCAGCACCTGGAGCTTTGACATTTTTATGCTAACTACATAGATTGGTGTGTGTGAATCCTAGGGCTTGGACTCAGGGTTAGAGCACTGTCTCTGAGCTTTTTTGCTCAAGGCTAGTGCTTACCACTGTGTCACACCTCCTTTTCCAGGTGTTTGGTTTTGTATTGGAGATAGACTTTCCTGCCCAGGCTGGTTTTAAACTTCGAGCCTCAGATCTCAGCCTCTTGTGTAGCTAGGATGTCAGGCATGAGCCACCAAAATCCAGCAAGGGTAGTTTTTAGTCTTTTTTTTTTTTTTTTTTTTTGGGTCCAGTCGTGGGCCTGAACTCTGGGCCTGGGCGCTGTCCCTCAGCTCTTCAGCTCAAGGCTAGCGCTCTACCACTTGAGCCACAGGGCCACTTCCGGCTTTTTCTTTTTGCTTATGTGGTGCTGAGGAATCGAACCCAGGGCTTCATGCATGCAAGGCAAGCACTCTACCACTGAGCCACCTTCCCAGCCCCCAGTTTTTAGTCTTTATTAAAATCTAGTATTAATTTTTTTTTCTTTCATGACACTGAGATTTGAACTCAGGACCTTGTATTGCTAGGCAAGTCCTCTACTACTTGAACCATGCCTCCAGCCCATTTTTCTTTTGGTTATTTCTTTAGATAGAGTCTTAAGTTTTTCTCAGGGGGCTAGCCTCAGTCCACAATCCTCTTACCTATGCTTCCTGAGTAATTTGGATGAAAGGTCTGGCCCACCAATTTAGAGGTGGAAATCTTACTGACTTTTTGTCTAGATGGCTTGAAGCTGACATCTTCTTCCTGAGTATCTGGGATTACAGGCATGAGTCACCATAACTGGCCCCTTTGACTGCTTTTCATTTTTTTGTTGTAAGTGGTTAGACCTAAGGCTTTGTAAATCTTTTTTTCCTTGATATAAAATATACCCCTGGATGGCTTTGAACTCTCTGTAGCCCAGGCTAGCCTCAAACTTGTAAATCCTTCTGCCTCAGCCTTTTGAGAACTGGGATTATAGGGATACACGATGCACTGTAAGTTAGTTTTCAAAGGTCTTGTTCCCTCATTAATCATGAACTAAGTAAAATTTTTGAGACGTGATTATTTCACTAGAGTCATTTTAGATTTATAAAAATACATAGATTTACCCATGTGGTGTTTAAAATCTTAATATATTTTGAACTCATTTTAGGTATGAGATAGGAGGTAATATCAAGATTCATTTAAGTTTTTCTTTTCTTTTTGTCAGTCGTGGGGCTAGAACACTGGGCCTCGGTGTTATCCCTCAGCTCCTTAGCGTAAGACTAGAGCTCTACCATTTGAGCCATAGCACCACTTCCTGGTGGTTTTTATTGGAGATAAGTGTCTCACGGACTTTCCTGCCTGGGCTGGTTTTGAACCTCAATCCTCAGAGCTTAGCCTCCTGAGTATCTAGGATTATAGGCATGTGTCACCAGCACCTGACTCAGTTTTTCTTAAAAAACAACAAAAAAAAACCTAGCATTTTTCTTTACCATTTGTCAAGAAAATTTTATTTTCCCTCATGTATTTGAAAGGTCACCTTTCTGGCATTATTTGAGTCTTGTTTGTGTTCTTTCAGGATCTATTTATTAACTTCCCTGCTGATACCAATTGATTTGTGTGTGCGGGGAGGGGTGGGGGGAGGGTGCATGCATGCAGGCAGGTGCACACATGTGTTGGTACTGAAGCTTGAACTCAGTCAGGGCTTAGGTTCTGTCCCTGAACTTTTTGCTCCAGGCTAGTGCTCTTCCACTTGAACCATACCTTCACTTGTGGCTTTTTGGTGGTTAATTGGAGATAAGGATCTCACAGACTTTCCTATCCTGACTGGCTTCAAACCATGATCCTCGGATCTCAGCCTCTTGGGTAGCTAGATTACAGGTGTGCTGGCTTCCTTTTTTCAATAATGCCCTGGGATCTCCCTTCACCAATGAAAACAGCCAGGGTAGCATGCACACACAAGCCACAGAGCAATCAGTGCAAAGCCCAGGAGAGAAGGGGTGGGCAGAGGAGCCCCATGCTATATAATAACCTCCTTCTCAGAGGACTCCGGTGGAGGCCCAGTTTTGAGCTCTCTTCACAGTCTGTACTCAACTTTCACTTTCAAATAAACTCACCCTGGCTTCTTTCATCGGCAGAGAAATGGAACCCTGCCCTGAATGGCATCTGTTTTGACATTGTACTAACCTTATCTGTGAAGAGCAGATTGCCTTAGCAACTGGGATAAGTCTAAAATTTAACCTAAGAAAAAATTCAAAGATTGGTGTGCAAAACATTGGCCCAGGGACTTGGGGGTGCATCCACCCTTTGCAGTCGAAGGAGCAGAGCACACGGTGAATCCATTGGGGAGTCAAGCAGATCCCCAGAGCTACAGTTTTCCTTAAGCCCATAGTTTACTCTACATGGGATGGGAAGAATAACTTTCTCACTCAACAATGACCTATCACATAGGACAAGAGATTCTAGAATCCTTTTTACAAACACTTAGGAAAGGACTGTTGAAGGAAGAAGTCAGTGCCATCAAAAGCACTGCAGAAGCCATGCACATCTCTAATCCTAGCTACACAGAAGGCTGAGATCTGAGGATCACAATTTGAAGCCAGCCTGGGCAGAAAAATCCCCAAGACTCTTATCTACGACTAAGTAGCAACAAACAAACAAACAGAGAAGGGGAGGTGTAGTTCAAGTAATGGAGAGCTAGCCTTGAGCAAAAAAATGCTCAGGGTTAGAGCCCAGGCCCTGAGTTTAAGCCTCAGGAATGGCACACACACACACACACACACACACACACACACATACACAGACACACACGCATGCACACACACACACACACACACACATACACAGACACACACGCATGCACACACACACAAAGGGGGAGTGCAAAGCCCTGAGTTCAAGCCCCAGTATTAGCACAAGCATTCAAAACAACCCCCCCCCCATATACAACCAACAACCAAATCCTGTCACATCCTCCATAGCCTTTGAATTATAACCCACAATTAGAAGTTGAGTGATAATTACGCACACCCTTTGCCCTTGGGATTTTGGTTGATTAACAAGCAGACCCAGGGGACTGGTCAGGATAAAAATATCAGCTTTATTCCCAATGAAGCTAGGTAAGAGTACGTGGCTCAAGTCTCCTGTGCTCTAAATTCTGCCTAGAGATCCTGCAGGGTGGCTGTGGTTGCCTGGGCAGCCCCAGGAGAAACATGGCTCATACGCAGTTACATCAATAATGGCCTAGGCTAATTGCACACACCATCCATGAGGAAAACTTTTGTATGATACCTTAGCTGCCATGTTTGCCTGATAAAGCTGTAAAATCAGGCTAGGAGGGTGGCTCAGTGGTAGAGGGCTTGCCTTGCATGCATGAGGCCCTGGGTTCGATTCCTCAGCACCATATAAGCAGAAAAAAAAAAGCTGGAAGTGGTGCTGTAGCTCAGGTGGTAGAGCACTAGCCTTGAGCTGAAGAGCTGAGGGACAGGGCCCAGGCCCAGAGTTCAGGCCCATGACCGGACCCTCTCCCCCCAAAAAAGCTGTAAAATCATGGGGAGGAACAGGGGATGGAGTCCTCAGCTTTCTCCTCAGAGGCTCCCAGGGAAAGTATGGCTTAGAACACCTCTGCGGTGGTGGCTGCAGTGTGCCTCTTAGAATCCCTTCTACAACACAGACCAAAATCCATATAGACGAAGCCGAACTTAAGAATGGAGAAACTTTTGACCGGTGTCAGACCAGGCAGGTTTCTAACATCAGGTTGTTTTGGGTTCTTAAACTCAGGGCCTGGACGTTGTCTCTGAACTATTCTTATTTTTTCTCAAGACTGCACTCTACCATTTCAGCCACAGCTCCACTTGCAGCTTTGTTGCTGGTCAATTGGACATAAGCATCTCATGATTTTCCTGCCAGGGCTGGCTTAGAACTGAGATCCTCAGATGTCAGCCTCCTGAGTAGATAGGATCTAACAGTTTTGGGGTCCGGTCGTGGGGCCTGAACTCTGGGCCTGGGCACTGTCCCTCAGCTCTTCAGCTCAAGGCTAGCGTTCTACCACTTGAGCCACAGCGCCACTTCCGGCTTTTTTTTTTTTTTTTCTTTTTGTTTATAATCGAACCCAGGGCCTCATGCATGCAAAGCAAGCGCTCTGCCACTGAGCCACCTTCCCAGCCCGGATCTAACAGTTTTATTGAAGATTTTGTTATTGTTGTTGTCTTCTCTGTACTAAGATTTGGACTCAGGGCCTTAAGCTGGCTCTTCTTGCTTGCTCAGCTGGCCCTGTTCTACTACTGGAGCCATGCTTCCAGCCCAGCTTTTGCTGGCTATTTTGGAAATGGGGTCTCACAGAATTTTTTTTCCCAGGCTGGCTTTGAAATGAGATCCATCAGGTCTCAGTTTCCTGAGTAGCTACGATTACAAGCATGAGCTACCAATGCCCAGCGGTTACTATTGTTTTTGAGACAGTTTCACTATGTATCCCGGGGTGACCTCTCCATCCTCCTGCTTCAAGAGTTCTGGGATTGCAGGCATGTGCCACTGCATCAGGCTAAATTTAGGTTCTTGATGATAAACTTCCATGATCTAGTACCATGACACATGTGCACAAATCTCTGTCCGACATTTCTGAATAGTTTATATAAGACTCAATTGCCCCACTTTAACATTTATTTCTCCAAAGAATAAATACAAGATGAGTAAGTACTTTTAATTCAATATTTTTTAATGTTTAAAAACTATAGGTTAACAGAGCAGTTATAGAACAGAACTTTTATTTCTGTATTTACATCACACTCTGCAAAAGAAAAAACACACAAAACAAACCAACAGCTAATTGATTTACTGTGAAGAGTCAAATTTTGTGACTCATTTCAGTTAGTCACCAGAAATTCATTTACAAGGTTTTTTACACTAATCAAATGACTATGTGCTACATAGGCCAGTCTTAAACGGTGACACTTAGACTCTAGAAAGTAGGTCACATACCAATGATCAAGATTCAAGTGTTTTTTTGGGAAAAGCAACAACAAACTTCTGTAAGACAGTGTATGTGGTTGACAACAAAAAATAAAAAACAAACATATGAGACTTCGAAGAGTTGGGTAAAACAGCAGGGTCTTTTTCCTCCCTTCAAATTTGTGCTCATAGTTAATAAGTGGGTCTTCCCCACACCCAAAGATTCCAACATTTAAAAAATGCAATGACTTAGTTTTGAAAAAACAAAAACAAAAACAAAAATTCTTTCTCTGTAACTTCTGTTTTCATGAAACACTAGGGAATGGACTCCATGTTAACAGTGAAAGAACTTGGCAAAGAAACCATTTGTCATTTGGGGTATATTTATTTTTATATGACAGTGGTTTGGATCTACACATTCCTTACTTGTAGCTCAGAGGACTATTATTTAAATAATTGATCTTAATACCATAGCAGCATAAGAAAAACCAATACAGCTAAAGTTCTCAGACTTTTTTTTTTCCTACACAATGAAGGAAAATTTTCATGTCCAGGTTTACACGGAGATAAGTATGATATCCAGGAAAGAATGGAAGAAAAAAAGAAGTGTTTCTAATTCTCAAACAAAACCACTTGTATCTATGAGAACATTGATTCCTAAGATGCAGATTCGTGTGACTTCTATTTCAGTGAAGGTCAACAACTGCAAAAATATTCAGCCTCCTATTTATATACAATGTATTTACATACAAAGGAATATTCCCACTGTAGGCTTCATCTGCATAGATTCTTGACCCCATGTTCACAGAGGCTCAGCTTCATGGCCCTTCCTCAGAGAGAACGCTAAAGAAGGAAGGTTTTAGAATTTGAGTTTTCTAGCCACTTTTCCTTTCAGACTTATCAATTGTTTTCCAATTGGTAGTCACTCGGCCCTTAGTTCATACCTGAACACCTTATATTGGTATAAATAATTCACTGTCTCCTAGAGGAAGTATGTTCTGTTGCTGGTAGGTTCTCCCATCTGCCATCCACAAGGAAAAGCAATTTTAGTATTGCTCAAGGATATATGTCAGTATCTTTGCTTTCAAAGCACCTGCATATTTACTTGAACAGGGCAATTATATTCTAAAAGCCTGTCTTTTCTTATTCTCAGGCCATTGAAATGGGTAAAAAGAGGAGACTAAAAGGTTTTGTTCTAAGGCATAAAAATCAAATATCTGATCATTTTACCCATCTCTGCTGCCTTCCAGCTAAATCATCCCCCTCCATATAACCCCCACTAAGTAAGAATTGAAATTTAGAGCTATTTATAGCTTCTTCACCAGTGAAGATCTTCTAGTACACAATTCATTTTATTTCATTATTTTGGGAATCCAATCCAGGGTCTTGTGCATGCTAGGCAAGCATGCACCAATGGGTGAGAATTCATTTTTTAAAAGGAACGTAGGTCCAGGCACCGGTGGCTCACACTTGTAATCCTAGCTACTGAAGAAGCTGAGATCTGAGGATCACGGTTCAAAGCCAGCGTGGGGAAGAAAGTCCATGAGACTTATCTCCAATTAACCACCAAGCAGAAAGTACAGCTTCAAGTGGTGAGCCCAGGAAACAAAAGCTCAGGAACAGGGCCCAGGCCTTGAGTTCAAACTCAGCACAACAGCAGCAACAAAAAGCATAGAATTTATCTCCCCCATGCTAAGCACAATTGTGGAGAACTGGGTCCTGATATTTCAGTATTTTCTTTACAACTGCATTTGCAATAAATTTCTTCTTATTTCTCTCTAAAAGAAGGGAAGGAAGGAAGGAAGGAAGAAAGAAAGGGAGGGAAGGAGGGAGGGGAAGAAGGAAAAGGAAGAAGGAAGAAAGGAAGGAAAGAAGAAAGCAGGAAAGAAAGGAAGGAAGGGAGGGAGGAAGGGAGAGGAGGAGAGAGGGAGGAAGGCAGGAAGGCAGGAAGGCAGGAAGGCAGGAAGGAAGGAAGGAAACACATTCCAGATGGTAAATCAACCATCTACCAGCTTTTAGAACATTATCTCCTTACAGAGTGGGGGAGATGCCTATGCCAAAAAAAAAAAAAAAAAGAAAGAAAGATTTTCTTCCTGCACATGTTTTGTTACCTCTACTTCCAGTAGGAACATTGAACAAACTGGAGGTTGATTGAATTCTTTGATGGTTAGCTGGAGGACATGAAGCTGTTACTAGTGGAGACCTTACCTACCAATGTACATGATGGTGCTTCCTGTGGCTCAGGCATAGTTATCTTTATTCTCCTAATTCAGCAGAACAAATTTCTTCAGCACATGACTGTACTGTTCAAACTCAATCTACCATCTATGACACATGTGTTTTGCTACCAGTTCACGCTTTTCAAAGAGCCGTATACGCTTTACAGCTCATCCCACACCAACCAAGGAATTCACTGGTGACATTGGACAACAGGATCAAGGCTATTCAAATTACAGTCATACAAAGGGTTTTTTTTTTCTTAAAGTGGTATCACAGAGATCAAAACAATGTGCTGCTTTCAAATAAATACAATTTTGAATAATACATTTCTTATACCCACACACAGAATGCCAACAGCCCCAAAACATCACAACATCCTAGAACTCAGGATCATTTTCTGAATTCACTTGGTGAATATAAAAATGAACTGTGGTAGAAAAGTAAAGAGTTAGAGCTTGCAAACTAAGCTAGGTTTTTTTTTTTTTGTTTTTTTTTTTAAAGATTTTTTACTTTTTTTCTCATGTAATTTTCCCCTACTACCTTGAAATGAAGATTTCATTGCTTGGAGCACTACAGCAAGCTCTGGAGATTTACTGAGCCTTGTTTTACTTGGTTTTCCAAGTGTAGAGCATACTTCTGAACAGGGCAGACTGAGGGTTTCCTAGGTTGAATATTTACATCGAGATCATGTGATCTCATCTTGGCTTGAACTTTTGTTCATCTGTGTCTGGGCTTTACATAAAGCTACAATGATTCAATGCAAGAAACAACCTTTCATTCTCTCTCAAAAGGATGGCAGCAGGTGCTTCCATGCCTACCTTATTTGTGGGACATTAGTCTATAAAAGGAAGGAGCAGTTCCATGTGAGAACGAAGGCCTATGGGGACGGGAGTTGAGAAGGGACAGAATTAGCCAGGCACTGGTTACTATACCTGTAATCCTAGCTACGCAAGAGGTTGAGATCTAAGGATCATGTTTCAAAGCCAGCCTGGGCAAGAAAGTCTATGAGGCTCTTATCCCCAATTAACCACCAAAAAGCTGGCAGTGGAGCTGTGGCTTGAGTGGTAGTGTACCAGCCTTGAACAACAACAAAATAAAAACTAAGGGATAGTGCCCAGGCCCTGAGTTCAAGTCCCAGGACTGGCAGAAAGAAAGAAGGAAGGAGGGAAGGAAGGAAGGAAAGAAAGAAAGAAAGAGACAAAGAGAAAGAGAGACACAGACAAAGACAGAGAAGAGAAAAAGAGAGAAAGAGGGAGGGAGGGAGGAAAGGAAAGGAAGGAAGAAGAAAGAAAAAACAGAGAAAGAAAGAATGAAGAAAGAGAATCCAAAGCTAATTGCCTACTGTCTGCCAACTGTCTGCAGTTAGATTCTACTTATCGCCAGATAAGAAATCTCTGCTCAGTGAACTTCTGTCTTTGGAAAACTCAGCTAGAACACACATAGCTCAAATCCCAAGCCCTGGACCCAGACAGCAACTCATTGAGCATGCCCATTTTTTACAATACATAAGGTATGGACGGCCCAATCCCAGGTGGTGGCCACTGCTCTGGGTTCCCTTGGGCTTACCCATTCCTTTCCCAGCCAGACAGTCCTAAGCTCTCTTCAGTTTCAGTCTCTTCACAGTTTCCCTCTGCACCTTTTAGAAACTGGGGTAAGAGAATGGAGAACTCAAGAGGCTGTGGGACCCATGCAGGGACAGACCATGGAAGGAAGAAAAGACAACACAGCCACTGAGGCTCTCTTCTCTTTCAATCTGGGGGACGATCAGAAGAGACTCCTATCACTCTTGTAATCCTAGCTACTCAGAAGGATGAGATCTGAAGATCATAGTTCAAATCTACACTAGCAAGGAGTCTACGAGACTCTAACTCATCAAAAAAGCTGAAAATTGAGGTGTGGTTCAAGTGGTAGAGTGGCAGTCTTGAGCCAAAACACCAAGCAAGAACACAGGACTCTGAGTTCAAGCCCCAGTATCTGTATATAAGAGAGAGAGAGAGAGAGAGTACTCACAAAGACTATCTTTGGAGAGTTACTATCAAGACTAGATAAAGAGTTTACAGAGAAAATAAAATATAAATGAGGCTTATTGAAGGTACAAAAATCTTATATAGTTGTACTAACCTAGATTTATAGATAGAAAACAAATCATTTTTTTTGGCTCCTCTAAAGTACCCAGTATAAAACAGGAATGATCTAGCCTAGCTCATCCTTGGCTTAGATCCCCATTCTTCTCTGTTGCAGAAAGCTGGTGGTCAAGATTCAGTGCTAGGCTGTTCATCTAATAAAACATTTCCTGTTCCAACGTGGACAGTTGAAAGCAGGCTGCATTGAGGACTATTTTCATATGTATTTTGGACAATCTTTTCACTGTAGGGTCCCCAATTGTCCTTGAGTTGAAGTGAACTCAGACTAGAGTCACTGAGCCAAGATGCTAAGAGGAAAACAAAACTTCATTGACTAGAGGGTCTGAATGTATAGCTTAATCTCTTTACTGAGGTGGCATTCATACCCCTTTCCTTTGCCAGCTGGGGACACTCACAGAAAATGTCTTGGTGTGCAGGATCTACAGGTCTTGATGGCCAAAGTTTACCATCAGGTGATCAAAACTACCTCAACTATTAAGCAATAGTTATTAATCTAGCAATGGCACGTACCCTAGGGCTCTTCCACAGTTATCCTTGTGTGCTGTGTTAACCAAAAATAGGGAAATTATTTATGAAACCATATTCTTTTTTTTTCCCTGTAAAACAAAATAAAATATATACAATTCAAGATTCTTTTCTCCTCTAAAAAGGTACAGATAGTGTGAGCCAAACATTAATAAGAAAATCATTTCAGAAGTGGATGTATTTAATAAGTGAACATGGCAAATGACCACATTTTCCAATTTTTACGAGACTATGGAAACCACCAAACACTGAGTTGGGAAAGTGAAAAAGAATTGATTATGGGAAGTATAGCAGGCGGGAGGAGGGGGGAGGGAAGAAATGCACATTGTCAAAAACAAAAGAAATGTACTTATTACTTGACTTATGAAAGTGTAACCCCTCTGTACGTAACCTTTATAATAACAATAAAAAAAATTTTTAAAACCAATTGCATGACATTTGGAGGGAAAAAAAAAATTCACAACCCATACGAAGATCTCGAGTCTGAGAGGAACAGGGGGCCCCAGAGAAACGGGCCTCTGTGGTGCCACCCGTATCATTCCATTTTCAGCGTCTTATACATTTCTGTTTGCTTCTGTAAACTTGAAAGGAAGTGGAGGGAGCGGGTATTGCTGATGATTGACGGTGGCGGGGGATGAGTGTTGGGTCAGGAAGCTTTTCTTTCCTGGGCTGGTCTCAGTGGCCTTCATCACTAACCTGAAGAGCAGGCCCAATCATAGATGACCAGAGGAATGCTGACCAAGGAAAACAGCACACCCAGTCCCAAAAAGAGGGCAGCCTGAAGCAATAAAATACATATATTATTTCAAAAACAACCAACACTTTCCACACCAACTAAGGAAAACAAATCATAGATCATTTTGCCCTTTCCCTTTGTGGTCCGTTCTAGTTGGGGTTCATTGTAACCATTGTTGAACTGGGAAACTTTTTTTTTGGCTAAAACTTGGTGAGTCTCACATCCTCTCCACTCTGGCTGACTCCCTGTGATCTCAAGTGTATTTATTTCTACAAATAACTATGGCAAGACTTAGAAAGATTTAAGTTTCCTGGCTTCAGGAAACCTAATTTTCTTGGCCCCCTTGATGCTCTATCAGTTTGAATGATGAGCATTCTCTCTCTCTCTGTCTCTCTCTGTCTCTCTGTCTCTCTCTGTCTCTCTCTCTCTCTACCTGGGGCTTGAACTCAGGGCCTGCCACTTGGAGCCATAACTGCATTTCTGGCTTTTTGGCAGTTAATTGGTGATGAGAGTCTCATTGGCTTTCTCAGCCTCTTGAGTAGTTAGGATTACAGGTGTGAGCCACTAGCACTTGATGATGGTTGTCTTAAATGTACAGGGATATCCCTCCTGCCTATAGCCTCTGGGTCAGGCAACTCAGGTGATGTGTGTAATGGCAGTACTTCTGCTGATCTGCTAAGGCAGCTGAGAAACCTTCTCAGAGGACAAGCACAAGGGTGTTGCAGAAGGGAGTCGGGCAGCAACCACCTCACTCCTGCTTACCTCCCTGGGTCTAAGCATATCACCTCCAAGACACCCTTTGAACTTCACCAGCCCTGGAAACAAGAAGCCCAATAGAGAATGATAGCTTTTGAATCCAGGTCTGCTCACTCCAAAGCCATTTCCGTCAAATCATTTTTTTAAGTCACTTTCAGTGAACTCAGACATTTTAACTGAAGGCATTGCTTGTGTTCTAAGATAGTTATATGGCCAGAAATTGTATTAAAGCCAGGTGCTGGTGGCTCATGCCTGTAATCCTAACTACTCAGGAGGCTGAGATCTGAAGATTGAGGTTCCAAGTCAGCCTGGACAGAAAAGTCTGAGACTTATTTCCAATTAACCATTAAAAAGCCAGAAGTTTCAACTGCTGTAGAGTGCCAGCTTTGAGAGGAAGCCAAGCAAGAGCAGGAGGTCTTGAGTTCAAGCCTCAATTCTGGGGTGCATGTGCATGCATGCGTGCACACACACACACATTCACACACACACTCACACACACACACACACAGAAACTGGATTGTATCACATCTTACTGTCCCTCTCCTCTTCTTATCTTGCTAATGACAAGAAATCATGCTGTAGAAATAGAAGTCTACAGATCCATTCTCCTAGCTGCCCACACCTTGAACCAAAACACAAACTAAAACACAATAAGAGCAAAACCAGAAATTATCTATCTATCTATCTATCTATCTATCTATCTATCTATCTATCTATCTATCTATCTATCTAATCTATCTATCTATCTATATCCTGAGAGAATGGACAAGAGTTTGATGTGAAATTTTATGACTTTCAAAGTGAAGTAGAATTGTAGGTCTACTGTCTCTCTTCAAGGTAACTGACAATGGTAATAGCCAGTAGAGAGATTACCTATTTATTTACTAAATTTTAGTTAAAAATGAATTAGAAATATGAGAAGGGTTACCAAGAGACATACCCAAATTCTTTGCGTGCCTTTATCTCCATCCTGGTTTGTAATTTTTAGATAAAGAGATGAAGGAAGAATGAAAATAAGCATATTTGCAGAGGTAACACCTAAAAGTAAGAAAAGGAACAGAGAGAGAGAAGAAAGTTCAGGGTTATTATTATGAAACTTAAACTTTAGGCAGCTGTGGTATGTTGTAGAATGATATTTGAAGTCATAAAGCCATACCTACAACTCCAAAGATGTCCTTCATGGAGGGGATAAAGATCACCAACAAGTTGATGATCACCAAGAGGATGAATGTAACCAAGACATGGCGACATAAGTTAAATTTTGTTTTCTTAGCCAATTCAAATAAGGATGAACGAACCTTCAGGAAAAGAAAACAAAGATTCTATAATTCATCTTAACACTTCCATTTCTTAGCCCAGTAAGTGATTTATTGCTGAATGCTTTGTAAACTTAGTGATTGAGTTCCTTCCTTCCTTCTTTCCTTCCTTTCTTCTTTTCTACCTTCTTTCCTTCTCTCTTTCTCCCTCCCTCCCTCTTTCTTTCTTTCTTTCTCTCTTTCTCTCTCTCTCTTTCTTTCTTTCTTTCTCTCTCTCTCTCTTTCTTTCTTTCTTTGTTCACAGTTAATACTCTATGACTTAAGACACAGCTTTACTTCTAGCTTTTTGGTGGTTAATTGTAGGTAAGAATCTCATGGACTTTCCTGTCCCCACCTGGCTTAAAACGATGATTCTTATATCTCAGCCTCCTTAGTAGGTAGGATTACAGTGCCTGGAAAAACCAGGTTTAAAAGAGATGTAACTATTTGGGAGATATATGGTCTTCACTTAAACTGGAAAGCATTTTCAGGCAAGAGTTTCCCTTTTCTTTGAGTCAAGTAATTTCTGTCTTTAACTGAGATTTGATTTGGTGTTCTCTTTGGGTTCCTCTATATTATCCTGTCTTGAATAACCAAGATTCAAATTCCTTGTCATTGTTTCTCTATAAAGAGTGTGGGGGGAAAAAAATGGAACTGTGGCTCATATGATAGAGCACCAGCCTTGAGTATAAAAGCTAAGAGACAGTGCCCAAACCCTGAGTTCAAGCCCAAGGATTGGTACAAAAAAATAAAACCACCACAATAACAAAAAGAGTGGAAGAATTAGAATTAAAATTCAATTCACAGCCAGGTACTGGTAGCTCAGACCTGTAATACTAGCTACATACAAGTCTGAGATCTGAGGATTAAATTTAAGAGATTCTTATTTCCAACTAAGCAGCAAAAAGCCAGAAGTATAGAAGTGGCTCAAGTGGTAGAGCACCAAACTAAGCACAAGAGCTAAGCAAGAACACAAGGCCCTGAGATCAAGCCCCAGTTCTGGCAAAAAAGAAAAAGAAAGGTTCAGTCCGCAGAGATGACACTAACCAGAATGTGAGGTCTCATGGCCTCGTTCCCCTCCCCCGTGGTAGGTCTCAGGAGGTTTGAGAGCAGAGGGCAAGATGAGAGGCCAGCTTTTCTCAGACTGCACAGAGGCCTAATACTCACTGTGAAAAACAACACCGGCACTGTGAGGATGACAGCGACAATGACAGCCAGCCGCACTGTCGAGATGAGAATATCATTGTGTCTCTGGTACTTGTGAAGGAGGTCTGACTGCACGGTTCCTACAATGAGGGGAATAGAGGACAAAGAACACTGCTGAGCGGTGGTTTCCCTGGATCAAATGTCTAAGCCAACGGGCAAGGAAGGCAATGTATTGAAGTATCAGAATAATTTATAGAGGTGGTGTGTGTGTGTGTGTGTGTGTGTGTGTGTGTGTGTGTGTGTGTGTGTGTGTGTGTGTGTGTGTGTGTGTGTGTGCCAGTCCTGGGGCTTGAACTCAGGACCTGGTCACTGTCCCTTACATTTTTGCTTAAGGCTGGCTCTCTACCACTTGAGCCACATTTCCATTTCTAGCTTTTGGCTGATTAAGTGGAGCTAAGAGTCTCAAACTTTCCCTGATCAGGCTGACTTTGCACTGTGATCCTCAGAGCTCAGCTTCCTGGGTAGCTAGGATTACTGACATGAGCCACCAGCACCTAGACTCTAAACTTGTCATTTTTTTTCTTCTTCTATTTGCAAGGATTCAAATTGTGGTGACCAGTTAGGCATTTTATTTTTAATTAATGAGGAGTTTCATGACTGGAGCTCTCAGCTTTCTCACTTTCAACATCAGTCTCTGTCTCTTTTTTCTATTAATGGAACCTGACCTAATTTGCAGTGTCAATTAGGAAAGCCTTCTCTGATGCAGCTTTGAAGTTTTTCCTTAGTAAGTATGGCATTCTTCCAAATGCAGTTTCTCCTAGACAATATTAGAGGGGAAATGATAGTATATCGTTTCAGTAATTATTCTATTTTGCATGAACGTGTAAAAGGAACCCCCAACATTTGGCTATAAAGATTCCCCATCCCACCCCCAACAAAGCCAATGCATAGCTTTGTGTTTGTTAACCAGTATTCTAGTGTGGATCTTCACAAATTGACTGACAAATACCTACCTGTCTGTGTTGGTTGAGTGACACTTACCATAGAAAGTCAAGTAGCCAAAGATGGCTGTCAAGAAGTACATCAGAAACATGGCAAAAAAGGAGATATTTGCAACCATCTGCATTTTTTTCTGTGATCGACTGTGAACAAAGATAGAGGAATTTGCAAAATTAACATCATTGAATTGAGCTAGGCATTGGTGATTCACTTCTGTCAGCCTAGCTGAAATCTGAGGATCAGAATTCAAAGCCAGCCCAGGGAAGGAAAGTCCATGAGACTCTTATCTCCAATGAACCACCAAAAAGCTGGAAATAGAGCTGTGGCTCGAACGGTAGAACACTAGCCATGAGCACAATAGCTCAGGGGCAGCACGCTGAGATCAAGTCCTAGGACCAGCATCCCAAACAACAAAATCATTGAATTTAACCCCTGGGTTAATGCTGAAAAATATACTTAACTTGATGATCCTGCCCTTGGGTTAGGACATAGCTGACCAGCTGGACTACTTTCCTACCAGATGGGTGCTGTGAAGCAGAGAGCCGTGAACTTCCCTCCCTGACTGTTCTTCACTGTGCTTTGAAAAGAATATTATGTTCTCATCTGAAGGACAGACAGTATTTTTTAAAAAATATTTGTGTTTGCTTTCATCTTCACATCAACCATGCACTAAGAAAGAAAACATTCAAATGTTCCTCTCTCTACCCCAGAGCAGAGCTAGAAGTTGGCCTTGGGCGCTTTGTCTTTCAAATTACGTGAGAACTGTATTCCCACAGAGTAGCTTCTGGGATGGAACTACAAGTCTGTACATCTTACAGAAATAGCTCCATGATGATGTGATGGATGGGGTAGGCTCTGCCTCTCAGGTCAAGTTTACTGGGAGTTAGGACAGCTTCTTTTGTGTAGTGTGCGTATGTGTGTGTGTGTGTGTGTGTGTGTGTGTGTGTGTGTGTGTGTGTGTGTGCGTGCACGCGCACGCGCTGGGGCTTGAACTTGGGGCCTGGGTGCTGTACTTGAGCTTTTTCACTAAAGCAAGGGGTCTATCACTTGAGCCATGGCACCACTTCTATGGTTTGATGGTTAACTGGAGATAAGAGTCTCATGGATGTTCCTACTTGGGCTGGCTTCTAATGGTGATCCTCTGATCTCAGACACCTGGGTAGCTAGGATTACAGGAGTGAGCAATTGGTACTTGGCCTTTTATATTTCTTTCTTTCTTTCTTTTTTTTTTTTTTTTGGTCAGCTGTGGAGGCTGAACTCTGGGCCTGGGTACTGTCCCTTCAGCACTTCAGCTCAAGGCTAGCGCTCTACCACTTGAACCACAGCACCACTTCCAGGTTTTGAGTGGTTCATTGGAGATAAGCATCTCATGGACTTTCCTGCCTGGGCTGGCTTTGAACCTCGATCCTCAGATCTCAGCCTCCTGAGTAGCTAGGATCACAGGCGTGAGCCACTGGAGACTGGCTCCTTTTATATTTCCTTTTATTATTATTATTATGAAAATACCGTGCAGAGGAGTTACAATTACATGGGCAAGATAATGAGTACATTTCTTATCAAGCATTGTTGCCTCCTCCTTTGTTTCCCCTTCCTATCCCTTCCCATCTCCCTCCCTCCCACTCCTACATCTCCCCCCTCCCCCCTTTTATATTTCTTTAACTGCTCAAATAATGAATCTATAGTCATAGGAGAAAATAGATAGCCCTAGGAACATTTTATTGGAAAACTGAAAGGTAGACACTTGAAAATGATACAAACAGCTGGAACATAACATTTAAAGGGTGTCAAATAGCAATTTAAATTTCCAAGATATAGGATCAGGAAGGAGAAATAATTTATGTGTAATTAGACAGGTATAGGTTTTTTGGATTTTAGCATTGTATCTATTAAATATGAAAGAGGAAGAACTCATAAATAAATCTGATGAAAATCGGTTAATACTCAAACACATCAGAAATTGATCAGCAAGCTTTCAGTCTACTCTAAAATGACAATTAAAAATAAAATCAGTCCAGGCATTGGTGGCTCATGCCTGTAATCTTACCTACTCAGGAGGCTGAGATCATAGTTCAAATGGGCTGGGAAGGTGGCTCAGTGGTAGAGTGCTTGCCTTGCATGCATGAGGCCCTGGGTTCGATTCCTCAGCACCACATCAACAGAAAAAGCTGGAAGTGGTGTTGTGGCTCAAGTGGTAGAGCGCTAGCCTTGAGCTGAAGAGCTGAGGGACAGTATCCATGCCATGAGTTCAAGCCCCACAACCAACAAAGAAAAAAAAAAAAAAGCTAGCCCAGGCAAGAAAGTCTATGAGACTCTTATCTCTAATTAACTACCAAAAAACTAGAAATGGTGCTGGGACTGAAAGAGCTAGAGCACTAGCTTTGAGTATGAAAGCTCAAAGACAGTGAGAAGCCTCTGAGTTCAAGCCTCAGGACTGGCACTAAAGAAATAATAAAGCCATCTTAATAAGGCTCAGGGGCCAAAAATATTCTTTTTCTTTTCTAGCTTGTGGACTTAGCACTCACTTTTTATATTTATCAGCTTTTTCTCTGCCTAAACTACCAGGCAAAGCTGAGACAATACATTTAGCAGTTTATAATTAGATCAACCTGAAGATTATCATCCTGAAAATATTATCAACTCTGCAAATAAGTATGAGTAACAACCACAACAACAAACCAGTGCAACAATGGAATTCTATGCCTCCATCAGAAAGAATGGCATTGCCCCATTTGTTAGGAAATGGAAAGACTTGGAAAAAATTATATTAAGTGAAGTAAACCAGGCCCAAAGAAACCTAGGTCCCATGGTTTCCCTTATTTGCAATATCTAGTATATGTCTGAGTCAAGCAGAAAAGGTCAGATAAGGTGATGTTAGGGAAATTAACCCTAAGATATGTATTCAAATGTTTTTTCTTTCATGCGATTGTTTCTAACACATTTATAGGATTATTTATTTGTTGCTTTGTATGTCCCTCCCCCACGGTATAACCCCTGCTTTCACTGTGTTTGATGGTGGTATAATTTGTGGGAGGGAAGGGGAAAAACAAATCGTTTAAATAGGGATACAGGTGGACCTGTATCCACAATGAGATGTTCAAGTCCTTATGTCGAAAAACAAACTTCACAACTTTGATGAGGAGGAGGAGGGGGGAGGAGGATTGGGTGGGGGCGGGGAGAGGATGGGAAGGGATGGGAAGGGGAAACAAAGGAGGAGGCAACAATGCTTGATAAGAAATGTACTCATGATCTTGCCCATGTAATTGTAACCCCTCTGTACAGTATTTTCACAATAAAAAAAAACAACTGCAAATATTTGAGCTCTTCTAAGGAATATAGTATCTGAAAAGTCAAAGCAACTGAAAATGCAAGGTAGCTGATTACTTTTTCATATTGGTGGCCAGAAAATACTGCAGATTTCTGATTTTTCTTAATATTGAACTGGCTCAAGAATGGCAGAAGGCAGAAGCCTAATTATTTTAACACAGAACGTGCCTATTGGTGAGAGGTAGAAAATGATGAAGACGGGAAAATCGAATAGGTCTCTTACTCTTTCAGCTCGCTGTAGATTGGCAGGACCGAGGGGTGACATACAAATGCAAAGGCAATGGTTGGTAAAGCATACACAGTCTGTTTGAAGGAAGAAATACAAACATTAAGAAAAGACATTTTTACCATAAGCCTTATCCAACTCCAGTATTTCAGAGCTATCTTTCGTCTGACAGAATCGCTCTTCAGAATCCCTGATTATTTGGAGATTTTTGTTTCTTTATTGTGTGCCACTCCTGGGGCTTGAACTCAAGGCCTTCGTGCTGTCCTTAAGCTTTTTTGCTCACAGCGCGCGCTCGAACACTTGAGCCACAGCCACACTTCTAGATTTTTGTTGATTAATCGGAGATAAGACTCTTGTGGCCTATGCTTCTTAGGCTGGCTTTGAACTGTGATCCTCAGACCTCAGCCTCTTGAGTAGCTAGGGTTACAGGCCTGAGCCACCAGTATCTGGCCTCAGTGTCACTTCTTATGAAAACTTTACAGTGGTATCTATATTTCATCTGTGCTAGCTGGGAAGTTTGCAGTATTCCTTTTTCTTTCTTTTTTTTTTTTTTTTCAGTATTCCTTTCTATATAGTGTTCTATATATTAAGCATGGGTAAGGTGTTTCTTGTTTTTATTCATTTGTTTTAAAAGCATCACTCACTACCTGGTTTATGTAACTATAACCCCTTTGTACATCACCTTTATGATAAAATTTAAAAATTAAAAAAAAAAATAAAAGCATTATTCAGTGTTCTGCACAGAAAAAATGAGGTGAGACAAGTATCCAGATTTCCATAGCCAATACTCAAGGCTGTACTAAGCTGGGTTAAGTGGGTATATGTGTGTGTATGTGTGTGTGTGAGAGAGGGGGGGGGGAGAGAGAGAAAGAGAGAGAAAGAAAGAAAGAGAGAGAGAGATTTATTGTTTAATGGTCACTGAATGTATTGTGAATACAGAAGCTATGGTACTATGTGTTTTTAAGAATAAGTATGTTCAGCCAGGCGTCGGTGGCTCGTGCCTGTAATCCTAGCTACTCAGGAGGCTGAGATCTGAGGATCATGGTTCAAAGCCAGCCTGGGAAGGAAAGTCTGTGAGACTTATCTCAAATAAACCACTAGAAAACCGGAAGTGGCGCTGTGGCTCAAGCAGTAGAGCACTCTCGCCTTGAGCTGAAGAGCTGAGGGACAGCACCCATGCCCAGAGTTCAAGCCCCATGATTGACAAAAAAAAAAAAAAGAAGAAGAAGAAGTACATTCAGTTGGACTCAGGTAGCACATACCTGTAATCCTAGCTACTCCAGGATGCTAAGAACTAAGGATCACGGTTCAAAGCCAGCCTGGGCAGGAAAGTCTGTGAGACTCTTATCTCGAATTAACCACTAAAAAGCTGGAAGTGGAGCTGTGGCTCAAGTGGTAGAGTTCCAGCCTCAAGTAAAGAAGCTAAGCAAGAGCATGAGGTCCTGAGTTCAAGACCCAGTTCCAACACATGTGCATATGTACATACACATGCATGTACACATACACACACATACACACACATCATAACTGCAATTATGACATGTATGAGAAAATGTACTTCCTTTAGTCAAAATACTCATGCTTCTTTGAGAAGCAGAAGGAAACTTGCCTTAGAATTGAAGGTGACGTATTTTGGCGTGCACACATCACTGTTTGTTGAATTAAGACTTGTTGCATTGAGGGCTGTAGCAATGCAGGGAATCTGAAATTTCTCATAGATAACCTGGCATTTAGAAATACCAGAGAAACAATGTAGATGTTAGGAAAGCTAAATCATAAATAATTGTTATATTGCAGTAGATTATGTTACAACCAAGCCAACTGATTAATCACTACTTACCACTATTAGGAAAAACACCATACAGCTCAAGGAAAATCCACTGGTATAGCCAAGATAACCTTTAAAAGAGCAAAAAGTACATTGCTAATATCTCATTTGTTGTTTCTCCTTTTTTTGGTGGTAGTGCTGGGGATTGAACCTAGGGTCTTATGCATGTGAGCCAAATGCTCTACCACTAAGCTATACCCCCAGTCACTCAGTACTTCAAGGTTTTTTTAAAAAATATGTGTGTGTGTGTGTGTGTGTGTGTGTGTACACATGCACACGTGCAAGCTGGTACTTGGGTTTGAACTGGGTGCTGTGCCTTAGCGTTTTCACTCAAGGTTTGTGCTCTAGCATTTAGAATACAGCTTCATTTCCTGCTTTTTGGTACTTAGCTGGAGAGAAGAGTCTCAGACTTTCCCATCCAGGCTGGCTTCAGTTATTCTCACATTTCAGCCTCTGAGTAGCTAGGATTATGTGTGATCCACGGGCACCCAGCTTTCAATGTACTATTTTAAGCATAATTTGGGACTTCGTCAGCAGTGATACTCACCAGACACTATATTGGAAATGAACTATACAACCAGGGAGGGAGGGTTGTGAGGGGGAAAACTGAGGGAGAAAATGAGGGAGGGGGTGACACTACTCAAAAGGAAATGTACTCATTACCTGACTTATGTAACTTTCATAATTAAAAAATAGTGATAAAATGCATTTAGGAAGTGGCACTGGGGCTCAAAGTGGCAGAGTGCTAGCCTTGAGCAGAAAAGCTCAAAGACAGTACTCAGGCCCTGGGTTCAAGCCCCACAACTGACAAAAAATAGTTCATTTACACCCATGTGCATATAACATGTATTATTTGCTTTTGCTAGTTTATTTGGTGAAAAGGAGGACTTTGAATAAAATGTTATACTTTGTGTTGATTCTGGGGCTTTCCTGAATGCTCTAGACCTCAGATTCCTAGAATCCAGGGAGGAGCCCTATGGTTTGATCTCTGAATACGTGATGGACAAATCCCTTCTTAATCACATCCGTAGATTGTTTTCCTTTTTGTGCCAGTCCTGGGACTTGAACTCAGGGCCTGGGTGCTATTCCTCAGCTTTTAATTTTTTCCCCCCAAAAAGGCTAGTACTCTACCACTTGAGCCACAGCGCCACTTCCGGCTTTTTTCTTTTTGCTTATGTGCTGTCCTCAGCTCTTCAGCTCAAGGCTACTGCTCTAAGACTTGAGCCAGAGCGCCACTTCTGGTTTTTTTCTTTTTGCTTATGTGGTGCTGAGGAATCGAACCCAGGGCCTCAGGCATGCAAGGTAAGCACTCTACCACTGAGCCAACTTCCCAGCCCCAGGAATTTTTTTGATACCAACTTAAAGAGCACTTCTGTTGGCACAGCAACGTCTACACACAGACCCAGAAAGCAGAAAATTAAGTAGTTTTAAAAGATATTTAAATGCTGGATGCCAGTGGCTCAGACCTGTAATCTAGCTACACAGAAAACTGAGATCTGAGGATTGTGATTCAAATCCAGCTTGGGCAGGAAAATCCATGAGACTCTTCTCTCTAATTAACCAGCAAAAAGCTACAAGTAGAGCTGTAGCTCAAGTGGTAAGAGTACTAACCTTGAGAATAAAAACTCAGGGACAGTGCCTAGGCCCTGAGTTCAAGCTCCAGGACTGGCACCAAAAATAATTTTTTTTTTACTTAGGTATTCCCTAAACATTGGCTATAAGGATGGCCCAAGTGGTAGAGTTCCCTCCTACCATAGATGAGACCCTGAATACAAATATCAGTACTGTCAAAAAAAAAGAGAGAGAGAGAGAAAGTCTCGATAAATACTAGAAAAGTTTTGACATTTTAAAACCAAAACAGAAAAGGACATGAATTCAAGCTTCTGCTTTGAATTAAGCCAGCTTTATAGGAAATGCACGTTAGAGATTTTTTAATCAGCTATAATCTGGTCTTGTTATTCAATGTATGAAATTCCTATGGCATTTAGAGACTATACTTGTCTCTATGTAAGCATAAAAACAAATGTCAAGCTATGAGTGGGTGGATCATGCCTGTAATCCTACCTACTCTGGAGGCCGACAGCTAAGGACCCTGGCTGGTTCAAAGCCAGACTGGGCAGGAAAGTCCATGAAACTGATTTCCAATGAACTACCAAAAAGCCAAAAGTGGAGCTGTGGTTCAAGTGGTAGAATACTAGCCTTAAATACAAAAGCTCAGGGACAGCATCAAGGCTCTGAGTTCAAGCCCCAGGATTTGTGCCTATATTCACACGCATGTGCACATACACACACATGCATGCACACACACACACACACACAGAGTCAAAACCAACTGAATATAACTTGGAGATCACCTGTCACCTTTGAATTCTCTCTCTCTCCTTTGAACAAGGGAAATCTAAATTTAGAGATGATTCATAATACTTTGGGGGTATAAGTAGAGCAATAGTCTGTCTTGAGATTTAGATTTGAAAATCTAGTTGCTTAAATCTGAGTATTTAAGCTTTCAGGCTGGTGGTGCATGCCTATAATCCCAGCCCCGAAGAGATGAAGTTTGAGGCCAGCCTGAGCTACATGGCAAGACTGTGTCCCCAAATGAAAAACAAAAACAAACAAGAATGCTAGATTGGGTGTATAGATAGGGCTAGAACATACCCCACCCCCTTGCCCCAACCCCTGCACAAAGCCTTGGGTTCAATCTCCAGCACTGTGAAAACATCAAACAAACAAAGAACACCTTCTAAGAGAATTCCACTTTCTGGAATTTTCACAGCAGTTTGTTACACCAGTGAAAATAGTAGCCTTTGTGTTTCTTTCGTAACTTTCTTTCTCCTCACTCTGGCTCTTTGGACACAAGAGGCTATTGCTCAACATGTCCTGTACTAACCAGCATTTCTTGCTCATTGCCAAGGCAGGTAGCTTCATGCTTGCAATTTGATTACGTGTGGGATAGGAGGCAAAGCTGTTCCTTTTCAGGAGTTTCCTGACTTCTCTGGGTAGTGTAGAGACAACAGACACAAAGTTTCTCCTCACCTAAGTTCTTCAAGAGACACAGAGGGAGAATTATGCCGAAGGTTACCACCACCACCAACACGCGTCCATCCACATACCAGGCTCTGAAAGGCAGGGAGGCAGCTACTGTTATTTTTTGTTGCTGTTGTTTAGAAAGAGACATTTTTAGACAGGCGCTGGTGGCTCACACCTAAAATCTTAGCTACTCAGGAGGCTGAGATTGAAGATGGAGGTTCAAAGCCAGCCCAGGCAGGAAAAGTCTGAGAGACTCTTATCTTCAATTAGCCACCAAAAACAGCCAAAAATGGAGCTGCAGTAAGTGGTAGAGTGCTAGCTTTGAGCAGAAAAGCTCATGGACAGTGCCCAGGTCCTGAGTTGAAGCTGTAGGACCAGCACACCAAAAAGGGAAGACTTTTCTTTTTCCCCTCGAAAGCAAGTTTTTACAATATATTTAAATTAATTTTAATTGCTGAGGATTTTTTTTTGTTTTGTTTTTCTTACCTTTTTATTTTGTTCTTCTAGAATATCAGGATTTGAACTCAGGGTCTTATATAAGCTTGGTTGGTGCTCTACTGTCCAAGCCAGTCCTCCAGCCCTGGTTTTTTGGTAGTTATTTTTGGAAATGGAGTTTTCCCAGACTTTTCTGCTCAAGGTTGGCTTTGAACCAAGATCCTGTAAACTTCGGCCTCTTGGGTAGCAAGGATTATAGGCTTGAGCCATTGGGGCTGGGTCATCACTTTGTTTTTTCCTTAGACAATTATTCAGTTTATTCAAACACTTTAAACATAGCTAGTACTCTCCTGTACGAGGACCCTACTCCCAGGTAAGAGACAAAGAGATATTGTTTTGTTTTGTTCCTCTCCTTTTGGCTAAATGTAAAATTCCTGTGAATTATTTATGTGATTTCAAAGCTGAATGCATATATTACATCTGTCAGATTATAAGCTGTGCTATTAAATATTCAAAGAGAAAGTTCCTTTTGGATTGGCTTGGCTGATATCATGGGGAAACAAGCCACCAGACATAGACATTTCTCTCCAAGGTTTGACCTTGGATTTGACTTTATATCCTAGGATAGAACACTAGGCACTTTGGCTCTGTAATCTTCTTTTGGAGTAGGGTAGGGGAGACAGAAAAACTAAGGCTGACAAAAAGTTTTAAACAAGGAATCAAAACATCAAAAACAATATTCCCCAAGATTAGCTCTAACTATTGAGATTGGCTCAATTCTACATTTGTGTGTGTGTGTGTGTGTGTGTGTGTGTGTGTGTGTGTGTGTGTGTGTGTGCGTGTTGGTCTAGGGCTTGAACTCAAGGCCTGGGCACTGAGCTCTTTTGCATAAGGCTAGTGCTCTCCCACTTTGAACCACAAGTCCACTTCTGGTTTGTTTGTTTTTTTTTGTTTTTGTTTTTTTTGGTGTTTAATTGGAGAGAAGAATCTCACAGCTTCTCAGATCTCAGCCTTCTGAGTAGCTAGAATTACAGGTGTGAGTCATCAGCTCTTTTATGTTCTACTTCTGGGATAAAATTACTATACTTAGTATCTGGCCAGGTGCCGGTGGCTCACACATCTAATCCTAGCTACTCAGGAGGCTGAAAATTGAGGATCATGGTTTGATGCCAGCATGGGCAGGAAAGTCTATGAGACTCTTATCTCCAATTAACCACAAAAAGCTGGAAGTGGAGGTGTAGCTCAAGTGGTAGAGCACTAGCCTAGAACACAAAAGCATAGGAATAGTGCCCAAGCCCAGAGCTTAAGCTTCAGGACTGGCAAAAAGAAAAACAAAATAATCAAAAAAAAAAAAAAAACCCTCAGTATCTATTTTATTTCATAAAAACTAAATAGAGATTTCAGGCTCTTTGGGACAATGTAAATCTACTAGTTATAGCATGACAGAGAAACCTACCTCTCAATTTTCATAGAGTTCATCCTGCTTCTTTTATTATCTATATTACCCCCAATAAATATATTATTGAACCACACATCAAGAAAAAAAGAGCCTAGGAAAATTTGCATTTCTGAAATTTTCTTAAATCAAAAGCCTCGGTTAGCCTGCATTTAAATCAAAAACATTTTGGTTCTATCACAAAGAATGGTCTACAACTTACGGAAATTCCTCTTCTTTTCCCATGAGGAACTTGATGGCAGAAGGAAGTTCATTTTTGACTATGAAGAGATAGCTCAGCATTGCTGGAGGAAAATGAGAATGTTTTTAGAAAGACAATCCTAAGGCACATGTTACAATTTTTGTGAGATGTGACAATTCAGTTTCCAGACGAACTTCAAGAACACAAGCAGCTTGTGTTCTTGAAGTTAGCTGGTGGCTCATGCCTGTAATCCTAGCTATTGAGATGGCTGAGATCTGAGGATCATGGTTTGAAGCCAGTCCAGGCAGGAAAGTCCAGGGGACTTTATCTCCAATTAACCACCAAAAAAACTGGGAGTGGTGGTATAACAGGCTCAAGTGGTACATGCTAGCTTTGAGCACAAAAACTGAGGAACAGCACCTGGGCCTTGAGTTCAAGACTTAGGAGGAAGCACCACAAAAAAAAAAAAGAAAAAGAAAAACAAATGCTGAGCGCTGATGGCTCAGGCCTATAATCCTAGCTATTCAGGAGACCGAAATCTGAGGACTGTAGTTTGAAGCCAGCCTGGGCAGAAAACTCCATGAGACTCTTGCCTGCAATTAACCACCAGAAAACTGGAAGTGGAGCTGTAGTGGAGAGCACTGGTCTTGAGCAGAAAAGCTCAAAGTCAGGGCCCAGGTCCTGAGTTCACGTCCCATGACCAGAAGCAGGTAGCTAAGCCTCCCACTCTGGCAATATATTCATCTCTAAGTAAGTGGTTGTCTCTTCCTTCCCTTGTGACATTTTAACCATCAGGTAGGAGGTGCTTCAATTATGATAAATCTCATATGGACACTGAACTACCAAAATAGGAAAGATAATGATAGTCACCCAGTTTGAAATTATGTATAATAATGTATGTTGTTCCTTTTTCTTTTTTCTTTACCTCCAGTGTTCTGTAGAGATGTAGCTCCGAAGATTACAAGCTTCCCTGTGGTACCAAAGACCTGCTCACCTAATTTTTCATAAACCATGCAACCTATTTAAAGAAACAAAGTTAAGGTCACAGAAAAAAAAAATGACAAGGTTCTAAAGGCTAACATGTTAACATCTTGCCAGGAGCCAGTGGTTCACACTTATAATCCTAGCTACTCAAGAAGCTGAGATCTGAAGGTCAGGGTTCAAAGCCAGCCCAGGCAAGAAAGTCCATGAGATCTTTATTGCCAATGAGCTACCAATAAGCTGGAAGTGGAGTTGTGGCTCAAAGAGTAGAACACTGGCCTTGAGTAAAAAAAAAAAAAAAAAAAAAAGCTTAAAGGAACAGCCTCCAAGTACTGAATTCAAGCCCCAGGACTGGCACAAAGAATGAAAAGTAAAAATAAAGAGCCAAGACGTTATATTTACATTGTTTATTCACCAGGTTGCTCTGCGCTTCTCTAGAACTCCCATGTTGGCTTTGCAGGTTAAGGTACTGGCATGATGAATCAAGTTCCTGACATTTTTAAATGTCAGCCATGAGCTCCATTTCTGCTTTTTCACTTGGCTAAAGAAGTAGGAAAGTAACTGAACTATGAGGTCATAAAAGTTATTTTAAACCATCTCTACCTTTCTTGGGGAAATTCCCACTCTGATATTTTTTTTACAGGTTTGATATATACTCTTAAAATGTTTGATTTCTAAAAGAGTACCTTTTGAATTATCTTACTGGCTGCCAGAGGCTTATACCTATAATTCCTGTATACCTACTCAGGAGGTTGAGATCTGAGGATTGAAACAGTTACAGCCAGCCCAGGCAAAGAAATCTGTGAGACTTTTATCTCCAATTAACTAGCAAAAATCTGAAAGTAAAGTCGGGTGCCAGTGGCTCATGCCTGTGATCCTAGCTACTTAGGAGCCTGGGATCAGAGGATCATGGTTCGAAGCCAGCCTGGACAGGAAACTCCGTGAGACTCTTATCTCCAATAAACTACTCAAAAAAGCCAGAATTGGGTCTGTAGCTCAAGTGGTAGAGCATTTGCCTTGAGCAAAAGAAGCTCAGGGACAGCACCCAGGCCCAGAGTTCAAGCCAGCAAAAAAATAACAATAATGACAATAAAATAATAATTAAATAAATATCTGAAAGTGGAGCTGTGGCTCAAGTAGTAGAGTGCCAGCCTTGAGTGAAAAAGCAAAGGGACAGTTCCCAGGCCTTGAGTTCAAGCGGCAGTTCTGGTGCGCGCGCGCACGCGCGCGCACACACACACACACACACACACACACACACAAAATGGTTTCAGAACATCTCAGTCTCTCTGATCTAAAATAAAACACCAAATTTAGCTACATCTAACAGTTACTACATAAAAATTCTGATCATTTGTGAAATTTAGGTGAAAGATAGCTCACTTCTAAAATGAAAGCAGTGGATAGAGCTATCCAAAGAATAAACTGATATCACCAAAATGTGAAACTGATCAACCGGCTCATCTCACTCAATGCTAAAATCCGAAAACATTCATTAAAATCATGACAGTTTGAAGTCTAGGTTTTCAAAGGGTTCACAGAAGAGCAATATGGGTCAGGCTATAATTAAACCTTTGTTTAATCTCTCCTAAGACTGATGTTTAAACTAGACAATGACTAGATGCTGAATTTATGACAAAATGTTCCAGGCATCTGTATACAATAGCTGGCCAATATGGCTTGAGCTAATGTAAAAGTCAAAGTATCATGAACATAATCCAGTGATTCAGGAATGGAAAATAAACACGTCAGGTATTGTACTGTCCAGAGAACTCAGCGTCCTAGGGCACCGCCTCACTCCACCTTGCCTCAGGAGGAACAACTTCTCCTTGGAATATGCGCCACAGAGGATAAAACATCTGTTTACTTCACAAACACTCTGCTCAGGATTTATAAAGGCCTAAAGAAAGATTGACGCCTTTCCAGTGATGTCATCACAAATCAGAAGAACAAGAAGAGAGACAACAGTATTTGTTCAGTGTTCCTGTCCATTTGATTTCGGTGTTGCTGCCACCGTCAGTCTTTCCATAGAAGGTCAAAGGATTCCTTTATTTCTTGACATAATCCAGTGGTGGCTTTCGCCAGTCATCCTAGCTACTTAGGAGGCTGAGAGTTTATCTGAGGATCCCTATTTGAAGCTAGCCTGGACAGGAAGTCTGTGAGATTCTTATCTCCAATTAACTGACAAAAAGGCAGAGATAGAGCTGTGGCTCCAGGGGTGGAGCACCAGCTTTGAGAAAGAAAAAAAAAACAAAACCAAAAACGAGTGAGGCTGCAAAGACCTGAGTTTAAGTCTCAGAATAAATAAATAAGTAAATTACTACTAATGATCACAGTCATCATTAATAATCCAGTTATCCTTAAAGGAGAACTTCACTTATTCATAATATCATCTTGAAAATCATGGCCTTAACACAATTAGATCTCTTCACAGCTTACCTGTTTCCTTGGAGCAGATCAATAGGAGGTTTATTGAATATATAGACAGCAATGTCACTGAAGTCAATAGGATCCTAAAGCAAAGAAACGAAATCCTGAGGTCATAACTAGAAAATACATTCTGACCTTTAATTTTAGAATCGCTAAGGTGAATATACATGGTTAACACCAATTGTTAACAGTATCCAAAGTGTGGATCCTATTACTTACCCTGCTTTAAAAATCTTAATAAATACCCCACCAAATAAAGGAGCACTCTGCCAATGCTAGTTCATTATGTAATTCAAAGCTAAGCCTGAAACTCTTGGCCCACGTCTATAATCCTTACCATTCAGGAAGCTGAAATATGAGGATCAAAGTTCAAAACCAGACCAAGCACAAAAGTCTATGCGACTCTTATCTCCAATTAACTAGCAAAAAGCTCGAAATGTAGCTGTTGTTCAAATTGTAGAGTGCCAGCCTTGATCAAAGAAGCTAAAGGCCCTGAATTCAAGCTCTAGTCCCAGCACAAAATAATAAAAGAAAAAGAACCATATACCAGTAGCTCAGACCTAGAATGCTTGCTATTCAAGATGCTGAAATCTGAGGATTGTGGTTCAAAGAAAGCCCAGGCTGGAAAGTACAGGAAACTCTCATCTTCAATTAACCACCAAAAGGCTGGAAGTGGAGGTATTGCTTGAGTGGTAGAGCACTAACCTTCAGTAAAAATATAATAAAATAAAAAATGCAGAGACAGTGTTCAGGTACCAAGTTCAAGCTCCAGGGCTGGCACAAGAAAAGAAGAAAGGAAGGAAGGAAGGAAGGAAGGAAGGAAGGAAGGAGGGAAGGAAGGACATGTCTGGTATGATGCATTATTGCTATGGATTGCACTGTGGGTAATTAAAGGCAATTATGTTCCCAGTAAGTGTTGCTGAGAGGTACTTGGCCACAGCAGGCTGAGGTGCCTGCTCCACCTCCACTGCACACCTGTTGAGTGGCGGCTGTAGGGCTAGTTCCAACTCCTGGGCCTTGCTTTGCCTGGGCAGAAGGACCATTCCTCAGCACCCTCTGGTCCTATAGCGCTTTGCTTCTAATGTGTAGCTTTGTAGCCACCAGGAAGTGAAAGAGGAATACAGAATGATCACCAACAGAACAGATGGACTGCCAGAAATGGGCCAAAAGAACAAGAGAGAAAGAGTGTCACAGAAATCAGACAAACACTTAGAGAAAGAATAGAAAAATGATGCTGGGCGCTGGTGGCTCACACCCATAATCCTAGCTACTAAGGAGGCTGAGATCTGAGGGTTGGTTCAAGCCAGCTGGGCAGGAAAAGTCCATGAAACCCTTATCTCCAATAAACCACCTGTGGCTCAAGCTAGCCTTGAGCTGAAGAGCTGAGGGACAGTGCCCAAGCCTAGAGTTCAAGCCCCATAACCAAAAAAAAAAAAAAAAGAATAGAAAAATGAATGCTTGGGCAAAGGCCAAGCTACCCCCACTTCAAGGGGAATTCAGATTAAAAGTTTAAATTAAAAAGTTATGAAATGGTGCTGGCAAAATCAGTTAAACACCTGTAGAAAACTAAAGTTAGATCCTTATATATCACCCTGCACTAGAATCAACTCCAAATGGATCAAAGACCTCGAAGTAAAAGCAGACACCCTGGAAACATTATAGGAACAAACAGGAGAAACTCTAGGGCTCAATGGTGCAGGCCAAAATTTTCTTAAGACCCAGAAACACAACAAATCAAAGAAAGGTTGGATAAATGGGATTGCATGAAATTGCAGAACTTCTGTACAGCAAAGAAAATAGCTACCAAGATCAATAGAAAGCCCATGGATTGGGAGAAGATCTTCACTAGCCATACAACAAAGGCCTCATATCTAAAATATACTCAGAACTCTAAAAACAGATCCTCAGAGAAACAACTGCCCCATTAATAAGTGGGCTAAAGACTTAAAGAGAGATTTCTCTGAAGAGTAAATAAGAATGGCCAAAAGACACGTGAAGAAACGCTCAACTTCTCTAACCATAAAAGAAATGTAAATCAAAACAGCATTGAGATTCCACACCCCAGTTAGAATGGCTATAATCAAGAAATCTAATAACAATAGATGCTGGAAGGAAGGGATGTGGCCAAAAGGGAACCCTACTGCATTGTTGGTGGGAATATAAACTTGTTCAACCACTCTGGAAAGCAGTATGGAGGTTCCTCAAAAGACTCCACATAGAGCTCCCCTATGACCCAGCAAGCCCAAGTCTGGGCATTTACCCCAGTAATTACAAACAAGGCCATACTAAAGCTACCAGCACAACTATGTTTGTTGAAGCATGATTCACCATAGCTAAGATATGGTATCAACCCAGCTGCCCCTCAGTAGATGAATGGATCAAGAAAATATGGCATATATATATATGTATATATGTGTGCATATATATATATATATATATATATGAATTCTATGCTTCCATCAGAAAGAATGACACTGCCCCATTTGTTAGGAAATAGAAAGACTTGGAAAAAATCATATTAAGTGGAGTAAGCCAGATGCAAAGAAATATAGGTCCCATGGTTTCCCTAATTTGCAATAATTAGTGTATGTCTAGGATAGTCTTATCAGATAAGCAGAAAAGGTCAAAAGCTATGTACATATGACCATATAAGATGATGCTAAGTAAAATGAACCCCAAGATATGGACACAAGAGGTTTTTCTTTGTTGTTGTTGTTTTTAATGTATTATGTGATTTTTTTTCTTTAATATGTTCTTCCCCCTTTGGTATATTCCCTGTTGTCACTGTATTTGATTTTTGCACCCTGCATCTTGTATATGCATTTACCTAATTTGGGGAGGGGAAGGAGAATAAAAAATGCTGAAACAAGGACACAGGACGATCCATTGCAACAATGATACTCACAAGACACTATGTCAGAAATGACCTTTACAATTTTGGGGTGGGGAGGAATGGGGGAGGTGGGAGGGAAGGGATAAGGGGAAAAACAAAGGAGGGGGTAATAATGCTTGATAAGAAACGTACTCATTACTTTACTCATGTAACTGTAACCCCTCTGTTCAGCATCTTTATAATAAAATAATTTTTTTAGTTATGATTCATGAGCTGGGTGCCAGTGGCTTATGTCTGCAATCATAGCTATTTGGGGAGCTGAGATCTGAAGATCAGTTTTAAACCAGCTGCAGGAAAGTCCATGAGACCCCAATCAACAAAAAGCCGCAAGGAGAACTATGCCTAACGCGGTAGAGCACTAGCCTTGAGCAAAAACTCAGGGACAGTGCTAGGCCCTGAGTTCAAGGCACAGGTCTGGCATCAAACACACACACACACACACACACACACACATTTTGTTAGCCAATGAGCTCCCTTCCCACAGCTTAGTACACTCCTTCCCCTCACCACATGCTCCCTTCCTAGGCAATATTAGGCCTATAGTAAAGGCAGTAAATAATCAGCCTCCAACCCTCTTTACCTTGGGATGGCACTTCTCTGGGGCAGCTACCACCATATAAGGCAACAAGATCCCCTTAGAGTGACCTTCAGGTCTGGACAGCTGCAGGGCCTCTTATCTACTACTTGAACAACAGCCATAAATCCCAGTCCACCATGATGAAGCCCCTGGCCCACACGTCCACACCAAGGTCTCCGCCTCCTAGTCCCTTTTAGCCCCTCCTAAACCTCCTAGTTATATAGGTCACCTCAGACAATAGCCGGCACTACTTCTTACTTCTTCCGTGTGAGAAGGGTTTGCGGGCCCCTTTCTCGGCAATAAACCTTTCTTTGTCTTCTGTACCTGGATATCTGCGTGGCTTTCTGGAAAAGTCTAATTTCCTCTAGCATATATGTACATATGTGTGTGTATATATATATATATATATATATACACACACACACACATATATGTGTGTATATATGATTACTAATATATATAATTACTAAGAAAATAAAATATAGTGTATCTGTTTGGTTAGAAGCCTTCAGTAAGGATAATTATGATCACTGTGGAAGTGCCTTCAGATACACTTCTTTATTTGTCATGAGTAAGGAGAGTGATTAAGGGGTATGAGATACTGAAAGCAATTGAGATATGTCATACAACAAGATTTGCTAAATCCTGTTGGAGAAAAACATATAGGACTAAACTATAGCTTGATATATTTTGCTCTAAAGTAAACAATATTTATAAGGAAGAAACAAGGTTTGAGTTATATTCCGAGCTCTCTCATGTTTTCAGACACGTTCAACAGTCAGGCACTGGTGACTCAGGTACTTAGGAGGCTGAGATGTGAGGATTGAGGTTGGAGGCCAGCATGGGCAGAGAAAGGTTGTGAGATTCTTATCGCCAATTATCCACCAAAATGCCAGAAGTGGAGAGCACTGGCTTTGAGAAATAAAGCTAAAGGATAGCACCCAGGCTCTGAGTTCAAGCCCTAGGATGGGCATGCACCTGTGAATACACACCAGTCATTCATGGGAAAAGCCAGGCTTTGTGTGCTCTTCTTGAATAATATCTTCAAGCTTCTACTCACTTCTTTAGAATACAGAGTTAAGCAATTGTTCAAATTCCCTGTTTTTTTTTTTTTTTGGTCCTGGGGCTTAAACTCTGGGCCTGGGCGTTGTCCCTCAGTTCTTCAGCTCAAGGCTAGTGCACTACCACTTGAGCCACAGCGCCACTTCCAGTTTTCTGGTGGTTTATTGGAGAATAGAGTTTCACAGACTTTCCTACCCAGGCTGGCTTTGAACCATGATCCTCAGATCTCAGCCTCCTGAGTAGCTAGGATTACAGGCGTGAGCCACTGGCGCCTGGCCCCCATATCTTTGAGGCTCAACACATTATAATTTTTTTATTATTGTTTGGGTCAAATAACCTATATTGAAATATGTCTTTTTATATTTCTTCTTTTCTTTTTCTTCCCTTAATTTTTTTTTTGGCGGGGGGGGGGGGGGGGTGGGGGGGGAGGGGGCGAGGGCGGTGTTGGTACTGGAGATTGAACTCAAGCCCAGGTGCTGTCTCTGAGCATTTTTGCTCAAGGCTAGCCCTCTGCTACTTTAGCCATTCCTCCACGTTTCACTTTTTTAGTGCTTCATTGAAGATAAGAGTCTCATGGACTTTCCTGCTTAGCCTGGCTTAGAACCATGATCCTCAGGTCTCAGACTCCTGAGTAACTAGAATTAAGGCATGAGCCACCAGCACCTGGCAAACAAAAAAAAAAAGGAGTTTGTTAAAGCCTTAATTTACTTTAATGAGATTCTATAAAATTAGTAAAAGCAATCTTGTTTTTAGTAATTAGCAAAAATAAGTTTGGAAGATTTCACTGTATACCAGGTCTATTCTTGGCACATTTTTCCCCACTATTTCTGTTTTACAGATAAGGTAATTGAAGGCAGAGAAGTTAAGTATTTTTGTCTAAGATAACACAGCAAGAGTCAGAGGACTAGGATACTAAGATCTGGTAGAAGGTGATTAGTGTGTTGTTTTTAAACTAGATGAGGAAATGAAGGAGATAGTTTTAGAGAAAGCTGGCCTCAAAAAGGTAAGATCAATGATTAATACAAGTGCTTCTATTTCTTTTCTTGTCGGCAAGTCTAAATACTATGAGGCAAACTTTTCTTAAACCAGCCTCACTATTGGTTAGGTAATTTTGTTGTTGAGTAAACCAAATAGTATATAGTATAATCCTGAAGAAAAAAAAAGATATTTAAAAGAAGGATGGGGCTGGGAATGTGGCTTAGCGGTCGAGTGTTTGCCTATCATGCATGAATCCCTGGGTTTGATTCCTCAGCACCACATAAACAGAAAAAGCCAGAAGTGGCTCTGTGGCCCAAGTGGTAGAGTGCTAGCCTTGAGCAAAATGGAAGCTCAGGGACAGTACTCAGGCCCTGAGTTCAAGGCTTGGCAAAAACAAAACAAAACAAGAACAAACCAATAAACCAAAAACTAAAAGAAGTATGATCTTACCCTTTGTGCATCACCTTATAATAACAATTAAAAAAAAAAATTAAAAGCGGGCTGGGAAGGTGGCTTAGTAGTAGAGTGCTTGCCTTGCATGCATGAGGCCCTGAGTTCGATTCCTCAGCACCATATAAGCAGAAAAAGCCAGAAGTGGTGTTATGGCTCAAGTGGTAGAGCACTAGCCTTGAGCTGAAGGGCTCAGGGACAGCGCCCAGGCCCAGAGTTCAGGCCCCACAGCTGACCAAAAAATTAATTAATTAATAAAATTAAAAGAGGCATGAAAACAAAAATAACCATTAAAAAAAACTTACAGGGTTAGGTTGATGCTTTTTGAGGTTGAAAAAGTTTGCAAGAGCTCTGCCTTTAAATGAGGAAATCCGACTAGAAAGAAGGAACCCATAGCTACTGCCACTTCCTGTTTGTGCGCTAGCTGGAAAGGCACCACGGGTTTTGTAGATGCTCCTTTGTAACTGCTGACACGGCCTTGTTCCTGTTCTTTATCCCACAAGGACATCTTGCTTCTTCTTTCCTTAAACCTGGGTAGCTAGGATTACAGGTGTGAACCACCAGTGCCTGGCAAGTTTGGTTTTTGCTTTAAATCCATAAAAATAGAGGTGATAGATAATACAGTTATAGAGTCCATGAAACATGGAAGCTTTTATGACTTTCTCTTTTAAATTCTTCTGATAAAAAAACAAAAACAAAAACAAAACCCAAAAAGCCAAAAAAAAAAAAACCTTGTTCTCAGCAATTGAGTCTTACAGCAAGGCTGTGTGTGTGTGTTTGGTTTGTAGGTCCTTGTGTGCCTACCCTTGGTACAGCTGTGGATCCTTGATACCATGTGCCTGATAGAAGAAGAACCAAGTTTACTGGCTTACACAGGAGTGGTTTTCCAATCTACTAAGCCAACTGCCACTCTGTGCAGAATAAAAGTTGCAGCTAATTTTGCAGACCTCTGCCTCCAGCTTTTCTGTGTTGCTTTGCCCCTGGCCTTCTGTGAATCAAGAGGAGTGGATGGAAAAGGCATGCTCTGTACCACAGAGGTGAATCATGCTGTAAAACCACAGACCATATAGTTATCTCTTACAAGCTAAGAAAAAATACAGGGGATGAAAATAGAAATTGTACCATGGCTCTTGGATAGCACCAAAACACCCGGTGTAACTCAGAATAAGCAGGATTGTGTGAACGCTTTTATGTGTGTGCTGGGACTGTGGCTTGAACTCAGGATTTCAAGCTCTCACTTGGTTTTTGTTTGGTTTGGGCAAACAAATGGTTTAAATAGGGATACAGGGGGTTGTGTGGGTTTTTTGTTTGTTTTTGTTTGTTTGTTTTCTGCCTAACTCTAGAGCTCTACCACTTTAGAAACAGATCCATTTTCAGCTTTTGCTGATTAATTGGAGGAAGGAATCTCTCAGATTTATCTCCCCAGGATGGTTTCAAGGTATGATCCACAATTCTCAGCCTCTTGAGCAGCTAGGATTATAGGAGTTAGGCAGGTTAGGACTGAGTATGAGTGTATATTCTTTCTCTCTCTTTTTCTCTTTCTCTCTCTCTCTCCCTCTCTCTCCCCTATCTCTTTCTCTCTCTTTCTCTCTTCTACCTCTCTGGCACCAAGAGAACTGAATTCTTGGAACGTCTTATCAGACGTATCAGAAATCACTCATTAACTAAGCAGTAAGGGCTCAACTATTAAAAAAAAAATGGGTGAGACCCATCTTCCACAAGGGCCAGCTCTTGCTGTTCATAAAATAGGCAGTCATTGTTAGCACAGTGCTAACCACACTCCCGTTTTTCTATTTCTGAAGAGCTTCTAAATCCAATAAATTTCAAAAAGAGCTCAGTGGCTCTGCTCTGTCCTTTATCCATGTATTTCAAATGTTGGCAAGCTTGAATGTGTCATTTCTCCCTTCTAGTATTATTATTCCCAAACAAGAGACTCTGATGCCAATTATTCTTGCTGCCAGCTGAAGGGCATTTCTCTGTTCGGATCATTTCTAGGGAGCCCTGAATATAACTCAAAGAATTTTCAAAACAAATAAGTGACTGAGAGGATGGAAGAGTCGTGGACCTCCCAGGACTTCCCAGAAGGCCACCGTTTCCTGACTGTCTTCCTTTTAACTGGTCCATTTTCTTATCACACGAGTCTATTTGCTTTTAGCTTAGGAGTGCAGAGACAAGGAAAACATTCACAAGAACATTCCCAAAAACCATTTTTTGTTACCACTAAGAACAAATTATCAGCCAGGCCCTGTTAGCTCAGTCCTGTAATCCTAGCTACTCAGGAGGCTGAGATCTGAGGATCAAGATTCAAAGACTAACTGGGCAGACATAGCCAAAAGACTCTTATCTCCAATGAACCAGCAAAACACCAGAAGCAGAGGTATGGCTCAAGTGGCAGAGTGCTAGCCTTGAATGAAGAGCTAAGGGACAGCACGTAGGTCCTGAGATCAAGCCCCAGTATTGGTACAAAATATAAATAAATGAGCAACGTTATCATCCTGGTGAGTGTCCTCCCAACTTCTTGGAATATACGTAGAGTAATAAAGCAATGACAGCTCAGTAGTAGAGGAATACTGTGATCTCTGTCCAACGTACCGGAATTTGCTAAAAGAGATGTGGAAACATCAAAGAGTTGTGCTGAAGCAGTTACTCAGGCATATAAACTTCTTGACAGAATGAAGAAAACATTTGTGCAACTGATAATGTTAAACAAGGACTTAGGATCGCATGCTGATGGAGTGTGGCTCTGATTCTGTCCTGTCTCCTCCTATGTGAATTCTACCTCCAAACAGATTCCAGGCGAGAAAGAACCTGGTAGACTGTTCTGACTAGCATGGCTACTTACTAGTTTGTTTATACATACTAGTGATGGACAACAAAATGTTGCTTTCCTTGGGTAGTAGGATAATTACAAATTATCCTCCAAGAAATTTGCCTACAACTGAAACAGATGATCCTAATAAACAGAGGATAAATTCTTTTCCTTTTGCTTGGACTCAGGGCCTTGAGCACTTGATTGGCTTTTTTTTTCCCATGCAAGGCTAACACTCAACCACTTGAGCTACAACTCCACTTCTGGCTTTTTGGTGGTTAAGCACCTTGCAGACTTATGTAGAATTGTAGGTGTGAATCACCAGTGCTGGACTTATTTCGAGCGTCCAAATGAAAAAAGGCCTTCTTAGGAAAATGCATGCTGAGCACTGAATCCCAGACTCCTCTGGTGCTTTGTTTTTTTGTTTTGTTTTTTGTTTATTTGGGTCCGGTCATGGGGCCTGAACTCTGGGTCTGGGCGCTGTCCCTCAGCATTTCAGCTCAAGGCTAGTGCTCTACCACTTGAGCCACAGCGCCACTTCCGGCTTTTTTTCTTTTTGCTTATGTGGTGCTGAGGAATCGAACCCAGGGCCTCATGCATGCAAGGCAAGCACTCTACCACTGAACCACCTTCCTAGCCCCTCCTCTGGTGCTTTGTACTGCTGCATTTTCACAGCCTACTGAAAGTCTGAGGGTCAATTAATATGCCTTTCACTTGGGCTTTTTCCCTCTGTTGGTGCAGCAGTGATAAGAGCTACTGTTTAGCTCTAAAGCTTTGTTTTTCATTTTGCAAAACCAAATTCTTATCTGTCCATTATTGCAGTGGATTTTATGGAAGAATGGAGACATAAATATAGAGAGAGATAGCCAGGCACAAATGAATCACACCTTTAAGCCTAGCTACTCAGGAGGCTGAGATCTGAGGATCTCATTTTGAAACCAGCCCAGGCAGGAAACTCCTTGAGACTCTCATCTCTAACAACTCAAAAAAGCCGGAATTGGTGCTGTGGCTCAAGTTGTAGAGCACTCACTTTGAGCATAAGAAGCTCAGGGACAGCACCAGGTCTCAAGAGTTAAGCCCCAAGACCAGCAAAAAAAAAAAAAAAAAAAAAAATATATATATATATATATATATATATGATAAATAGATAGATAGACAGACAGACAAACAGACTATTCTAGATCTTGTTGAAAGCAGGGAAAATGATTTGAACAAGAAAGCATTTTACACAAATCTTGCTTTTGTAGAGCTCAGAGAATTCAATAGAGAAGGTAAAGTCAGGGCTGGGAAGGTGGCTCAGTGGTAGAGCACTTGCCTTGCATGCCTGAGGCCCTGGGTTCGATTCCTCAGCACCACATAAGCAAAAAGAAAAAAGCCAGAAGTGGCGCTGTGGCTCAAGTGGTAGAGCGCTAGCCTTAGCTGAAGAGCTGAGGGCCAGCGCCCAGGCCCAGAGTTCAGGCCCCATGACCGGACCCAAAAAAAAAAAGAGAAGGTAAAGTCAGGGAGAATCATGGTTGAAAGCCAGCCCAGGTGGGAAATTCCAAGTGGCTTTTATCACCAATTAACCAGCAAAAAGCCACAAGTAGAAGTGTGGTTCAAGTGGTAGAGCCCCAGCTTTGAGTGCAAAAAGTTCAAGCCCCAGTACTGGTATTAAAAAAAAAAACACAAAAGTAACAAAGATTGATACCTATATACATGGAAGCGCTAGTTATTAAAGAGGAACAGATTATACTGAGAAGAAAACTAAGTTTCTGGAAAGATCCCAGAAACACTGGCGGAGATGGCATCTGACCCGGCCCTTAGGGGACTGTCAGTCTTCAAAAGCAGAGATGAAGCCGGGCGCTGGTGGCTCACGCCTGTAATCCTAGCTACTCAGGAGGCTGAGATCCGAGGATCGAGGTTCAAAGCCAGCCCGGGCAGGAGAGACCGTGAGACTCCTATCTCCAATAACCCACCAGAAAACCGGAAGTGGCGCTGTGGCTCAAGTGGTAGAGCGCTCGCCTTGAGCTGAAGAGCTGAGGGACAGCGCCCAGGCCCAGAGTTCAAGCCCCACGACCGACAAAAAAAAAAAAAAAGCAGAGATGAGACAGGAATGGAGGTGGCGCGGCGGCCACAGGAAGCTCCGGCAGCCTCTGCGGAAAGGCTGGGAGGGGAGGGCGATGAATGGAGCAGGCGGCGTGACACTGATTTCTCATTCTAGTTCTCATGGTCTAAATATAGACACTGGAAATATCTTCTTGTAGGTAAGAAGAGAAGAAAAAAACCTTATTGTATAGTTTTAAGTTCTCTAAAAATGAAAATTTTCCCATTAGTCCTCCTCTTTCACCCTCGATGAATAACACACGGCAAAGGTAGGTGTGTGTGTGTCTGTGTGTCTGTGTCTATGTGTGTCTGTGTCTGTGTGTCTGTGTGTCTGTGTACCAGGGCTTGGGTTGCTGTCCATTAGCTTTTTTGCTCAAGGCTGATATTCTACCACTTGAGCCACAGCTCCACTTCTGGCTTTTTGCTGGTTAATGGAGATAAGAGTCACAGATTTTCCTGCCTGGGCTGGCTTTGAACTGTGGCCGTCAGACCTCAGCCTCCTGAGTAGCTAGAATTATACGCATGAGCCACCTGAACTTTACAAATTTTAAATATAAACTTCCCGTCTCTCCTCCACCCAGATTCTAAGTTTCTAGAAATAGCCACTGCTTACAGTTTTCTTCTGTTCTCTTCCTAAAAGTTCTTGGTACTTCACCCTGCCACCACCCAGTATTGTTTGTTTTCATGTAATAATGCTATGTTACCAGTAACACAACTTGGGAAATTCATCTGTGCCAGTACAAATATAAAATCTGCTTTATGCTTTTACCTAGTAGTCTAATAGTCTATTTTGTAGAAATACCATGATCATTTGTATTATACCATGATTATTAACCTATTCTCTAGTTGTAATAGGGACTTGGTATTATTTGGCTTTGATATTATCTGGTGCTTTTTGGGGAAGGAGGGGTACTTGGTTGGGATTGAACCTGGGACCTTTCTAGGCAGATACTGTTATCACTTGGATCATGCCTGGAGCCCTTTTGCCTTTGTTCTCAATTTATGTCTGGGTAGCAATGCCCCTAACTTGTCCTTCCCTATGTCACTGGAGATGAGAGACACATCACTGCACCCAGCCTTGGTTGAGATGGAGTCTTACAAACTTCTTTTTGCCCAGATTGGCCTCTAACCATGATCCCTCCTAGTTGGTTAGAATTACAAACATAATAATTCTTTTTTTTTTTTTTTTGGTACTGGTATTGGGACTTGAACTCAAGGTTTCACACTACCCAGCATTTTGGGTGGTTCATTGGAGATGAGTGTCACAGACATTCCTGCCCAGGCTGGCTTTGAACCATGATCTTCATATCTCAGCCTCCTGAGTAGGTAGGATGACGGGCATGGGCCAGCACTGCCCAGTTGGTAGGATTTATTTTTGCTTTACAGAAGGATAGGATGTTGATTACAAGGCCAGCCAGGAGGAAGTGACAGAAGGAGATATCACCAAGTCTTTTCCTTTTCACTCTGAGGCAGTAGCACCTCTTTACCTTGGCTGTCCCCTCAGCACAACACGCCATTTTGGTTTTATGTTTTGTTTTGTTTTTGCTCCTCCTGGGGCTTGAAGTCAGAGTCTAGGTTCTGAGCTTCCCTGTGCTCAAGCCTAGCGCTCTACCACTTGAGCCACAGCACCACTTCCAGCTTTTTCTGAGTAGTTCATTGAAGGTAAGATTCTCATGGACTTGTCTGCCCCAGCTGGCTTCAAACCATGGTCCTCAGATCTCAGCCTCCTGAATAGCTAGAATTATAGGTGTGAGCCACTGGAACCCGGTTCACACCCCGTTTTGTTTCCCACAGAATGATGTTGCTTCAAAAGAAATGCAAATTGACATTTCCCACTGGTACCCTTCCTGTTTCTCAGATGGACTCATAGGGTCTCAGGATTTAGGAAAATACAAAATCTAACAGCATTCTTACTATAGGGCAGGACTTACTGGATAATTGAGTTTGATCTGTGTTTAATAGAGTTGACAGCCATTATGGCTAGGTCAAAAAAAAGAGCGGCAAACTTATCCAAGAATAAGAAATCACACTATGAGGTTTCCAGATGAGCCCAGTAAAGAGTTCCAGGCCAGTCTCAGGGGACATGGCGGAGCCTTCCCAGCTGTGTTGCTAAAGAAGCATAGACAAACTTGGGCTCTTTGTCCCTCTTGGCCCATGAACCTGGACCAAGGCCCTGCAATCAGATGAAATGTCTGGATCCTGCCCAAGTGCTTCTTGGCTTTGAGAAACAAAGCAGTTGGATTTACAACAGAGCACTCGTTTGTTCTGAGGTGGCGGAGTTCAGTATTTAGTGAGAAACTTCTTTTCTTTTTGGGTACCAGCCCTAGGGCTTGAACCCACAGCCTTAGGCTCTGTCCCTGAGCTTCTTTTGCTCAAAGTTAGCGCTCTACCATTTGAGTCACAGCTCCACTTTTGGCTTGGAGTTGAGGGAGGAGATTTATTGGAGATAAAAGTCCCACAGACTTTCCTGCCTGGCCTGGCTTTGAACCTGAATGCTCTGAACTCAGCCTTTTGAGTAGCAAGGATTACAGGTGTCAGCTACCTGCACCCAGCTTTAGTGAGAAGCTTTGAAATGTGAATCTTGATACAACTATCTTCATGAGCTTTGACCTGAAGATCCTCTGAGCTGGGCTTTCTATTAATGTACCATACGGTGCCCTACCATGTTTTAATCCAGGTGTAAATATTCCTGCAACTCTAAAAATTGAGTGTAGTCAAATCTTTGCTTCATTCAGAAACTAAAGAATCACATGTAAGAGATTCATTGTCTCTGAGCCAGAGTAAATACAAATCAATTCATTTCCAGGAAGGGTAGATAGGACACCAGGATTTATTCTCTCCCCACCAGATTGTTCAGTAAAGGGACTTTATTAAACATGTTAAGCTGCTAAGACACCAGGAGAGTAAGTATATGAGAAGACACAACTGTAACTCCATTTTGGAAGTTTTAGTAGACAGACCTGAATCCTGAATTGACACTGGAGAAAGCCAAGACCAACCCAATTCATACCACAGAATCCCCAAAAGGAACTGGTCACTTTCCTGGAAGTCAGGGCCATGCTTGTAATGCATAAAGCAGGGTGTGTTTTGTTCTCATCCTGGTATAAGGCTACACAGACTGCATAGTATGAAATAGGGATCCCAGGTGAGCGCTGGTGGCTCATTCCTCAGGAGACTGAGATCTGAGGATCCTGGTTCAAAGCCAACCTAAGCAGAAAAGTACATGAGACTCTTTAAATCCAAAGATCCACCAATAAAAACAAAAACAAACAAACAAAAACAGAAGTACAAGTATAGCTCAAGTGGTAGAGTGTCAACTTTGAGTGAACAAGCTGAGGGATGGCACCCAGCCCCTGAGTTCAAGCCCCAATGCCAGCGGGCATGTGCACGCGTGCGTGCACACACACACACACAGATAGATCTCTGAGCTAGGCATGGTAATTCACACCTGTAACCACAGCATGCTAAAGGCTGAGCCAGGAGGAGGGCAAGTTTGAGGCCAGCTTGTGCTACATGAGGCCTTGCCTCAAACAAATGAAATCAATCAACCATAGGTCTCTGAGTGAAAGATTAGGTCCAATTTGCTGGGAGTGGGAGGAGTAGTACTGGATGAAAACCAGGGTCTGGCGGCACACATTCATGCTAGGATATCCCCTGGTGGACGCCAGAGACACCTCTCCCATCCTCAGGAAGGGAGCAACCCGGCCAAGATCTTGTGAACAGGAACCAGATCTTCTCTGGGTGACCAAAAAGGCCAAATAAGAAGCAGACTAGAACCACTGGTAACGTGAGGGCTATGGAGTGGATGCCGATTGAAGCTGTTACCCGTAAGTACGTGTGTGTATACCAGTCTCATATTAGCCTGATCCTCCCCTATGCTCAACTATAACAGACAAAAGGGGTCAAAGGGTCTCAAATCGAAATCATAGCCCAAGACAAAGGAACGGCAATCAATTTGTGTCATAGAGATCAATCAGCAAAATCTAGATTACAGAAAAATCTCTGGACAAATGGCCCCTGGTTTCTTCATGGGGAAAAGAAAAAAAAAAAAGAAATAGGGAACCTAAGAAGAGTGACGCTGAGTGAGGATTTTCCTGCTGTACATTTTATGATTCATCTTAATCATATTTTGACAAAATATTTGCAGAAAGTCCTATCCAACCATTTCAGATGCAACTATTTTTAAAAAAAAGCCTGGGGCTGGCAGCTCACATCTGTAATCCTAGCTACTCAGGAGACTGGGATCTGAGGATCACAGCTTAGGCATGAAAGTCTGTGAGACTCTTTATTTCCTACTAACCATCAAAAAGCAGGAAGTAGGGCTAGGAATGTGGCTCAGTGGTAGAGTGCTTGCCTAGCATGCAGAGAGCGCTAGCCTTGAGCAAAAGAAGCTCAGGGACAGTGCTCTGAGTTCAAGTTAAGGCCCTGAGTTCAATCCCAAGTACTGGCACACACACACACACACACGCACACATACACATATACACACTGTATATATAGAGAGACAGACAGACAGACAGAGACAGACAGACAGAGACAGAGATACAAAGAGACAGAGAGAGAGGGGGAGACAGATAGATAAATGAATAGATAACTAGATAGAGATAGAGATTTTCTCATTTTCTTTTCACTGCATTTCAAAGGAAAGGCATGTGCTAATTTTTCTCTCCAAAATGCTGAAGATTCCTCTGCTTCTTGAATATTTATTACCAACAAACCTATAATTACCTTTGGATATAGTACACATTCCCCAAATTCCAAAGTAGTGACTGAATCAAATGCTTCTTAATATTTTGAGTAATTAGCTGAGATTTAAAGTGTTAGCTAGAATCATGAAAACAAAATAGCTGTCTTCAAATATTTTAAACCTTTCTACAAATGCTTACTTTTAATGTTTTTAACTAATAACATTTTCTCCTTCCTTTTTCTTGTAAGCAATAGTTTGTGTGTGTGTGTGTGTGTGTGTGTGTGTGTGTGTGTGTGTGTGTTGTGTCAGTCCTGGCACCTGAACTCAGGATCCGGGTGCTATCCTTGAGCTTTTGTTCTCAAGACTAGTGCTCTACCATTTGAGCTATAGCTGTACTTTCAGCTTTTTAGGTACTTAATTAGAGATGAGTGTCACAGACATTAATGTCCTTGCTGGCTTTGAACAACAATCCTCAGATCTTGGCCTACTGAGTAGTTAGGGTGACAGGTGTGAGCTACCAGGTGTGAGCTCGGTCAGTAGTTGTTATTTTTTTTTTGGGGTCCGGTCCTGGGGCCTGAACTCTGGGCCTGGACACTGTCCCTCAGCTCTTCAGCTCAAGGCTAGCGCTCTACCACTTGAGCCACAGTGCCACTTCCAGCTTTTTTCTTTTTGCTTATGTGGTGCTGAGGAACTGAACCCAGGGCCTCAGGCATGCAAGGCAAGCGCTCTACCACTGAGCCACCTTCCCAGCCCGGAGTAGTTGTTATTTTTAAAAGTCAATCAAACAATAAACATAAACATAGGCTCTGGTTACTTAGCCAGGTAGATAAGCAGGTAGATATATGATAAATAAAAATTTGGTAGAGAAAAAGAACATTTACAATTTCTTCCATATAACAACAAACATGCAGAAAATAGCTTTAAAATAGATGTCAGTTAGAATCCCATCCAGTATAAACCTATAATATATAGCACTAAAATCCCCCCACCCTCATAGAACAGAACAACTCATGGAAGGGTCTGATCCTGGGAATACTCACAGAAAAAGAAGGATTCCAGTGTTGGCAAGGGCAAAGGCTAGTCCCAGAATCCCACTGCCCATAATGGCGTTGCTTAGGTTAAAAACAGACATTCCTAAGGAGGTTGTTCCTGGAATCTGAACAAAGAAAGAGACATTCACACTGGGTAAAACTGTTGCCAGAGAGTTCACCATGCCAAAACCTTTTAAACACAACTAAGAGCCAACATGGAAACAAAATTCAAGCAATTCTCTCTCACTGGTCCAGTGATGTGTGTGTGTGTGTGTGTATACCAACCCTGGGGCTTCAACTTAGGGCTGGGTACTGTCCCTTAGCCTTTTCACTCAGGACCAGCATTTTACCATTTGAGCCACAGCTCCACTTCCAGTATTTTTGGTGATTAATTGAGTATAAGAGTCTCACAGACTTTCCTGCCTGGGCTGGCTTCAAACAGTGATCCTCAGATCTCAGCTTCCTGAGTAGCTAGGATTACAGGTGATAGCCAGTAGCACCCATCTTTTAGTGATTCTTTTTTTTTTTTTTTTTTTTTGAGTCTCAGGAAGAAAAAAATATGTAGCATATAAGATATATCCTGGCCGACATAGATAGCTCTGCTTTTGATACTAGGCCATGTGAATTAAAAACACGCCCCAACCTATGTAAATAAAAAATAAGTACACATTTTTATAATGACACTTACATATTCATCACATTTCTTTTTTTCCAAATGGCTGTTTGTAAGACTTCTTCTACTTTCCCGATCAGAAATAAACTTGCTGCAAAGACATGCATAATACATTTAACCTCATGATAATGATTCAAAGCTTAACATCAAGACTAAATTATTTATTACTTACCAAAACATTGCATGTGAAATGTTACTGATTGGTTGCGTAAAAACTCATTAGGCTCCATTCAACACTTCCTCCATCTGTGTGTGTGTGTCCATGTATGTTTGCATGCACGTGTGTGTGTTTGTATGTACATACACATGTGGGTCAGTATGAGCTGTCCATATTTTTGTTTTATTAAATATACTCTAAGTACTATAGAGAGGAGGAGCTTTTGCCTCAGTCTTTTAGTGTGTATCTGTGTGTGCATGTTTGTGCATGTGTGTGTGTATATATAGATATAGATATATACCAGTCCCAGGGCTTAAACTTAAGGCCTTGGTGTGTTCCTGAGTTTCTTTACTCAAGACTACTGCTCTACCACTTGAGTCACAGCTCCGCTTCCTGCTTCAGTCTTTTATTATGTGTGTGTGCCCATGTACTGGGCTTGAACTCAGGGCCTGGGCACTATCTTTTAGCTTTTAGCTTTTAGCTTTTAGCTCAAGTCTCGTAGCCATCACTTGAACCACAGCTCCACTTCTGGTTTTTTTGCTTGTTAATTGGAGATAGGAGTTTCAAAGACTTTCCTGCCAGGCTGGCTTCAAACCACTATCCTGAGATCTCTGCCTACTGAGCAGCTAGGAATTACAGGCATGAGCCTTTGGCACCCAGCACACTTCCTTATCTTTTAACACACACAATGCCTCTGAGCTCATCTTGGACCCACAGTGGTTGTGGGTGAGTGGGTGAGTGTCCTTTATCTCTCAACTCCTTCTTGAATGTACTTTCCCAACTTTAGCAATGCATAAGCTGAGCAGACTTCTTTTCTATTTTAGAATTAGGGAAAACTGGGATAGAGCAAGGGAAGGGATGACATTGTTCAAAAAGAAATATATTCTTTACCTGACTTATATAACTGTAACCCCTCTGTATATTACCTTTGTAAAATAGGTTTTTTTTTTTTTTTTTTAAAGAATTAGGGAGTAACTTAGGCTGCAGGGAAAATTTAGCTAAGGAAGAATGAATTAATTGGGTTGGAGGTGTAGCTCAAGTAGAAGAGCATTTATGATGCCCTAGGTTCAAATCCCAGTACCAGAGAAAAACAGGCTGAAGTATTTCAAGAAAGCTTTTTAAAATTTTCTTTATTGCTTCCACTTTTTTTCTCTTTAGTCTTTAAATCTTGGTGTTGTATTGCTGTAAACTTTCATTTAAAAAAAAAAAAAGATAAAACCCACCCTCTTGGAAGTGGAAAATTCCATTTACGATAACTGGGTCAAGCTGCTTTATCACAAGTTTCTGTTGTCTCACCATTTTAAAAACACAGTTGCGTGCTAAAAAGCACTCATCTCTGGCAATGAAATGACTTAAATTTTCTCCCCCCCTTTTTTTTTTTTTTGGGTCCGGTCCTGGGGCCTGAACTCTGGGCCTGGGCGCTGTCCCTCAGCTCTTCAGCTCAAGGCTAGCGCTCTACCACTTGAGTCACAGCGCCACTTCCGGCTTTTTTCTTTTTGCTTATGTGGTGCTGAGGAATCGAACCCAGGGCCTTGAGCATGCGAGGCAAGCGCTCTACCACTGAGCCACCTTCCCAGCCCTCCCCCCTTTTTTTTTAATTGACTTAAAATGTGATATGGGAGAATGTGTTGGTGACAAGTGGTCTTGGGATGATGAAAGTATTATTTTAAAAGTTTTCAGTGGGTCAGGCTGTACCATCAGAATAGAGTATGATCAGCCATCAAGCAGCCAACTGCCCTGGAAACATCACAAAGTCAAACTAACCCTGCAATGCGTGGTTTTGTAACCTCAAATAAACATCTAGCTTATGCTTATACTCCTAGCAATTCAGAAGACTGTAATTTGAAGCTGGAAGTTTGAAGTCATCCCAGGCCAAAAAAAAAAAAAAAAAGGTCTATGATACTCTTATCTCCAATTAACTAGCAAAAAGCAAGAAGTGGAGTTGTGGCAAGTGGTAGGCACCAACCTTAAGGGGAAAAAGCCAAGTAAGAGTATGAAACTAAGTTCAAGCCCCAGTATCTGCACAGAAACACACACAAATGACGCAAGTATGAATTCCTGGCTCATAACAACAATAATCAGGCATAGACAGGAATGAGAACACCAGATAAATGAAAGAGTTTTATGGATACGTTTATGATAATGTAGAATTATTTGTACCAAGCCAGTTACTGGTGGCTTGTTTCTATAATCCTAGCTACTCAGGAGGCTGAGATCTAAGGATTGTGGTTCAAAGCCAGCATAGGCAGGAAAGTCTATGTGACTTTTATCTCTAATTAATCACCAAAAAGCTGGAAGTGGAGCTATGGCTCCAGTGGTAGATTGTTAACCTTGAACAAAATAAGTCTCAGGGATAGCAGCCAGGCCCTGAAGTTCAAACCCCAGGACCAGCACACACAAAAAAATTTTTTTCACTGAATTTAAGATATCAATAAACGGCAATCATCTAAAACCCAGCACAGTACTACTGCTCCTTGGGGTGAGGAGGAGGGGTACTTGCGGAAGAGAGCTGCAGTTTTATTGACATAGACTCTTCCCATAATGAAGATGCTTATTCCTGCCAGATGCTTTGCCAAGTGCTTTTCACAGGCTTTCTCATCTATTTTCATAATAATCCCATGTGGCTGGTACTACTTTAGCACCACTGCAGGCAAATTAAGTAACTTTTTTTTTTTGGTGCCAGTATTGGGGCTCAAACTTGGGGTCTGAGTGCTATCCCTTAGCTTTTCCACTCAAGGTTGGCACTCTACCACTTGAGCCACACCTCCACTTCTAGCTTTTTGCTGGTTAATTGGAGATAAGAACCTCACAGACTTTCCTACCTGAGCTAGTTTCCAACCGTGATCCTCGGACCTCAGCCTCCCAAAGTAGCTAGGATGACAGGCATGAACCACCTGTGCTTGGCATCATGATAATCTAATAAAGACTCAAAAGATGGAAGGACAGTACATTAGACGTACTATCACATCTAGTGATGTGATGAGCCCTGTTTCCTACCCACTCTCCACCTCCCTCTCTCAATGTTTTTCTTCCTCATTCATGTACTATTTCTCCACTAGAGTCATTTGGGTCCAATTAGATGGAAAGTTTACACATAATGCTCATGCTGATGACATTCATATTTGTCATTTTCACATGTTCATATGCACATTCAACTGAACCACATCTTTTTTTTTTTTGGTCAGTTGTAGGGCTTGAACTCAGGGCCTGGGCACTGTCCCTGAGCTCTTTTGCTCAAGGCTAGCACTTACCACAGCTCCACTTCTGTTTTTCTGGTGGTTAGTGAGAGATAAGCGTCTCACCGACTTCCCTGCCTGGACTTTCCCCCCTGGGCTGGCTTTCAACTGTGATCCTCAGATCTTAGCCTCCTGAGTAGCTAGGATTACAGGTGTGAGCCATCAGCAACCCAATCCAAACCATATCTTGATTTAAAAAAAAAAAATAAATGTACCCAGCACTGGTGGCTCACACCTGTAATCCTAACTACTCAAGAGGCTGAGATCTGAGGATTGCAGTTTGAAGCTAGCCTGGACAGAAAAATCCATGAGACTGTTATCTCTAATTAATCACAAAAAAGGTAGAAGTAGAGCTGTAGCTCAAGTGATAGAGCAGTATCCTTCAGCAAATGAAGCTCAGAAACAGCACCCAGGCCCTGAGTTCAAGTCCCAGAATCAGCACAAAAAAAGGAGGAAAGAAAGAAAGAAAAGAAAGAAAGGAAGGAAGGAAGGAAGGAAGGAAGGAAGAAAGAAAGGAAGGAAGAAAGAAAGAAAGAAAGAGTGTCCTGATTGTAGTATAAAATCAGATACAGAAATGCAGTAAAATTCCAACAGACTGTCTAATTCATAAGCATTGAGCTTTTGAAAAGTTTAGGCTGATGGGGGAGGGGAAGTAACATATTTATACATTTTTTTTATTAGACTCAATTGAAAGATTTGAAAAGATGAATAAATTACTTTCCCAATTTGGTTCATTTGCTATGGCAGACTATGCCTGACAGATGTCCCATAAGAAATTCAAATTTCATCTTCAAATGGAGCATAACATTAGTAATGAATAATTCCAGAGAAGAACTGAAAGTCAAAATAATCCAGAGAAGAACTGAAAATCAAAATAATGTTTTTAAGTGTCATTTCTTATATTGGCTAGACACGTTGATGGACAAATACTCACCTATTTATCTGACCATTTTCTACTTCGGTGAAATCATTGGAATCATTGCTAACGTTATCATCTTCTGGCACAGTCATGTTTTGTAACTCAGTTAATTCGAGTCCACTTTTGAAATGCATCATGGTGACAGGGTTTCTGTAGCCAGAAAATGAGTCCAAATTGTTCCCGTTCTGAGTGGATTTAGAAGCAAATAGCAGCAAATAGATGTGGTTGATTCTGCTAAGAGAGAACAGAGTGAAAAATTATTCAACATAGGAAAAAACACTATTAATTTTAAATGAATATTACAAACTGGGTGTTGGTGGCTCTTTCCTGTAATCCTAACTACTCAGGAGACTGAGATCTGAGGATCGACATTCAAAGCCAGCCCAGGTAAGAAAGTCTGGATGACTATTATCTTCAATTAATCAGCAAAAGGCCATAGAGGGAAACCGTGACTCAATAGAGCCCTAGCTTTGAGTGAAAACACTCAGAGACAGTGCCCAAGTTTCTGAGTTTAAGCCCAGGCCCTGAGTCCAAGCCCCATTGCTGGCACAAGAAAAGGAAGAAAAAAATGATTCAGTTATTTTACCATATCAGATCCTTGGACACATATAGCTGAACACAGATAGCAAGGACACAAAACACTTCAGATGCATCAATCCCAGCTGAATAAAAACCACAAATCCTTCCTCAATAAATGGCATCACTGGAAGGATCAACTTCCAACCTGGTGGACTAGCAGGCAAAGAACAAATTTTATTTTGAAATTTAGCAAGCTGTTTAGCCATCCACTGCAAGAGATTAAGTCAATCTCTTTGATGAAATCACTCCAGGTCAGGGAATTAGGGAATTTAAAACTCATACCCAGGGATTGGGGCCGATCCACCTGCTACTCTCATTTCCTCATCAGAAATGAAAGATTACCAGAGTTCACATGTTCTCTGACATGGATAATTGTGGTTTTAAGTTTCATAGGGATCACCAACAGAATATAAGAAACAGTTCAGGGGCATGATGTCACTAAGCAAAAAGAAGATCGCACAGAACCAGATGCAACTTCAAAAGCAAGGACAAGCCAGGTGTGAAAGCTGGGCATGGTGGTACACTCTTGTAATCCCAGCAGTGAACCAAGGAGATCTCATGTTAGATGCCAGCCTGTGCTACCTACCAAGTTGGAGGTTAGTCTAGACAGCATAGTAAGATGTGCTTCAAAAATCAAAACACCTGTAATCCTACCTTCTCAGGAGGCTGAGATCTGAGGATTGTCATCAAAGCCAGCCCAGACAGGAAAGTCTGTGAGACTCTTATCTCCAATTAACCACCTAAAAACTGGAAATGGAGTTGTGGCTCAAAGTGGTAGAGCACTAGCTTTGAGCAAAAAAGTTCAGGGACAGTGCCCAGGCCATGAGTTCAAGCCCCTTGACAAAAAAAAAAAAAAAAGGAAAGAATATTTATATGGCCACCCCACTGGGACACTTAAGTTTGGCAATGGGACTGTGATAAAACAACTCAGAAGTGCAATGAGAATTGTTAACAGGTAATGTATGTATGCGCTCTAGTACTTAGGTTTGAACTCCGGGCCTGGGTGCTGTCCCTTGAGCCACAGCTCTGCTCCCTTTTTTGGGGGGGAAAGGGGGTTCATTGGAGATAGGAGTCTTATGAACTTTCTCTACCCTGGGCTGGCTTCAAACTTGGAGCCTCAGATCTCTGGAGTAGTATTACAAGCAATGAGCCTTGGCTAAGAATTCTTTTCTATGGTTCGATTGGAAAATTTTCTTTGGTAACATTTTGATATTTTGTCTGATTGCCCAAATAAATTGGAGCAGAGGCATGAGTCAAGTGGTAGAGCTCCTGCATAGCACATAGGCCCTGAGGTCAAATCCAGAACCACCAAAAACAACATAAAATATTAACAAACAAGAGAGATGATTGTAACCTTGTTAAGTGTCAGAACTTCAATGTGCCTCTTATTTATTGATATTTTAAGGACTTTTAGAATGTACTGTAGAAAGATTCTTTTTTTTTTTTTTGTCGGTCGTGGGGCTTGAACTCTGGGCCTGGGCGCTGTCCCTCAGCTCTTCAGCTCAAGGCAAGCGCTCTACCACTTGAGCTGCAGTGCCACTTCCGGTTTTCTGGTGGTTTATTGGAGACAGGAGTCTCACGGTCTCTCCTGCCCGGGCTGGCTTTGAACTGCGATCCTCAGATCTCAGCCTCCTGAGTAGCTAAGATTATAGGCGTGAGCCACCAGCACCCAGCTGTAGAAAGATTCTTTTTTCCGGTATTCTCTTCTTTCCACATTCAGGCCATACATTTTTCCTTTTTCCTTCACAATTTCCTATCTAATGAAACCTCCTTGCTTTCAGGATTCTTTAAAACTTCTACAACAATTTTATTTTGTGTGTGCCAGTCATGGGGTTTGAATTTGGCCTGGGCATGGTCCCTGAGCATTTTTCGCTCAAAACTAGTCTCTATCACTTGACCCACAGCTCCACTTGCAGCTTTTTTGGTAGCTAATTGGAGAAAAGATTCTCACAGACCTTCCTGCCTGAGCTGGCTTTGAACTGAAATTCTCAGATTTCAGCCTTAGTAGCTAGGATAACAGGCATGAGCTGCTGATGCCCTGCTTGCAACATATTTCTTTTCAGTACTAAGGGTCAAACTCAGGGCCTTACACAGGCTGCTAGCCAAGTGTTCTACCACTGAGAGATATTCTAGTCAAATTGTGTGTGTGTGTGTGTGTGTGTGTGTGTGTATGTGAGAGAGAGAGACAGAGACAGAGACACAGAGACAGAGACAGAGACAGACAGAGAGAGATAGAAAAAGAGAGAGAGAGAAGAAAGAGAGAAAGTCCTGGGGCTTGAATTCAAGTCCTGGGCACTATCACTTTTTTGTGCTCAGGGCTAGTATTCTACCACTTGAGCCACAGTTCCACTTCCAGTTTTTTGGTGGTTATTTGGAGATAGAAATCTCACAGACTTTTCCTGCCTGACCAGGCTGGCTTCAAATCACGATCCTCAGATCTTAGTCTCCTGAGTAGCTAGAATTATAGGTGTGAGCCACCAGAACCTGGCAACATATACTTGTGAGTATGTGTGTGTGTGTGTGTGTGTGTGCGCGCGCGCGCACGCGCGCGCGCAAATACTGGGGCTTAAACTCAGGTCCTACCTCTGAGCTTTTGTTTTTTATTTATTTATTTTTTTGTATGTCGTGGGGCTTGACCTCTGGGCCTAAGCGCTGTCCCTCAGTTCTTCAGCTTAAGGCGAGCAATCTACCACTTGAGCCACAGCACCACTTGCGGCTTTCTGGTGGTTTATTGGAGATAAGAGTCTCAGGGACTTTCCTGCCTGGACTGGCTTTGAACCTTGATCCTCAGATCTTAGCCTCCTGAGTAGATAGGATTATGGGAATAGGCCACCAGCACCTAGCTGAGTTTTTATTTTTATTTTTATCTTTATCAAGGCTATGGCTCTACCACTTCAAATGTAGCTCCAGATAATTGGACAAAAGAGTCTCACAGAGGGCTGGGAATGTGGCTTAGTGGTACAGTGCTTCCTAGCATGCATGAAGCCCTGGATTCAATTCCTCAGTACCACATAAACAGAAAAAAGCAGAGGTGGTGCTGTGGCTCAACCCTTTTATTTTTTAAATTAATATTGGGGAATTTAGATTCTTTTAAACCTACTTTTATCATAGTGTATCATATTGGAGGTATTTTGAAGAAGAGAAGTGCATTTTTTTAAAAAAATATGGTTGTTCCTTATTAATAAATTAATAAATAAGGTAGCTAGGTGCCAATGCCTCATGTCTGTAATCCCAGCTACTCAGGACAGTGACGTCTGAAGAGTGAGTTTCAAAGCTAGCCCAAGAAGACAAATGCAAGAGACTCTTCTCTCCAATTAGCCAGCAAAAAGCTGGAAGTAGAGTGTGACTCATCTGGTAGAGCAACATCCTGCCATGAGCAAAAAGCTGAGTGAGCATGCAAGACCTTGAGTCCAAGCCCCAGTGCTGGCACCAAAGAAGATAAGGATAGTGAAAAGGACAGGAAGGGAAGGGAAGGGAAGAAGGAAGGAAAAGTAGGGAAGGAAGGAAAGAAAAAGAGAATAAGGTGTTGTAGAAAGTACAATTTCACAAATGGAGTAAAATGAACTTTAAAAAAAAAAAGTCAAAGTCACCTGTTATTTCCACAAGCAAAGACGGTCACTGGGCACAAGGTCCTCTATTGGCCTCACAGCGCTCTTCAATGTACATAGATATGGTGCCTGGCACTTGGTAGACACTCAGTAAATATCTGTAAAACAAAAGAATGACTCTGAATTTTAAAAGTCTGTGTACAGTTAAAAACACAAAAATGATCCCAGACATTGGGTTATTCTTTTCACCCATTTTTTTCTTCATTAAGACATCATTCTCTATCCTGAGTTCTGACAGTAACAATGGTGCTACCCCTTTACCAATAATGCTTGATTAACTGCTTGAGGGGGCCACAATCATTCTCGCTGTAACTAATCCCGATCATGCTTTCTGGAACTTCATGACTGCCTGGTGGAAGGACAGGTAGAGCTGAGATCTGAGATGAGACTTCTCAGAGCAAGGATCCCGTGACCAACCCATAGATGCAAGAAGTGCCGATGAATTTAAGAAAGAAAGGAGTACAGTTTCACTGGCAGATAAATAGTGATCAGACTATGCAATTACTTAAAAGGCAGACTGGGATCAATTGTGAAGATTTGATGTCAACTTCAGCACAGTTATTATCTATCTCGCAACATTTATAATAGGTTATAAATTACAGTTTATTCGGCATAGAACATGTCTGTTCCTTGCTATAGTCTTTTTTTTTTTTGGGGGGGGGGGGGGTCTGGTACTGTGGCTTAAACTTAGGACCTGGGAATTGTCCCTTGGCTTTTTCTGCTCAAGATTAACACTCTACAACATGAGCCACAGCTCCACTTCTGGCTTTTTAGTGGCTAATTGGGAGATATAGACTTTCCTGTCTGGGCTGCCCTTGAACCACAATCCCCAGGATCTCAGCTTCCGAGTAGCTAGGATGATAGGTGTGAGCCACCAGCTTTAGGCTAACTCCTCTTTTTCTTTCAGTTGCTACCTAATCAAAGCAAGTGGCTTACTTAGTTTTCACTTTCTTGGAATCTGAGCCTCCCCCAGCTTGTCCTCAGTGCCTCTTCTTTGGCAGTCTCCGGACCTCTAACCGTTCCCTTCCTCCTCCACCCTCATCACGGGAGAACTCTTTTGGCTCCACATATTCCAGATCTTTTCCTTTTAGGGTTTCAAGCCTGTGGGGTTGGGTTTCATCTTACAGGCATCTCTCAGATCTTTCCCACCCTTTTTTATTTCCTAAATCTAGACTAAGATCTCCCTTCTAAATACTACTTGATAATGACAAAGCCACTTACTATGTCACACGTTGGGGGGGGGGGGGCTTTTTGGGTAAGGGGGGGCTGTTTTTTTCTTCTATGAAAAGAGAGAACAAGATGGGGAGATGGTCTCTCAGATTCCTTCCTGCTCAGAAAATTTTCCATAAGTTCTTTCCCAGCTCTGGCTGCCAGCCAACCTCTCCACCATTGCCTCGGTGGCTGCTTCCCTGAACCTGAACACATCACCTGATCTCATAAGTCAGCTTTTCTATTTCTGTTAAAGACAATGTACATCCAAGGCTCAATCCTGTCATCCAAGCTACTCAGAAGGCTGAAATCTAAGGATTGTGATTCAAAGCCAGACAGGGCAGAAAAGTCCATAAGATTTTTTTATTAAATATATATTTTTTATTGTAAAGATACTATACAGAGCGGTTCCAGAGGAAAGTAATGAGTACATTTCCTATAGAGCATTGTTACCCTCTCCTTTGTTTTTCTTCTACCATCCCTTCCCTCCCCACCTCCCCAACTCCTTCCTCCCTCCACCCCCCTCCCGAAGTTGTAAAGTTCATTTTTAACATAGTGTCTTGTACATCTCATTGCTACAATGGATGAACCTGTATCCTTATTTCAGCATTTTGTTATTTCCCTTCCCTTCCCCAAATTAGAAAAAAAATGTATATACAAGACGCAGGGCACTGGAATCAAATCCAGTAAAAACAGGGGTTGTACCATGGGAGAACTTCCAAAAGAAACAAAAAAAAATCACATAGCACATTATAAATACATTAAAAACAACAGCAAGAAAGACAAAACCTCTTGTGTCCCTATCTTGGGGTTCATTTCACTTAACATCATCTTATACAGACAGTCACATGTACATAGCTTTTGACCTTTTCTGCTTGTCCTCGACTAACCACCAAAAGAGCTGGAAGTGAATCCATGGCTCACGTGGTAAAGCCAAAAAAGCTAAGGGACAGTACTCAGCCCCTGTAGTCAAGCCCCAGTACCTGCACAATAAAGAAACAAACATCTATGATCTGCCTGAAGAAAACATATTCCATGATCTAAGCACAAAATAAAAGGGAGAATGTGAAGCCAGAACAAGCACCATTCATCATTTTCATTAAGTTTGTTACTTGATTTGTTTTCCACTTACTCTGTGCACACTGAGTTTCAGGTGAAAACACATTTAAAACCGTAAAGTCTTGTATAAATGGAAAAAGTATTTTTTTTTATTGGTACCCTGGCCACTAAGCCTGGAATGTTGAAGAATTCTTGGCATGATGTCCACAAGCGCAGAGACACTTGTACTGAAGCTGGGGGTCTGAGCTAGGAACATTTTTGGCTGTTAGAAGTACAGTGTTGCTATAGCCATGAAGTGAACACAAGCTAGGAATGCTGCTAAACACCCCCAACAAAGAACTATCTGGCCAGAAGGGCAGGAGGAAGAAAAGCCCAGTTACAGGAAGTTCTCTTCCATCCCTGCATGGGGCCTCGTGGGATGATCGGCTAACTTCCTAGATAGCCCATGGCGCCTCATTTGTCTATGAGCTCCCAGACCCTGCTCTTACTGTTCCCTGATTCTACTTCTGTTCAGATTCCTATAAGATCTTTTAAGGGTCTATTGTCAATGTGCCCAACCTAGGAGATTGGGGAAGTAATATTTATATGTAGGTGTTTTGAAATGACTCTGATTTAAACAGAAACTCCAGAATCTAAGTCAACCTCTAACTCTAGATGTAGGAAGATAAACCACAGATGACATTAAAAAAACAAACAAAAAGGGGCTAAGAAGGTAGCTCAGAGGCAGAGTGCTTGCCTCACATGCATGAGGCCCTGGGTTCAATTCCTCAGCACCAAATAAACAGAAAAGGCCAGTGGTGGCACTGTGGCTCAAGTGGTAGAGCGCTAGCCTTGAGCTGAAGAGCTCAGGGACAGCATCCAGACCTAGAGTTCAAGCCCCATGACTGACAAAAAACAAACAAACAAAAACTTGTGAGTTTATTAGTGTGAGGATTAATATTTTTTTTTCTTACCAACTGAAAATAGACTTAAATCATTGTTAAGGACTTGGGGAGTTGAAAAGAACTTTTGACTATTTTCACCTCTAAGAAAATTCTTTTTCTTTGCGTGCATATGTTTTCATTCTAATGGTAGCTTTGACCTTTAATGATTGCTCTTGAATAAAAAGCAACAGATGTGGCTGGAGATTTAGCTTAGTGATATAGTGCTTGTTTACCATGCTCAATGCCCTGGGCTCAATCCCCAGTGCCATGATAAATAAATTAATTAGTTAATTAATTAATTAAAGCAACAGATGGGAATTTTGTTGGTTATCTTGTGTGTGTGTGTGTGTGTGTGTGTGTGTGTGTTGTGTGTGTGTGTGTGTGTGCCAGTATTAGGTCCTAAACTCAGGGTCTAGGTGCTTGTCTGTTAGTTTTTTCCCCTCAAAGCTGGCATTCTACCACTCGAGACCCAGCTCACTTCCAGCTTTCTATTGGTTAATTGGAGATAAGACTCTCACAGACGTTACTGGCCCAGCTGGCTTCTAACCTTGAACCTCAGATCTCAGCCTCCTGAGTAGGCTAGGGTTACAGGTGTGAGCCACCAGGATGTGAATGTTAATTAGTTTTTAAGCCCTTGATAGACTATGACAGTTAGCTCCTAAACAAAATACTCTAGGAAAACAGAAAAACTGAGAAATTGAAAGTATCACAAGGTGGTGCATATAAAGAGAAGTCATGGAAAAAGAAACCTTTAAAATATACCTTTACTTGAAAAGTCAAAAGGCAATGAAAGACCTTATAATTCAAACTTGAATAACAGGTATAGGTATAGGCTTGAACACTTCCTTTCTTCTTTCTGAGTCCCAAGAAGCCTGGGTTAACTGAGGCTGCCTCACAGATCTCTCAGTTCTAAAGTCCTCTGATATTAGACTTTGTTAAAGGTTCCCTTCAACAATCAGGAAATGGCGTATAGATGCATCTCTTTGAGTAGTTGACTTAGAAGACCAGTAGTCTTCTGTTCAAACTAGACATAGGAATTACCTGGGGTGCTTAAAAAAGAAAAAAAAAAGGAATAACTGTAAGAGGAAGGCACCCACATAAGTTTCTGACTTAATGAATCTGGGATAGGATCCAAGGATGGGTATTTTAAATGCTCTCCAGGGAATCCAAAAGTACAGCCAACCTTAAGATCTACAGATTTCGATTAAAGGTTAAGACTGAGGGCGGCAGTGCCCAGATAGGCAAGGTCAACGAGCAAAAATGAAAGGACATAAGAAAATAGAGAAATCAGGAGGCTGGGAAGGGATGGGAAGAGGAAACAAAGGAGGAGGCTACAATGCTTGATAAGAAATGTACTCATTATCTTGCCCATGTCATTGTAACCCCTCTGTACAGTATGTTCACAATAAAAAATAAATAAAAATTAAAAAAAAAGAAAATAGAGAAATCATATCCCATCTAGTCCTCTCCAGTGAGCAATATTAATAAGCCAGATTGTCATTGGTCTTTTGTTGTTTTCTTAAAATCAAGAAATGCTAAGGCTGGGTGCTGTTAATCCTACCTACTTAGGAGACTGAGATCTGAGGGTTGTGGTTCGAAACCAGCCTGGGTAGGAAAGTCCATGAGGCTCATGTCTCTGTTTAAGTGCTAAAACAGCCAGATGTAGAACTGTGTCTAATGTGGTAGAGTGCTAGCCTTGAGCAAAAAAACTTAGGGATAGCACCCAGGCCCTAAGGACCAGCACAACAACAAAAATGGAATGCTAGTAATACAGATTTTAAGTGGAACTCTGATATTAGATGTTGCCAATGGACTTGGAACTCTTCTAGGAGGTGGGTAGAGGGACGAAGAGAAGAGATGGAGGGATGGTTACGGCAAAGGAGGAGAGGACAGAAGAGGAAAGAAAGGGGTCAAGCGGAGCCGAGTGTGGTGGTACACATTTGTAATGCTAACACTCAGGAAGCTGAGGCAGGAGAACCCTGAATTCCTCTAGCTACCATTGTGCAGCTTTTAAACAAAATCCCAGCTCAATAAATTAAGCTGATGTTTTCCTCCGTATTCTCTCCTGTCTCTCTTCCTTCTTCTGTACCTGGGGCCACAGGCTGTCCCTTCCCTTTCCTTTCCATTGTTCCTCTTTTCCAGTCTTTACCACTCCTAGGAAATGGAAACTGAGACCCTCACATTAAATCTTCATGTGGCCTGGGTTGTATCACTGACAGGCTTCGGCACCTGGGAAAATTCCAGCTATAAATTGTAACCGGAGGTTGTGGTTCCATGATGTGGGTAACAGGTTGGTTTGGTACAATCCAGGAGAAAAGTCAGCCAGTCTTCTAATCGGATGTGACTAAGATTTCATGAAGCAACACTGGAAATCAACTTATAATTTTTGTTTCGTTTTGTGTTTTGGTCAGTCATGGGGCTTGAACTCAGGTCCTGGGCGCTGTTCCTAAGCTCTTTTGCTCAAGATTAGCACTTTACCACTTTGAGCTACAGTGCCACTTGTGGTTTTTGCATGGTTAATTGGAGATAAGGGTCTCAAGGGAACTTTTCTGCCAGGGCTGGTTTCAAACTGTGATCCTCAAGATCTCAGCCTCCTGAGTAGCTAGGATAGCAGGCATAAGCCACCAATGCACAGCTTCTCTTATAATTTCTGCTCTGTTTGCTTAAAATTGAAACCACTGTGTAGCAGAAGCACTCCTTTTGCATAGACAGATAGATAGATACATAGATTGATTGATTGGTGGAAGGGTGCCAGTACTGGGGCTCAAACTCAGGGACTGGAAGCTGTCCCTGAGCTGTTTTGCTCAGGGCTAGCATTCTACCACTTGAGCTCCACTTTTAGCTTAAAAAAAAAAAAAAATAGTTAATTGGAGATAAGAGTATCATACACTGTCTGGCCTAGGCTGGCTTCAGACCATGATCTTTGGATTTCAGCCTCCTGAGTAGCTAAGAGTACAGACATGGGCCACCGGTGCTTGGCTCATTCATTGGTGTTTAATTCCTACATTTGGTCTCTATGCCTAATCAACAAAATCAGAATACTTGGAGACAGACTGGTCACTAGTAGATTTTAGGAGAATAGGAGATAGTCTGATGTTAAGCCAATGCTCAGAATGCGTAATCTAAAACCCTTCTCCAACCCTGATTGACTATTATACTAAATAGCTTTTCAAACTTGTCCAAGTATTTTCACAGCTTAGTTCAGTGAGACAAACTCTAAGAAAATTGCTCAAAGCTGGGCGCTGGTGGCTTACGCCTGTACTCCTAGCTACTCAAGAGGCTGAGATCTGAGGATCACGGTTCCAAGCCAGTCTAGGCAGGAAAATCCATGAGACTCACAGTCTTTCCTGCCCGGGCTGGCTTTGAACAGCGATCCTCAGATCTCAGCCTCCTGAGTAGCTAGGATTACAGGTGTGAGCCACCAGCGCCCGGCCCATGAGACTCTTATCTCCAACAAACCACCAGAAAGCCAGAAGTGGTGCTGTGGCTCAAGTGGTAGAGTGCTAGCCTTGAGCTGAAGAGCTGAGGGACAGAGCCCAGGCCCAGAGTTCAAGCCCCACAATCAACAAAAAAGAAAAAAAATTGCTCAAGAATTACAGGAGGAATGAGAGACAAAGTCAGGAGTGAGCTCAATGATAGGCAGCTTTTGTGTGTGTGTGTGTGTGTGTGTGTGTGTGTGTGTGAGATGGGGTTTGAACTCAGGGCCTGGACACTGTCCCTGAGCTTTTTCACTCAAGTCTAGTGCTCTACAACTTTGAGCCACAGCACCACTTCTGGTTTTCTGGTGGTTAATTGGAGGTAAGAATTTCACGAACTTTCTGCCTGGGCTGAATGTTCAGATTTCAGCCTCGTGAGTAGCTAGGAGTACAACTGTGCATCACCATGGTGGATAGGTAGCATATATTGAAAATCTGAGAAGGACTTTTAGCATCCTGGCTTAGTTGGGAGAGAGAACTTCTTCATGCATAAGCTGTGGGGTTTTAAGAAGGTGAGCAGAATAGAACTCATAAAGGTTGTAGACCATGATAGACAATTTGCCCCATGAAAGTTAGAATATGTTTATGACTTTAACTGAGCATCACGATCCCACAATACTGTGAAATTTGGGAAATTATGTAACCACTTAATCACAATAAAAAATTTGAAAAAAAAAAAAAAAAGAAGAAGAAGGTGAGCAGAAGGAGCAGGAGTGAGGCTGTTGGGGGAGACAGAACTGTTGCTGACTGATGTGTCTGGGAGTCGTCTGTTACAGGAAACTGAGACTTTGGTCCAGTTGTGGTGACCGTTCCCAGCAGTGGAAAGTCCCTAAAGTGCCTATGGTGGTGAAGCCTGGTGTCATAAGGCGCTTGTTCAGGTCTATAGAGAAAGGGGTGACATTGTCCCTCTAGCTGGGTTTGGGCTGGAGAGGCCTCTGGAGTCTGGGATAAATGTAGCAGTGATTTCCTCCTTGAGCTATCCAAAGGTGGGGGCTTTTGAAATGGCTGTCATTTGGTGTTGTAAAAATTCCTGAAGGAGGTTGATTAAGCAGGGCAGAAAAAAATAAAAGAGAAGAATTTGGAAAATAAGGGGCTATCCCATGGGTAGAGGGGATGTATAGAGGCCTGTATTCTGTTGAGGGATGAAGTAGCTCCCTAGCCTGGATTTGTTGTCATAGAAGCAGCAGTCTTTCCCACACAAGAGGCATAAAACCAGCCAGGCACTGGTGGCTCACACCTGTAATCCTAGCTAATCAAGAGGCTGAAATCTGAGGATGACAGTTTGAAGCCAGCCTGGGCAGGAAATGGTGAGACTCTTATCTCCAATAAACCACTCAAAAAAGCTGGAAGTGGCACTGTGTCTCAAATGATAGAGTGCTAGACTTGAGCAAAAGAAGCTCAGAGACAGCACCCAGGCCCAGAGTTCAAGCCCCAGGACTGGCAAAAGAAGAGTCATGAGGAATTCGAGACCTTGTCTGGTTTGTAATACAGCTGGCTACCAAGTACTTGATTCGGGCCTGTAAGGCTGATAGTTGGATTGTTATGTCATTTAGATTGTCCTTTAGAGCTTCCAAGAGGCATTGGATGTGGTGGATAAAGTCTCCAAGACCAGCCAAGCTGGGGCCACACCTGCCAGAACACCAAATCCTAAAATTAAGAGGGACAGGCAGGCTCGGCTGTCCGTGAAATCTGATGTGCTGAGTGACGGGAATGGGGATGGGGTCTGGGCTGACAGTATAGGAGGACAGGCCAGAGCAGGAGGATAAGGGTACAAACACTCATCCAGTTTGTGAGCAAGCAGGCATAAGACTGGGTTCCACAGAAGAAGAAGACACCCTTGTGTGGGGTGAGAAGCATGCAAGCTGGTCAAAATCAATGAAGGACTGAATCCTATATGCGTGTACCTGTACTCTTTCACAGGAAGAGAAGGGGGACGATGGTCATACGATCGTGAGGGGTCAGAGCTGGAGGGAGGCAGATGAGGGAACGGGGTTTCCCACAACTTGAGAGTGTGATGTAAACTAAAGGAAGATAGATGTTGGAGAAAGAAGTTGACAAGAGGATTGCTAGAATGTTTTGGATATTCCCGACAGACATGGGAAAGACCAGAAGGCAGCCTTGACAGAAGGCAGAAGTGGTAGTAGAGGAGCTGGTAAGAGAGCAGTATGAAGTATGGGTGCTGGGGTGTATGGGGACTAGGGTAGGACATGTTGGGAGCTCCCCACGCCTCGTGGTGGTGGCATCCGAGTTTGAAAGGATAGAAGGAGGAAGAGATAGAATTTGCTTGCGGGAGGTAAAGAGGATGCCCACTGGAACAGACGGAGGGAAGGGGGGGTGCTGAATATATAAGGGGGCACAGGAGATTAGATCCCCTGAAGCCAGAGGCCTGGACAAGTGAAGGAAGGTGGGCAGGGGAGGAGATAAGAGGTTTGAGCTGTTGTTTTAGTGAGAGAAGGGCCTTCAACACCAATACCGAGTTGTTACTCTGTGAGGCTCGAGAAGAGAAGACATTGCTCAGCTTAAATTTGGATTGATACAGTCAACCAGATGTATTGGTCCAAAAGAAAAGAGGAGTAGGGTGAGCTAACCAATTTCTGTACTTATATACAGGTATGTAGCAGGAAGAGAAGTTGGGTTTGGTGGTGGGGAGATGATGAGCTCAGGTCTTAATCAAGGGAAAATAGAAATTGAAGGGGAGGGGGTGCATCAGGGTCAACCAAGGGGAAATTAAGGAAATCATTGTGGTCAGAAGGAAGAACAGACAAAAGGTTTTAAAAAAAGGTTATTTAAGAGGGATTAAACTCTATGAGGTAGTTCTGATTATCTGGAGGAAATACTGAAATTTCCAGGTAGTCAAACTCATTGGCTTCCAGAATAGTGAGGAGACCTACTGTAAGGATAAAGGTTGGTCTTGCTATCTGGAAGCAAGAGTAAGAGGGAACCACCGGTAATCCCAGCATCTCAGGAGGCTGAGATCTGAGGATCACAGTTCAAAGCCAGCCCAAGCAGGAAAGTGCATGAGACTCATCTCCAATTAGCTATCAAAAATCCAGAAGTACAGAATGCTAGCTTTGAGCAAACAAGCTCGGGACAGTTCCCAGCCCTGAGTTTAAGCCCCAGGACTGGCACACACACACATACACACACACACACACACACACACACACTAATAAGTGAAGCTAATGAACAGTAAGCCTTTATTTCTTGATAAATAGCTATTTCTTTATATTGATGTAAAGTTATCGTTAACCCCTTTGGCAGACTCATTTCCATTTCGTTAATTCATAGAAAATTCTAGAAGAAAAAAAGTGCAGATCCTTAAAATAGAATGACACGTTTTGTCATCATCTTCTTGACCATAAGAATGAATAAGAAGCCAGAGGAAAAGTGGTTTCGGGATATTGGAAGGTAGAGCAGGGAGGTTGGGGAGACTCGCGAATCTTCCACACAAAGCCTCAAACTGGCTAATCATTCAGGGTTTATAGGGAAGAGCCCAGAATTTAAACAGGGTCAAGAGTAGAAGCTTCATCCAATTGAGTTGAACAGACAAGGCACCTTAGAGGCACCTTGAGGATGGTTGATGGTGTACCCTTCGGCAGAAGTAAATATTGTCTTGTTAAGACAATTCTTTATTTTTGCATCTATTGTTGTGACTTCAGTGGTTGTTGGAGAGCACATGGATCACATAGAGAGCCCCTTTGGTGGTTAGGAAGCCACACTCCTGCCCTAGGTGGGCATGTGACTGAAAGATGTTACAATCCTACTTTAGGTTGGTGTAGACATTGACTACCCTGTCTCTGGCTAAGGTGGAGTAGGGTAAAGACTCTAGTTGGTGCTATGAGTTCTACCAGCCATGGGGCCATTTCCAGTGGTAAGAATTGTGCCTCAAGGGTCCATCACAGCAGTTGCTTTGACAAATAGGTAAGAAGGAGGCAGCAGTGGTGTAGGCCTCAAGTTCTAGAGCTTGTTCTTTGTCAGAGTGGATGTGTAGGTGAGTGGTTTTGTGAGGGGTGGGTAGAGATAGGGCAGAGGGCTTAGGTAGGGCTTGTTTGAGAGAGAAGGTGGTATTCAGGGATTGTGGAGAGGGGAGAGGTTTACTAGGGTCACCAATGGGGGCCTCAGACGAGGGCTTGGCTGTTAAGGAATAGTTTGGGATCCAAATTCTGAAATAGCTAGTGAGCCCAAGAAAGGACAAGACCTCCTGTTTTGTTTTAGGAAGAGGTTATTTTTTTGAGAATGCTATTTTGCATTCAGGTGGACTCAATCTACATCCCCGTATTTAGGTGGAAGTCTAGAGATGTGACCCACCAAGAAAGGAGTTGTGGCTTTTTCTTAGAGGCCTTTATAATCCCAATCAGAGAGAGGATTGAAGAGGAGGGTGAGGTGCTGTTTACAGAGATCCTGCGACAGGCTACAGAGGAGGAGGCCATCAACATATTACTCAGGGCTAAGTTTAAGGAAGTCAGATCCTTGGGGAAAAGCTGACTAGGTAAATTGCCAGGTATAATGTGAATCTGGGTCCATCCAGGTAAAAGCAAAAAGGGGTTGCTGAGTGGGATGTAAGGGAATAGAGAAAAAGACATCTTTGAGATCCAGTACTGCGAGGAAGGTGGTCTCAGAATTAAGGATAAGAGGATGTGGGAGTTTGGAACAATGGGGTAGATTGGTTTGATGCCCACATTAATTGCACATAAATCTTGGATCAAATGGAAGGATTTGTTCGGCAATTTTTTATGGTATGATATTATGCAGGTATTATGGGGGGGGAGTGGGGAGTATCATGGAAAGATGAAGAGACTATCCACAGACCAAGTGAAACGCTTGGAGTCCCCGCCAAAATCTGAGCACCCATTATAGGTTTGCACAGTCAAGTTTAGATGGGGAGGGGGGATACAGGAAAGCAAACATGATAACAGAAATTAATGGCCAAGTTCATTCCTGTGGCTGGTTTGCTTACCTCTGGAACATTCCCTGAAGGGGAGGGGGTTCTGGCTTATTTTCGATTTCTAGGCCTAATGTCAGCCAGATCAGGCTCCTTGATAAGTGGGATTCATGAGAGTTGAAGAGACGGTCAATTGTAGGTTTAAGGCCTCGCCGTCCCTCTTGGTAGAGGGGATACTGCAGGACAGCCATGATTTTGGTGGGATCTTTCAAGGGAATGAATGGGAGTGTGGTGTGATGTAATGGAAGGGTTAAAGGATGTCCCTTCCTGAAGGGTTAATTTGTGACTTGGGATGTTTTGGTGGTGGGAGGTCTTGAATGGGGAAGGATATATCGTTTTGGGGTGTATACCTTGAATTGGGGGGGGGGAGGGGAAGGAGAGGAGATAAAAAGATCTGCTCCCAAGTTGTGAAGATCACAACCCAATAAAGGGAACCAGCAGTGGGTGGGGGGTAGGGGAGGAGAAAAAATGGATCCCCAAAAGTATCATATGATGGAGGAGTTTTAAGGGGACACCTCCCAGGTTGCTTTCATTCCAGTTATGGAGAAGGAGACCTTTTTAGAGAGGCCTGGCAAATTTTAGTGAGAACAGATAGACTGACCCTGGTGTCTATGAGGAAAGAGATTTTTCTCCCTGGTGCCACCCCAGTAACACTTGTATTGGTTCTGCCCGCTGCTTGGATGGAAAGGCAGTCTGGGATCGGCTGTCTCAGTTAAGGGGCATGGTAACTGTGGTTGAATCCAAGGGTGGGATCTGCCTCCTGTAGGGGAAATCCATTTTCCAGTGCCCGCACTATGCATAGAAGGGGCAAGGTTTTGATGGTGGTCTAGGGTTAGGGCAGGCTTTTGTTCAGTGTCTGGAACTGACTGATTCATTTAGGGACACCTGAGTTGGGCCTATGAGGATTTCTGGTTTGGGATTCTGGTTGCTAGCATCTGATACTTTAGCTTTGTTTGCCAGGCCTGTTGTATATGGGCCACCTCTTTCCTGTTGTTAAAAACCCTAAAGGCTGTATTAACCAGATCCTGTTGTGGTGTCTGGGGGCTGTCTTCCAATGTTTGAGATTTCGTTTTACTATCTGGGGCAGATGGGTGGATAAAGCAGAAAAAAAAATTAATCCCTCTTTTGATGTAAGGTCCATATTAGTATATTTAGTCATTGCCTTACTGAAGCAGATAGATTTTAGAGGAGCAGAAATAGTCTGATGTGAAGCCAAAGCTCAGAACCACTCATCTAAAACCCTCCCCCAAAACCTGATTTCAGACTATTATCATCCTAAACAGCTTTTTAAACTTGTCCAAGTAGTGTCACTGCTTAGTTCAGTGAGATAGGCAGCTTAGATAACTGAGCAGAGAAGAAAGTGAGGAGAAAGTCAGCCATAAAAATGTTGAATGAGGGGCTGGGAAGTTGGCCCAGTGGTAGAGCACTTGCCTTGCATGCATGAGACCCTGGGTTCGATTCCTCAGTACCACATAAGCAGAAAAAAGCCAGAAGCGGTGCTGTGGCTCAAGTGATAGGGTACTAGCCTTGAGCTGAAGAGCTGAGGAACAGCGCCCAGGCCCAGAGTTCAGGCCCCATGACCGGACCACCCCCCCCCCCAATAAAAAAGAAAAGAAAAGAAACAGATAGCAAGCTACTGGTGAAGGTCTGCATTTTATCTGGAACCCTGGTTTCATTAAGTTATACCCTATGTAAATAAGACATATACCAATCAACCAATCAGAAGAGACTTATCCTGATTCAGGTCCATGGTGGTGGATGGGGGGATTAAGCTTTGCTCCTACCAGGGACCAAGGGAGCTGCAAGTGGGTTGGAACTGGGGATAGGGAACTGGGGAAACTAGGCTGGGGTGGAGGCAGGAGGTTCCATACCCGCACTAGGGGCTTTTTGAGTATTTTGAAATGTTCAGCTAGGCCAACTTTTATGTTTGGGCCATTTAAGTTTTAGGAGAACAAACAGCAGCTAAGACCCTTTTTGTTTTGATGTTTTGCAGGGGCAAAACACTAAACTTATTCCAAAGTCTCTTCCTGCAAGAGTGTAACCACATGGCCAACCTGTTATTGAATTCCTCTACTATTACTGACTAATCAAGAGGCATGTTATCGCTAAAGAAACAATGACCACAGATCCAATTCTAGAAATGAGTACAATGTGTTTACTAACCAAGACCATTTAGTTGGGTACTAATGGCTCCCACCTATAGTCTTGGCTACTCAAGAGACTGAGTTGTGAGAATCAAAGTCAACACAGACAGACAAATCTGAGACTCTCAGCTCCAATTAACCAGCCAAAAGCCATCAGCAGAGGCCAGGCCAAGTGGTAGGTACCAGCCATGAGTAGAAAAGCAAGCCAGAAAATGTGAGGCTCTGAGTTTAAACTTCAGTACTGGAACAAAGAAAAGGCAATGTATGGTCAGTGTACCAGGATTCCTTATTCTGATGCTCACCATGCTGTTTTGAATGTGTTTACTTTATATATGTACTTCCTCTATCCCTAACTAACCAGAGGCTGGTAACATTTAGGTCATTTCTACTAGAATAGTCCTTTCAGAAAAGCTTTTTTTTGGGGGGGGGGTGCCAGTATTAGAGCTTGAATTTAGGGTCTGGGCAGTGTCCCTAGCTTTTTTTTGGGGGGGGGGGTCCAATCATGGGGCCTGAACTCTGGGCCTGGGCACTGTCCCTCAGCTCTTCAGCTCAAGGCTAGCGCTCTACCACTTGATCCTCAGCGCCACTTCCGGCTTTTTTCTTTTTGCTTATGTGGTGCTGAGGAATCAAACCCAGGGCCTCATGCATGCAAGGCAAACGCTCTACCACTGAGCCACCTTCCCAGCCCTGTCCCTAGCATTTTTACTCAAGATTGGTGCTCTACCACTTGAGCCACAGCTCCACTCTCAGATTTGGAGGAGTTAATTGGCGATAAGAGTCTCACAGACTTTCTTGCTCAGATTGGCTTCAAACTGAGATCCTCAGATCTCAGCCTCCTATGTAGCTAAGGATTATAAGTGTGAGCCACCGGCACCTGGCTTAGAAAAGCATTTTTTCAAAGATTAGTCACAAAAGTGCAACGGTAAAGGAAACTTCTCTGATCCACATTCTCCATCTCTGGAAGATGAGGAACCTGAAATCCTTTTTAATTTAATATATATGAAGTGCTACTAGCACGGCGCCAAACATCTCACATCCATTATCTTAATTAAATCATCAGGATATCATCAGGATATATATATATATGGTGAGTACTACCACAATCATCACCAGCATCATCATCTCCATTTAACAAATGAAAAAACCTGAAACTTGGAGATGTGAAACTACTTTCCCAATGACCCTGAGCAAGAAAGTTGGGATGTAGTTTGAGTCCTTATTCAGAGGCTAACTTGGCCTCTGCCTCCCACCTCTCAGAATGCCAATCATGCAAAAAAGTAAAGGGCCAACTACAAATCCATCCAAAAATGATAGTGAAGGTGGTCAGTGAATGGTGGACAATGGAAGGTGATCGGGGGAGGGGGAGAGAGACATCTGCGCTAGGCTGTGACAACTATATAGAATTTCAAGAGGAATCCAAAAGCCACTAATGGCAGAAAAAGCAGGGAAGGTACAGTGCAAAAGAGAACGACTGAGAAGCTGTGCCTCCTTTACCCCTCTCCTCACTGTCAGATTCTTCTAGGCTCCTCTACATCTGTTTCATTTTTTTTTTTTTTTTCATTTTGCTAGTACTGGGGCTTGAAATCGGGGCTTTGTTTTTATGGTCAAAGCTGGCACTCTAAGACTTGAGCCACACCTCTACTTCTGGCTTTTTGCTCATTCATTAGAGATAAGAGTCTCCTATTTGTCTCCCTGGTTTGGCCTGCTTGGGACTGCAATCCTCAGATCTCAGTGTCCTCAGTAGGTAGGATTATAGTCATGAGCCACCAGCTCCAGACTTGTTTCATTTCATGATTCTTCAATCCCATTCAAATTGCTAAATTTAGATCAGGTGATAGGGACCAGAACTTGAGCAGAGGGAATGGAGACAAGAAGACAGATTTGAAGGGGCCTGGCAAGAATCTGGCCTCTGCCAGAGAGATGAGCAAGAAAAGCAGAGCAGACTTCAAAGTCTGCTCAACAAGACTCTAAAGAGAGGAATGAGATGGCTTGACCAACATTTCTTCCCAACAAGTATTTATTAAGCAACTATGATGTGCTGGATATTAGAGGCACAATAAGCAAGATCAGGTTCTTGCTGATCACCAAAGAGGATGTTTCAGCTATCACCCAAGGGGAGGCAAAGCCAGCATAGAACAACCAGGCATCAGTCTAAGTTCATGGAACAACCTCACGATTGCAGTTTGAAGCCAGCCCAGGTAGTAAAGTCAACCAAACTCTCATCTCCAATTAGCCACAAACACTTGGAAGTGGAAGGGTGGCGCAAGTGGTAGCGCACTAGTATCAGAGCAAAAAAATTCAAGTGAGAGCTCAAGGTGCTGAGTTCAAGCCCCAGTACCAGCATACCCATACACCCATACACATCAGAATATGCCTAAAGAATGGTGAATGGTAAATACGTGGCAGAGCAGTAAGAATGCCTGCTTAGCAAGCATGAGGCCCTGAGTTCAAACCCCAATGCTGACAAGAACAGTAAATACCTTTCAACACTATTCATCTCATCTGCTGAATTATATTACAGTCAAAGCAGAGGATAATAGGAACTTGCTGTTCCTTCGGCAGGACTAATAATTATTCAAAGAGTTGAGCCTTTCTCATTTATTCAGGTTTCAGGACAGGTGTCAGTCCTCACACAGCCCCTCCTAGTGGACTGCCCAATGGCAAGTATTCTCCACAACACACCATATGGTTCTATTTCTCCATTGCCTTGATACCTGGCATATATTCACATACGCATTGCCATGGGGTTTTTGTTGTTGTTGTTGTTGTTGTTTGTTTTTTTTTCATTGCCATGTTTTGTATCTCCCACAAGAATGGACCTTCACAGAAGCAAGAACTTAATCTCATTAGTTGGTGCCAGCCACACAATAAGCCTGCCCTGAAGGAAACATTTAATTGTACTGTATTGAATACAGTACAATTAAAGAGGGAGGAAAAAGGCAAAAAAAAAAAAAAATTAAGATCTCAAACCAAAACATACCAAGAATTAAAAGACCTTGAAGAGCCCACGTTTGTCATCCTAGCTACTCAGGAAGCTGAGCTGAGACTTACAGTTTGAAGCCAGCTCAAGCAGAAAAGTCGGTGAGACACTTATCTCCAAACAACCAGCAAAAAACCAGAAGTGAAGCTGTGACTCGAGTGGTAGAGCACCTACCTGGAGTAGAAAAAGCTTAAGGGATAGTGCCCAGGCCCTGTGTTCAAGGCCCAGTACCATCCTGCACTTACACACATGTACACACACTTCCTCAAAGCAAACCACACACACACACACACACACACACACACACACACTTCCTCAAACCAGTCCTGTTTCCAGTTCCTCAGAACAGAGAATTAAGAGAAGGAAGAGCAAAGCCATGTCCATAAAGGAAAGGTTAAACCAAAATCCAGAGGAATCGCAGACCCCACAGCAGATCAGGGCCCAGCTAGATCAAGAGGGCACCCACCCAGTGTAAGACATTTGACAATGAGGCCAGCCAGCTGCCAGAGCTCAGGTTTTATTTCCGTTGTCCTTCTGACGTCAGAAAAAGCACGAGTTGCTGCCTAGTTTTTTTTTTTTTTTCTATCAAGGTGACAAATTACAGCCCGGCTGGGCCCTGAATTCAGCAAGCCATAGATTTCTTTCCTCCTACCTCTTATTTTGAAAAATGCAAAAACGACGACGACAACGACCACGACAAAAACCAACCACACCGCTCCCTTTAGAGGTGTCCAATTTCCTTCCAAACGCAAATGCATTCATGGTTTCTTAGGGGCAGGGCTTTCCCCCACCCCCAATTCTTTCTACTCTAGTCTACACACCATTGATCACTCTAAGAAAAAGTACGGGGTCCCCCGCAGCAGTTTTGCTTTCCATGGGAGACACAAGCTTCTGACACCCCCTTCCCCACTCCCCCAAGCCACCCGGCCCTTCCTCCTCCCAGGTCCGCACCGCTGAGAGACACAAAGGATTCAGACGATCGCCAAACTCTCCCCAGCTCCTGAAAGACGCGCAAAGCGGATATCGGAAATTCTTCCCACCCCCACCCCCAATGTGCGTCCTTGTAAAACCCGAGTGGCCTGGGCCAGCACCCGAGGAGCCCAAGGGTCCCCTCAAGGGTCTTCCCTCGTGGGTGCTGAGATCCCCCTCCCCGACACGTGGGGAGGTGATGGATGGTTAGGGGGAAGAGAGGGGTGCACCAGAGATCAAACTCACGCCTGGCATCCCAGCCACTCGGGAAGCTGAGATCTGAGGATCGCGGTTCGAAGCCAGCCCGGGCAGAAAAGTCCCCGTGAGACTCTTATCTCCAATTAACTACTCAAAAAAAAAAAAAAAAAAAAAAAAAGCCTAAGTGGAGCTGTGGCTCCAAGTGGTTGCGCGCTCGCCTCGAGCGAAAGCAGCTCAGGGGCAGCCAGGGACAGCCAGGGGCAGGCCCAGGCCCAGAGTTCTAAGCCCCAAAACAAAACAAACAAACAAACAAAAAAAAATATTGGGGGAAAAAAAAAGAAAAAAGCGCGTTTTCCTCCAGGTGTCCAGCCGGCTGGCTGGAAGGCCATCTGGGGCCAGGTGATCCCGGACCCCAGGGTGAGGGAAGAGGGGCGCTCATCCATGCGCCCCCCCCCCCCCCCCGCGCGCGCGTCCCGGGCAAGCAGAGGCCTTTGTTCACCGACCCTGCGGATCAGGCTGTAGCAAAAATACCAAGAAAAAATTAAAAAAAAACTTCCCCTTTTACTGCCTTTCCAATGATCAAGCACCCCTTCTGGCGGGAAAGGCCAGTGACATGCCAGCATCCTTTAGTATCCCCTCATCCCCTCACCCCTCAACCTGAGGAACAGAGATACGCGATGGGGAGGGGGGAAGCAACGTGCTCCTGTTTAGTCCTGCATCGTGGCGCAGCGCCACCCTACCTCCCACCCCACCCCCGTTAGCCCCCTCCTTATCTCCCCCCTCCCACCCCAAACCCTCCTGGTCAGGGACCCACCACTGGCTAGATCCTGGGAGCTGCGGACTCAGGAAATTCCCCCCTCCCCCGAAATGCGGGAAGGAGGAGATTCGGATCCCCTAGACGCGTGCTTACGCGCTCTGCTCTAAGAAAAGATACTGTGTCTTTCCAAAGATGATGGAGAGCCAGGTCTCTTATCTCCAGTGTAATTCTTTTCCTTGGCTTCCGTGGGGCTGGTCTTCTTTGGTCTCTCCTTCAATGGTCTCTGATCACCTCTGGCTTTCTAAGCCTAAGTCTCATTGAAGATTCATGAACCGCCACGAGTTCGTCCCAGAGGTGCTCAACTTCAAGTTTGGGGTCCAACCCTATCCCTGACTTATGACATCTTGCCGGTGTGGCAGGCTAGGATCTGAAGCTGGATGCCCGTGGCCAGGCGCCCCCGGTGTCCCTACCGTCCTTCTCCGGTGTTCCTCCCCGCAGTCGGATGTCCTTTGTGTCACTGCCCGGTCGTGGGTGGGGGCGGGGAGGGGCGGAAGGTCGGCGTGGCGGATTTTCCCCAGAAGGTGGAAGGGCGCAGGTTTCCAGCGACCTTCAGGAGCAGGAGGAGTGGCGTGGCGGCCCAGCCCGCGCGGCTTCCCTTCTACTTTCAGGGCTGATCGCAGGGGGGGGGGGGGGGATCTACCCTACCACCTCCTCCCCCCCTCCCCACACCCTACAACACACACACACACAATCCCCACCCACACGCGGTTCTCGGGCCTCCCAACTTACATACAAGACACGCTCTGGACGCTGAGGCTCTGGAGTCGCAGGCATTTCAAATCTACTGGGGCGGGGGGATCGCGGTCCTGACACCTCCGTGGCTCTCGGTGGGATTAACCCGGCATGGCACACGCCATGCCTCCGCCTCCAGCGCGCCCTTCACCACCACCGCCACCCCCTGGCCGCGCGCCCGCTCTTTCAACCCAAAGCTGCGTGCGGCGCCGCGCAGTCCCTTCGCATAGTGTCCCCGCTGCGGCTGGCGCCCCGCGCTGGGTGCGGGCTCTGACGGAGCGGCCCCCGCGGCGGGTGGACACCGAGCATCGGGGAAGGAAGGGGTGAGGGAGGAGGGGGACGAGGCGCGGCTGGGGCGCAGGGGAGGGGGTGGATTGCGGGGCGCAGACGAGGAGAGCGGAGGCTGCGCACTGCCTGGGCACCGGTTCCCCCCCAACCTCCCCCCCTTCCCCTTCCTCCTCCCGCGTGCCTTGTAGGAGCCGCGGGCAGCCAGCCTGTTCCGATCTCAGCTCGCAGTGACCGCTGGAGAAGAATGGGGGACCCCCTCCGCTCCCCCCCCCCCGAGGGTGGAAGGTGCGGCGGGAGGACGTGGGCCCCGGGGACGGGGGGGGGGGGGCGGAAGGCGGGCTGGAGTGAGCCTGGGGCGGCCGGGGCGGGAGGGATGGGGGTGGGGTGGGATGCTGCGTTCCCGGGTGCGCAACCGAAGGAAGGAGGGGAGTTGCATTGTGGGAAGGGCGTCTGGTGCGGTGACCGCGGGAGCCGCTGGCTGGTCCGAGTTTTGGGGGGGGGGGGGGGTCTGAAGATGAGGGCGCGGATGGAAGCGCGGGCTGGCTCCAGCCACGGCACCCATGGACTCGCCCCGGGGTGGGCCGGAAGGCGCCCCAAGTGGTGCTGGGGGGTGCCGATCGCGCGGACACCTTTGGAAACGCTTTGTCCCTGATAGCCCGCAGCGGGGTGCGCTTCCCGTCTCCCCCACTCCTCACTTCCCTTCCCCCCCCCCATCCGAGACCCGCACCCCACGGCCGGCCGCCGGCGCCCTCCGCGCACCGGCCGGGCGAGCTCACACCTGCCCGCCTGGGGGGGGAGCACGCACTAAAGGGCCTGGCGTCCCCGGGGTTGGGGTAGAGGGGGGAGAGTGAACTGGAAAGAGGGGGACCCAGGTGGAGAGTGGGACCAGGAGTGACTGGACCCCATTTCTCATTTCCCTGTGTACGCTTTGTTCCAGACGCAGCCCCTTGTCACTGACTGGGCGCACACTTCCTCGCCGAGGAGTTGGTGTCTCCTTAAAATGGCGACAGGAACTCCCACCTGCGCGGCAGCCGGTGACACTGTCACCAGCGCGCGAACGCGCAGGTGGGGGGGGGGGACCGGAGCTTTTTTATTTTATTTATTTTTTATTGTCAGGGTGATTCAGTCTTCGTGTTCCACGAAAACAGGAAAGAGAAGGTGAATCATAATTCATACGTTAATCCTTATCTGGAGTCTTTTTAAGCCGGCTGAGTGGTCACTGTCATGCAACTGGCCGTAGCTTTTGTCCAAACACATTTTGATGGTTATTACTAGGGTGATGTAGAGATGCTTGTTTGGGGGCCAATGTCAACCCTTCTTTCTCTCCCAGTGGCCATAGCTTTAAAAAAAAAAAAAAAAGTTTGGCCATAGCTGTTTAATCATCTCTGGGTGATTACAATTTAGACCACCAAATTTAAACTCATTTTTGACTAAAATGATGTCATGGAACGGCAGTAAATGGTTAGATCAACAGCAGCTTTCTGAAAGAACCCTTTTTTGCCAGGCATTCATGCTACTATTTGACTCACAGAATCCTTTTTGTAAGGCATATTCTTGCCCATGCCTGAGAAACCCAAGGTCAATACAAACAGAAGGGTAAAATAGACAGCCTTGCTCTGCAGATAAACAATCTTTTTTTTTTTGCTGGTCCTTGAGCTTGAACTCTGGGCCTGGGTGCTGTCCCTGAGTTCCTTTTGCTAAACTAGCACTCTACCACGTGAGCATAGCACCACTTCCAGCTTTTTCTGTGATTAATTGGAGATAAGTATCTCATGGACTTTCCCCAACCTGACTAGCTTTGAACCATGATCCTCAGATCTCAGCCTCCTGAGTAGCTAGGATTGTAGGTGTAAGCCACTGGTGCCCAGCTCACAATCTTTTTTTTTTTTTTTAAATTCAACATTTTTATTGTTTCTTTTTTCTGCTTAACCTTTGTACCAGAGCAGGGTTCCTAATTCCTTAAAAAAAATGAGGAGGGGCTGGGAAGGTGGCTCAGTGGTAGAGCGCTTGCCTTGCATGCATGAGGCCCTGAGTTCGATTCCTCAGCGCCACATAAGCAAAAAGAAAAAAGCCGGAAGTGGCGCTGTGGCTCAAATGGTAGAGCGCTAGCCTTGAGCTGAAGAGCTGAGGGACCGAGCCCAGGCCCAGAGTTCAGGCCCCACGACTGGACCCCCAAAAAAAAAAAATGGGGAGGAGGGGGTTTTGCAGGTGGTGGCTAATAGGACAAACAAAACACAAATACTCCATAGGTCACCGGAAAGCTGGTTCATCTTTCTTTCTTTGTAGAAGAAATGAATGATTTTAAGTAGGATGCATCATGTGTAGGATGCATCTTGTCTAAAATGCATCTTACATAAGATAGGAAATCTGGGTAGGTGAAACAAATAAGCCTGTAGAAATGTTTGCTTTATTAAAAAATACATATTCTTCATGGCTGGTGCTCTACCACTGAGCCACACCTCCAGCCCAGCATTTTGCTGGTTAATCAGAAATAGTGTCTGGGAAGACTTTTCTGTCCAGGTTGTTTTTGAGCCATGTTCCCCAGACCTCAGCTTTGAAGTCACCAGTGTCTGATGCCCAGGTACTCAGTGCCCTAAACCTAATGTACAGGTCTTTGAAAAAATATCATAAAGATGATTTCCCTTTGTGTTGTGTGTTTATTCAGATAAAGCGACAGACTGTATGTTTTCCACATTGTCTATCATTTAACCCTCTTAACACGCTTCGCAGGACACACCATCTTACTATCTGATTTCAAGGTTAAAAAACATTCATCCCAGCCCAGTGTTGGTAGCTCATGTGGGTAATCCTCAGGAGGCTGAGATCTGAAGATCCTGATTCAAAGCCAGCTCAGGCAGAAAATCTATGAGACTCTTAATTCCAATGAACTACTCAAAAAAAAAAAAAAAAAAAAAAGCCTGAAGTGGCTCTGAGGCTCAAGTAGCTAGCCTAGAGCCAAAGAAGCTCAGAAACAGCACCCATACCCTGAATTCAAGCTTCAGAACGGGAAGAAAAAAAATTCATCCCAGGTCCACTCAGCTCTAATGAATTCAGATTTGGTTTCTCTGTCTGGCTCTAAAATGCTCCTGGATTCTGGAACAATTGTCTTTGGAAGGCCATGGGAAGGATCCTAAGTTACTCTGCCTTCAACTAGGAACCACAGAAGATAGACTCACTACACAATCTAGGGAGTCCTTTTGCTCTGTGTTTTATTTGCAAGTGCCAAGGACATTGCTTGCTAAGACTGAATAGTATTTATAGTCATTTCCTAAATGGGTAGTTTATCCAAAATGGTATTAAGATAGGTCATATTAAGAGGTCTTATTGCAGACAACCCTAAAGAATTGGGAAATTCCCTGTAGCTGCTCTGAAATTAAGCCTTTAGAATAGGAACCCATATTGTTTTTAAAAAAAAAACAAAAAAGACTGAGATAATTTCACCTGGGCATTTTTTTCCAGAAGCCTCCATAAACTCTTTTCTGTGTGGTTTCAGGAAGGTGAGGCAGCTTTACGAAGAGAAACCAATTGTACCCCTAAGAGGATTGAACCCCAACTTAAGCCACATCTGCTCTTATCCTAGTTTGCCTGGCTTCAGCAGCCAGCTGTGGAAGGGGCCACTACCAGCTGCTTACCCAAAATACGTGCGGCCTTCCACGGGGGCTCAAAGCCTTCCAGACACATCTGGTCCGGTACCTGCAGACTTCTTGTGTAGTAATTTTGTGTAATAAGATCAAAACTATTTGCCAAAGACAAATTTGCTTTTTTTCCCCCATCTACAAAGGACTGAGAATAACCTAATTTTTTTTAAATTGCTATTTGAAAGGTGATGTACAGACAGGTTACAGTTACAAAAGTCAGGTAAAGAGTACGTTTCTTTTTGGACACTGTCACCCCTTCCTTGGTGCTTTCTCAGTTTTTCCCTCCCATCCCCCCCCCCCCCACACACAAGTTGTATAGATCATTTTCCACATAGTGTCCAGTGAGTACCATGCTGCATTTGTTCATCCTTTGTCCCTCCATTTCTGGGCCTTCCTTGCTCTCCCAAAGACAGATAAATGAACAAACAAGACAAAAAGAAAAAAAAAAAAACAAAAACATCAACAAAGAAAAAAAAACTTTTTGTTTCCCTTTCCTGGAGTTCATTTTGATAAATATTATTTTGTATGATCAGAGGCACATAGAATAACCTGAATTTTAACCATGATTGTCAAGTAGGAGGGCTCTAGCTCAGTGGCAGAGAGCTTACTGAGAATCACAGAGCCCTGATTTTGATCTCCAGCACCACAAAAAAAGAAAAAGAGGGAGGTCTATGAGTGAGGTTATTTTGGAAGAAGTATCCTACACATTTCCTACGTGGAACAGATGCACAAATGCCACCTTGGTAGAAAAATAAATTGCTTATTCTGAAATCAGACTTTTATTCCTGTTTAGTCTCTACCCTAAAACGGCCAGATGGTCCTTAAACTGGGTTTTGTTTTCTTGATTAATGATTCATATTTTGTCTGATGAACCTTTTTTTTTTCTTTCTTGTTTTGGCCATCCTTGAGATTCTTTAGCTTTCATTCATTCATTCATGACCATATGTGCACACTAGACATAGTGAAGTAGTCACAGTGAAAAGTAAATACTTTGCAGTGAAAGAAAACCCTGCTGTAGATACCTGACATGGTGTGGCCTGAGCTTCCTTGGTGGGTGGCATTGTGATAGGTTTGCAGCTGTTGTTGTAACAATGTGTGTGTGTGTGTGTGTGTGTGTGTGTGTGTGTGTGTGTGTGTGCATGCGTGCACACGTAAGCCAATCTTGGGGCTTAAATTCATGACCCTGGGCACTGTCCCTGAGCTTTTGTGCTCACTCAAGGCTAGTGCTCTACCACTTACGCTGCAACTCTACTTTTGGCCTTTTTTTTGGGGGGGGGGGAGGTGGTTAATTGGAGATAAAAGTCTCATGGACTTTCCTGCCCAGGATGACTTTGAACCTGGATTCTCAGATCTCAACCTCCTGAGTAGTTAGAATTACCGGCGTGACCGTGACCCTTAGATCTTTTTGCTCAAGGTTGGGAGCTGGAAGCTCTCAATGTGCTATGTGATGCTAAAGTCATGCTGGGAAGAAAGAACATTTTGTATTTTCTGCTGGGAAGGCAGTGTTTGGGGGGTAGAAAGTTGTTTGGGGTTTTCCTTGTCTTTATAGCTGATGGTATTTGAAGAGACAAATCCTATTTCTAAATACTCTATTTTCAAATACAGTAACATGATTTGCTAAGCTAAGCTTTCACTCTAAACAATTGTTCTTAAAATAAGAAACAAGATAATTTGCAGTGTGTTTGATTTCTGTATTTGAGACTTAGGAAGCTGTTTCAAAATCACCAAGGGGGGGTGGGTTTAATGAGATTTTAAAATTTCATAGTCTGTTGATCTATATTTATGGTTGTTTATATATATACACACACTTACATATTTTCTAAAATGAAATATTCAAAGTTTGCCATTCAAATGTAATATACCCAACACTGAATCATTCTTTTCTCTCTCCCAAATCCTCTTCTCTAACAAACTTCACCTTGGGAAAGTACATCACATGGGCACAGTTGCTCAGACTACAAGTTCAAGGTGCCTTGGCTCATTTCATTCCAATTAATTCAGTCCTTTAACACTACGTCTCAGGCCTTCTGTGAGTCTTTTGTAATGTCAGGGTACAAGAGCACCAGGACTTAAATAATTTTGCCAATGAACCTACAAACCAGGTGTAAAGAAGAGCTTTGAGGGGGAAAAAAATAGTGGGCTCTGGGAATTACCAAGTGATATGAGTTACCTGAGGACCACAGAACTCTTCCCAGGAAAGCCCTGTCGGACTTTTACCTTTTTGTCTTCCCCTCTTGCCTCCAACTAGTACTAAGGCTTGAAATCAAGATCTGGGCGCTATTATTTAGCTTTTTTGCTCAAGGCTGGCTATACCACTTGAGCCACAGCTCAACTTCTGTCATTTTTGCTGATTAATTGGAGATAAGAGTCTCATGGACTTTCCTGCCTGGGTTGGCTTCAAACCATGACCCTCAGATCTCAGGCACCTGAGTAGCTTCTATAATAAGGATGAGCCTCCAGCACCTGGCTTTTTGTGAGAATTTTAATAAGGAGTGGTTGGTAGACATGATCTAATATGTATTTCTTTTCTTTTCTTTTTTTTTTTTTTTTCGGTCATGGGGTCTGAACTCTGGACCTGGGCACTGTCCCTCAGCTCTTCAGCTCAAGGCTAGCACTCTACCACTTGAGCCACAGCGCCACTTCCGGCTTTTTTCTTTTTGCTTATGTGGGGCTGAGGAATCAAACCCAGGGCCTCGAGCATGCAAGGCAAGCGCTCTACCACTGAGCCACCTTCCCAGCCCCTGTATTTTCTTTTTTTGTTGTTGTTGTTGGTCATGAGGTTTGAACTCTGGGCCTGGGCACTGTCTTTTAGCTCTTTAGCTTAAGGTGAGCACTCTACCACTTGAGCCACAGCACCACTTCCCTAATATGTATTTTCAAAGGAAAATAACCAGCCTTATTACCCCCACTCCTAAATCTGTTTGTCTACTCCCCTTCCTCTGTCTCTCCAACCATTGCTAGCTACTTAGGCTTCTCCATCAACTCATTCCTGAGTGGACTCTTTCCACAAAGCATTGATAGCACATCTCACTATTCAAAATGTCTTAGTTATTAAGGAGTACTATACACCAGGTGAACTCAGTCAGATTGACTCATATGCATATATGTAAGTATCAGGATGAAACTCCTTTATACAATTATTTATGCTAATAAAAATTGATAAGGGGGCTGGGAATGTGGCTCAGTGGTAGAGTGCTTGCCTTGCATGCATGAGACCCTGGGTTCCATTGCTCAGCACCACATAAGCAGAAAAAGCCAAAAATGGCACTGTGGCTCAAGTGGTAGAGCGCTAGCCTTGAGCTGAAGAGCTGAGGGATAGTGCCCAGGCCCAGAGTTGAGGTCCACAACTGACAAAATGATAAGGGCTAGGTTTATGACTTAAGCAGTAGAGCTCCTACCTAGCAAGCAGGAAGCCCTGAGTGCCAACTCCAGTACTGCCAAATACAATTTTACAAAGCTCAGGGCTGGGAAGGTGGCTCAGTGGTAGAGTGCTTGCCTCACATGCATGAAGCCCTGGGTTCACTTCCTCAGAAAAAGCTGGGTGTGGAGCTCTGGCTCAAGTAGTAGAGTGCTAGCCTTGAGCAAAAGAAACCCAATGCGTAGACCCTGAGTTCAAGCCCCAGGACTGGCAAAAAACAAAACAAAACAAACCTCAAAATTTTAAAAAGTCTAAGTTATACCTAGTATGTATCGAGAAGAATATATTTATGCTATTTTTTTTCTGGTCATGGGGACTGAATTTGGAGCCTGGGCACTGTTCCTCAGCTTTTAAGCTCAAGGCTAGCACTCTACAACTTGAGCCACAGCGCCACTTCTGGCTTTTTCTGCTTATGTGGTACTGAAGAATCAAACCCAGGGCCTCATGTATGCAAGGCAAGCGCTCTACCACTGAGCCACCTTCCCAGCCCTATACTATTATTTATTAATACATTAAAGACATTCGCAAAAAATAAAATGCAAAAAGTATAGTGTTACATTTTAGATTTATTTGTCCACAATACTTTATTCTAATTCCCCATTTGAATATTTTGGTAAGAGAAATTTTATTTAGTATACTTTACTATAAATAAAATCTTTGTTTAACACTTGCTATAGCAATTCACAATTCCAAACTGGTCAGTGGTGACTCATTCCTGTAATTCTAGCTATCCAGGAGACTGAAATTTGAAGATCACAGTTCAAAGTCAGCTTGGGCAGGAAAGTCCATGAGACTCTTATCGCCAATTAACAAGCAACAAACAAAAGAACGTAGGTGTGGCCCAAGTGGTAGAGCGCCAGATTTGAGCAAAAAAGCTGAAGAACCCAGCCTCAGTACCTGCACAAAAGAAAAAGCAAAACCCAAATGAGCTCACATGTTTCTCTACACTGAAATTATTTACAAAGACTCCCTTTCCCAGTGACATATTTTAATGGTTTTCATATACATAATGGAAGCTTAATACATGCTTATTGATTGGAATCTCTATAAGTATTTCTTGATTGGCTGAGTAAATCAAATATTTACAGTTACATAGGGCTAAATCTTTTTATATTTAATTTACATTTCATTATGTGTTTCTTACACAAACTATCCACTTTACATTTAGCGAAGCTCTTAAAGTTTAGTAACCTATATAACACAAATCAAAGTATGTATTAGCTACTTTTGTAACTTAACTATTTGCTATAACCTCATGTAAAGACATTACAATTTTAAAATTTTGGACATGTCTACTGAATGTCACTTTTATATGTGTGGGTCCTGGTGTTTGAACTCAGGGCCTGGGCACTGTACCTAAACTTTTGTGCTCAGGACTAGCTACCACTTGAGTCAAAGCTTCACTTCTGGCTTATTTTTGGTTGCTTATTTTTGGAGATGAGTCTCCTCACAGACTTTGCTGCTAAAGCTGGCTTTGAACCATGATTCTCAGATCTCAGCCTTGTAACTAGCTAGGATTACAAGCATGAGCCACCAGTGTCTAGCCTGATGTCTTTTTTTTTTTTTTTCAGTCATGGGGCTTAAACTCTGGGCCTGGGTGCTGTCCCTCAGCTCTTCAGCTCAAGTCTAGCACTCTACCACTTGAGCTACAGTGCCACTTCTGGTTTTCTGGTAGTTAATTGGAGATAAGAGTCTCATGGAGTTTCCTGCCCAGGCTGGCTTTAAACCGCAATCCTCAGATCTCAGCCTCCTGAGTAGCTAGAATTACAGGCGTGAGCCACCAGCATCCTGCCTGAATGTCATTTTTTAAAAAAAGAAGTAAGTGGATACAATCATTATATTCAATGGGCTTATGTGAAAATGGAATCAGGTAATGTGAGGGGAGCAGTGGGGTTGGGGGAAATGGGAGAGAATGGTGAAAGGGGTGACATTCATCAAGATGCATTGTTCTCATAACCTGACATGTTGAATTGAAATTCCTTTGTAAAGCTACTTAAAGATAATTTTAATGTGAAAAAGGGAGTTTGACCTGAATTTTAAAAGTAATATATTTAGTGGAACAGTTTTGTAATTTATGCAAATTACCTACAGAATTCAGAACTCCAACCACCTACAAATCACCCTTTCTTAATAGCATGCATGAGTTTTGCTTCCAGAAGTACCTGGATACAGGCCAACAATTCCCTAAGTCATATTATTGGTATGAAATGAACATTTGTAGACTCCATTTACAAATGGAGTCTAATTAAATGTTGTGCTTTAAAAGAAGAGTTACAAGTTAATTTGTTCTGTTATTTCTGCTTGCTCTTCTTATATCAAAGAATATTTAGGCATAATCCAGTGGTTCAAATACAAGCTACTTAGTAATATTAATTTAAGAATTAGCTCAACAATTCTATCCCTCTATCCAATATTCTTACTCAAATTAAAAAAAAAAGAAATGCACCAATTTTTCCTTCTCAATGTTAAAAAGGAATGGAATGGTTAAAAACAAAACCTATATGGCCATTCATTATTTCATTCATTCATACAAGGCATGTCCTCCAAATTAATTGCCTTCATGTCATTTTTATCTTAGTCTCATCAAGGAAACTTGATCCTATAGTGTTGTTTTGTTGTTGTTGTTGTTGTCTTGGACAAAAGAATGTCTTAGACTTTTCTGTCCAGGCTGGCTTTGAACCTTGATCCTCAGATCTCAGCCTCCGGTGTGGCTTGGATTACAGCTGTGAGCCACTAGTGCCCAGCCTACATTCATTTTATTTATTTATGTACTTATTGATTTTTTTTGTTAGTCATGGGACTTGAACTCGGGGCCTGAGTGTTATCCCTGAGCTCTTTTTGGTGAAAACTAGCACTCTACCACTTTGAGCCAAATCTCCATTTCTGGTTTTCTGGTGATTAACTGGAGAGAAAAGTCTCACAGACTTTCTTATCTGGGCTGGCTTCAAACCATAAGCTACTCTCCTGAGTAGCTACGATTACAGCCACCACCGATGCCCAGCTCTACTGTTACGCTAACGATTCTGTCCACTAATGTGCATATTATTTTATTACTTACATAAATTTATTTATGAGTCATTTGTTATGTGTTTTACTGTCACCCAGGGCCCAAGTCTTTTCTTATTTTTCTTATCTATTTTTGTCTGTTTATTATTCCAGATAAATTTTAGAATCATTACTAAGCCAATAAAACACTGGAACTGGACTTTTGTTATGCCTGTAAATCAATTTAAATACACACATAAAACATTTGCAACAAAAACACATAAAATATCTAAGAACTCCCTGTCAAGAAATGTACTTGTCCTCTTTCTGGTTTGGGGTTTGTTTTTTTAAATACAAAACTTTACTGATATGTAAATGAGGATCTGAATACATTTGGAACCAATCCATATTCCCAAGTAGTTTGAAGATGTCAGTTTTTCCTAATTAATTTATAGAAATGTAACTTCACAGAAAATCCTATAAATTGTTTTAACTAAACTATGCTGACCATGTTCAGCTAAGACAATCTCTTTTTGGTAAATCATATTTGCCATATTAGGCAGATATAACATACGAACTATGTGCTTTGGTTTTTGGTTGTTTGAGACAAAGTCTCACTCTGTACTTCAGACTTCCTGCAAACTCTCAATCCTCCTGCTATAGGCATCTGAGCACTAGGATTAAAGGTGTGAGCCACTAGGCCATTGTATGTATTTAATTTGTTTTGTGTGCTAGTACTGGGGCTTGAACTCAGCACTATTCTTTAGCTTTTGCACTCAAGGTTGATGCTCTACCACTTGAGAAATATCTTCACTTATGAATTTTTCCTAGTTAATTGGAGATAAGACTCTCACAGACTTTCCTGCTCAGGCTGACTTTGAATGGTGATCCTCAGATCTCAGCCTCTTGAGTAGCTAGGAGTACATATCTGAACCACTGGAGCCAGGCTACATACATTACTATTTTTTTTGGGGGGGGGTCCGGTCGTGGGGTCTGAACTCTGTGCTTGAGCGCTGTCCCTCAGCTCTTCAGCTCAAAGCTAGCACTCTATTACTTGAGCCACAGCACCACTTCCGGCTTTTTTCTTTTTGCTTATGTGGTGCTGAGGAATCGAACCCAGGGTCTCAGGCATGCACGGCAAGCGCTCTACCACTGAGCCACCTTCCCAGCCCCTATTATTATTATTATTATCTCGCCAGACCTGGGGCTTGAACTTAGAGTCTGGGCTCTGTCCCTGAGCCTCTCTGTGCTCAAGGCTAGTGCTTTATCACTTGAGCTACAGTGCTACTTACAGCTTTTTCTGAGTAGTTTGTTGGAGATAAGAATCTCCCACCCCCTCCTCCCCACAAAAAAAGAATCTCACGGACTTTCTTGCCTGAGCAGGCTTCGAACCATGATCCTCATATTTCATCCTCCTGAATAGCTAGGATTACAGGCGTGAGTCATCAGCAACCAGCTACATATTTACTTTTAAATATCACAATATAATTGTTAACATTCGTGTGTGTGCGCGCGCGCATGCACGCACGTGTGCGCACACCATTCCTAGGGCTTGAACTCAGGGCCTGAGCACTATCTCTGAGTTTTTTTCTCAGTGCTAGTACACTACCACTTGAGCCACAGCTCCACCTCTGGCTCTGTGTGTGTGTGTGTGTGTGTGTGTGTGTGTGTGTGTGTGTGTGTGGTTAATTGGAGATAGGAGTCTCAAAGACTTTCTTGCCTGGGCTACTTTCAAACTGCGATCCCCAGATCTCAACCTCCTGAGTAGCTAGGCTTAATCGTTAACATTCTTCTTCTATAGGTAAACAAATAAAAAGATACCACTTGTGTTTTCTAAATGAAACGGGATATAGTGTTGGCTTAATTTACCACCAATATTTGACAATCAATCAATTAGGTATCGTCACAGATTGCAATCTCTGGGAATTGCATTTTGAGGTCTCAAAGTTTCTGAGAGAGTGCTCTTGGGGGCTTCACTTGAAGGGAAAGAGGAGAACCGCATTGAGAAGGGGGAGAAGGTAGGCTGGGATGCAGTCTCCGCCGAGGCAGCCCAGCACAGGAAGCCCAAGGCTGTGATGGCCTCGAGCAGTTCTGACTCAAGGGGAAGGGTGACATATTTTACTCCCCATGATTTGGTCATTGGATGTAAGTTGCTAAAGGAATGTGGCCTTAAGCTCACAACTCTTCTAGAGAGGGCAGATAAGCCAGGCCTTTCTCCCTGTAGCCAGGCCAACAGCCGGCCTAATAGAGACAAGCAGTGAGTCAATGTCCACTCTAGTAAACACTGAACAGGCCTTATGGTTTCCTCATCATCAATGCCTTCCTTCTTGGTAAGTATCTGTAAAAGTCAACAGCAATTATGGAGACTGTATTTGTATTGCTAAATACACACAGTGAAGTTTTATGTCGTAAATACAAAGCAATAAAAGCAGCACGTGTAGGATCTAATTTGTCTAACTCTTGAGCTTGAAAATGGGGGATAGAAGAATTTTAATCTCATTCCCTAAGCTTTCCTGTGTGTGTGTGTGTGTGTGTGTGTGTGTGTGTGTGTGTGTGTGTGTGTGTGTGTGTGTGTGTGTGTGTGTGTGTGTGTGTGTGGTCCTCCCCAGCTTGAACTCCGTACCTTACACTCTCTTTGGCTTTTTTGTTCAAATCTGAAGCCACTTGATCCACAGCACTCCTTCCAACTTTTTGATGGTTGATTAGGGATAAGAATCTTGTGGACTTCCCTGCCCAAGCTGGCTTTCAACTGCAATGCTCAGATCTCAGCCTCCTGAGTAGCTAGGACTACAGGCATGAACCACTGGTGACAGGCTATTTAACTTTTTTTATACTCACTGTTGAAGTCAGTGCAGCTGGGGATTAGGGAATGGATGCTGGAACTAGGAAGCCTGGATTTGACACCAGTTCTGCCTAGTGCTATTTCTGGAAAGTTACTTAACCAACTAGTCTTTGATTTCCTGGTCTGTGAAACAGGGATCATAACAGTTTCTGTTCAGTGTTGTGAAAATGAGGTGAGTTAATATATGTAAGGCCTTTAGACAAGTACCCACCACCATCTTGGAAGAACCATGTGAATATTCATCACTTAGGTTGTTAGAGGAATGGACTGCCAGACCATCTGATGTTATAAAACACACAAGGCTGGTTCACATCTGTAATCCTAGCTATTCAAGAGGTGGAGTTCTGAGAATTGCAGTTCAAAAAGTCAGCCTGGGAAGGAAAGTCCATGAGACTCTTACCTCCAATTAAGCACCACCACCACCACCACCACCACCACCACCACCCCAAAAAAGTGGGAAATGGAGCTGTGGCTCAAAATGGTAGATCGCTAGCCTTGGGCACAAAAGCTCAGGGACAGTGGGGGGCCTGAGATCAAGCTCCAGAACTGGCACAAAATAAACAAAAACAAAAGAAAACAACCAAACAACAGCAACAAAAACACATGCGCTTGTGTGCATGCATGTGCACGCGCACACACACACACACACAAAAGTAAGCTTAGTGCTAATGGCTCAGGCCTATAAACCTAGCTACTCAGGAGGCTGAGATCTGAGGATTGCCATTCAAAGCTAGCCTGGAAAAGAAAGTCTGCTAAACTCCTATCACCACCAGAAAACTGGAAGTGAAAGTGGTAGAGCAGTAATAGAGCACTAGTTTTGAGCAAAAAAAGAGCTCAGGGACAGCGTCCAGGCCCCAGTGTCCAGCTCCATAACCAACAAGCCAACCAAAGAATAAACACAGTGGTAAATGCATAAACACACACACACACACACACTAGTACAATCAGCTTCATTCTTCTCTCTAGGAAAGCAACTATGCACTGCCCCCTGGTGAAATCTTTTCCACTTCAGCTCTTTCACTGGGCAATGGAGGGATTTTAGTTAGTTAGTTATTTGTGTGCCATTACTGGGGCTTGGACTTGGGACCTGGGTGCTGTCCTTTTTTTTCCATTTGAAAAATATTTATTGAGTATAAATAAAGTCCTATACCTTAAATATCAAGAAATATTCATTGTTGATTACAAGTTAAGCTGTATTACTGAGGAAACTACAGAACCAACATATCTACTCATGATACAGTAGTGTTAATTCATTATTTCAATATTGAACACAATAATGACTTGTTTGCAAATCACAGGACACAACAAATCCTATCAAAAAGCCAGCACTTTAACCCACCTCTAATACAAGAGAAATTGGTTTTGAATCATAATATTGTCGCAATAATCTCATCTTTATCTCATCAATATCAGGTAACATTGAGACTAAGAGTTACACTGTCACAGAATTTTGTTTGTGTATGTGTGTATGTGTATGGTACTGGGGGCTTAAACTCAAGGACTTGTGCTGTTGCTTAGCTTTGTTGCTCAAGACTGGCATTAAATCACTTGAGCCACAGATCTACTTTTGGTTTTTTGCTGGCTAATTGGAGGTCAGAGTCTTATAGACTTTTCATAGACTCTTGCTGGTCTGCCTTTGAATAGTGATCCTAAGATCTCAGCCTCCTGAGTAAATAGGTTTACAGAAGTGAGCTACCAGCACCCAGCCAACACTGACATGGAATTTAAGAGTCTAATATCCATGTTTTTTTTTTTGGTCTGGTCGTGGGGCCTGAACTCTGGGCCTGGGCGCTGTCCCTCAGCTCTTCAGCTCAAGGCTAGCACTCTACTACTTGAGCCACAGCGCCACTTCTGGCTTTTTTCTTTTTGCTTATGTGGTGCTGAGGAATCGAACCCAGGGCCTCATGCATGCAAGGCAAGCGCTCTACCACTGAGCCAGCTTCCCAGCCCCATATCCATGGTTTTATTTCAAATTATTATTAATGAATAAAAACCAATCATATAAAGTCTAAGTTACTTTTTTTGGGGGGGGAGGTCCAATCGTGGGGCCTGAACTCTGGGCCTGGGCGCTGTCCCTCAGCTCTTCAGCTCAAGGCTAGCGCTCTACCACTTGAGCCACAGCGCCACTTCCGGCTTTTTTCTTTTTGCTTATGTGGTGCTGAGGAATCGAACCCAGGGCCTCATGCATGCAAGGCAAGCACTCTACCACTGAGCCACCTTCCAAGCCCCTCTAACTTACTTTTAAGGTAGTTTTTCCTAAGAGAAAAAGAATCATATTTTAATACAAAGAAAGCTTCCCCCAAGTAATAAGTTTCTTAATGGAAAAAAATGAATAGGAACAATTTAATTAACCTTTCTTTAAAAAAAAAAAAAGCAAAGAACCCTAAATTTGTTATGGCAAATTTGGAAATAATTCCTAATCCCAGAATATGTATTTATTTTACATGATATGCTTGGATGATGCAAGTCTGTGAAGCAGAGATCTGTGGCAATCCAGATTCATCCACCAGGGCTCCCTCCTCGTTTTTGCGTCAGTGGAAACACCTTCTGAAATGGCAGGTGCAGATGCTGCTTCATCCAAGGAAGAACTACCTTCATCAGCCAGAAGCTCATCACTGAATGCATCCAACTCTGCTTCTAGGCCATCTTCATCTAACTCTGGGGTGCCATAGCTTCGACTTAGTGCTTCTTTGATTTTGTTTGCATCTTCCATTGTATCTTCCAGCTGGTCTTGTAAATTTTCAGTCTGGTTGATTTTCACTTGCTTATATGACTTCTTTCATTTCTTTTACTCCTAGCTGCTTTGCATCCACCATGGTCTTGGTGTCTTTTAATGACTGGATGGTATAATTGGCTTGTTCATGTTGAAGACTGTTGGGAAAGGGTATCCTGCTGCTGCTCATACATTCTCTTTTGCTTTAAAAACCCATGGGGCTTTCTTCTTCACCTTGGTCTTGGCAGAACCCTCTCTCATCTTTTTGATTTGATCCTTATAGCTAGCTATAAGCATCCAGCTAGCTAGCTCAGCATCCAGGCAGGAAATCTTTTTTATCAATGGAGTCTGTTCTGCTATCCATCATGCCAGTGCAGTCAATCAGGCTGGGCGGCAGAGCCCTGGATTTCGCTTTCCCAAAGAATCGGTTCATCTTGAGTGGCTGACAAGAAACCCAAACACTCTTGGTACTGTCCTTTAAGTTTTTGCTCAAGGCTAGCATTCTACCACTTGAGCCACAGCTCTACTTCCAGCCTTCTTTTGGCATTTAATGGAGATAAGAGCCTCACAGACTTTACTGCCTGAAGTGGCTTCAAGTCATGATCCACAGACCTTAGCTTGTTGAGTAGTTAGGATTACAGGCATGAGCTACCAAGTGCCTAGCTTGAAGCCAACTTCTGTAAGAGACTTGAAGGACAAGATAAGACTGGAGAAATGAAAGGCCTGGGTCACAGCCAACTCTGCACAAAAGTCATCATGGTGCACTCCTTGTTTCCCTCATCCTGTCTCCTTCTGCCTCACCCATCCTTCACTGCCACTTGGGGCCTCTCCTGTATCCACAACCTGTGTTCAGTGAATTTCAGCACCAGTCCTTGCTCAGTATGAACTCTAATTAAAGGCTGTGCTGATAAATGTGGCTATGCAACCTCATAGAGCCATGCCCACTCTATTGCTCCCCACTCTCCAGCCCTCCGCTTCTTCTTGGTCTATCCCCCATGGGAGTGAAACCTGCAGCAGGGGGTGCAGTGGGACTCTACTCTACCTGCTTCTCCTTTGCAAGAGCTAGAATTATATAAGCCAGGCTCCAGGGACAGAGCCAATGATAGCTGCCATGTTCTCATCTGGCATTTATCTCTTTGAATTCTGTCCCACAAGAAACTTTCACACTTACAGATGAAATAAAAGGAGAAGTGTGTGTGTGTGTGTGTGTGTGTGTGAGAGAGAGAGAGAGAGAGAGAGAGAGAGAGAGAGAGAGAGATAGGGGCGGTTAAGTCCTGGTGGCTCATGCCTGTAATCCTAGCTACTTCAGAGACTGAGATCTGAAGATGAAGGTTTGAAGAGATCAAGCAAGGCAGTCTGAGACTCTTATCTTCTATTAACCACCAAAAAGCTGGAAATAGAACTGGGGCTCAAGTGGATGAGTGCTAACCTTGAGCAAAAAACCTAAGGGGAAACCACAAGTTTAAATCCTGGTACTGGTCAGGAGAAAAGGGAAGAAGAGGAAGAGGAGGAGAAGGGGGGATAAGGAGGAAGAGGAAGAAGAGAAGGAACAGGAAGATGTGGAGGAGGAGGAGGAGGAGGAGGAGGAGGATGGACCAGAGGGCACCTTAAAACACTTCAGTAAGAAGGTTAAAAGCCAGGGGCTGGTGGCTCACACCTGGATTCTCTTGTACTCAGGATTCTGAGCTCTGAGGGTTCATGGTTCAAACACAACCTGGGGAGAAAAGTTCATGAGACTCTTTAGCTCCAATTACCCAATACTGAGTCAGAAGTCAAGCTGTGGCTCAAGTGGTAGAATGCCAGCCTTGAGAGAAAAGGCAAGAGTGTGAGAACTTGAGTTCAAGCCCCAGCACTAGCATTTGAAAAAGGGCACTAAAAGGAGGTTTATGTAAGGACTCGACATTCTCAGGAGGTTTAATGAGGTCCTTGAATGGACTGAATTTGCCAGTGACACGTACAATGTCAGAGAGACCAGTGGCCAGCATGCAGAGCTAGGATGCTGGGATTGCCCTCCCCCCATCTCCTCCCTGTGACAATTCTGTCATGACTTCCAGTGAGGGCTTTTCTAGTCTCTTGACACTAGTTCTTTCATTTCAAGCCATTCTGTACCCCTGTCCTGTCCTTCTCCTCCGTGCCTGCCTGACTTCTACCTCCATTTAAGTCTGTGCCATTTGACAGGCATTCTAGATTTGGGGAAACAGCTTCTCATACAGTCTCTCTGGAGCTCCTCTGCCATGCCTGGGTAAACCCTTGCCAATCTCTTCTTCCCTTTCTCAATAGAAGTGTTTCTTCTGCTCCCAATTATTCCCTATGTCGGGGATATGTCCTAGACTTTGAAATTGCAAATATCTTATCTGTTCAGTTGGGCTGTCCAAAGTGAGACTCTATGTCCCCGATTTTGTTTGGAGAAGGTACTGTTCTTCTAGAAGACACTCTGAACCCCAAAGTCTCTACTTCAGACTCTGGATCTTGTTCCCTTCCTCCCTGTTCACCCCATCACAACCTCATAAACACTTCAGTGACTTCGGAAGGCCATGAGGATGGACTACAGAAGGGATAGGCAATACCTGACCTGGAATATAGTGAGGAGGGGATATAAATAAGCAATCATAAGCAGAGCATCTGGGGATCACATCTGTGATCCTAGCAACTCAGGAGGCTGAGATCTGAGGTTCGCAGTTCAAAGCCAGCCTGGGCAGGCATTATCAGTAGACAGAAGAAAGAGAAGAGAGCCCAGAGAGGGCCTATAATTAATATGAAATTGGAAAAAAGGACTCTGCTCAAATTTATCCTAGAATTCCCTGCAACATTGGATCTTCCTATTTACTGACAAATATTTATCTTCTGATTTATCTTCTGCAGATTATTTTTTTATTTTCTTTTGCCTTTCATTAGTTTTTCCCCACCTCCCCCACCTCTTTTTTTGTGGTACAGAGGTTTGAATTGAGGCAAGAGATCTACCATGTGAGCTATACCCCCTACCTCAATTGACTTTTTTGTTGTTGTTGTTCTTGGCTTTTACTTGGGGCCTGAGCATTGTCCCTGAGATTTTTTCCCTAAAGCCTAGCTCTCAACCATTTTGAACCACAGCATCACTTCTGGTTTTCTGGTAGTTAATTAAAGATAAGAGTCTCATGGATTTTGCTGCCTGGACTGACTTTGAATCATGATCTCAGCCTCCCTGAGTAGCTAGGATTACAGGTGTGAGCCACTGGTACCCGGAATGATTTTTATTTTTATTTTTTTAGAGACAATGTTTCACTAGGTAGCCCAAGAATTCATAATCTTCCAGTTTGGGCTCCCAAGATTACAAATGTGGACTACTATGTCTGGCTAGTTTTGTTTCTTTCTTAAGAATGTCTACATCAGCTGCATTGGACATTGATGAACGTGAACTAAGCAACTCAAGGGCAGTGATGGGAGGGAGGGAATGAGATAAAAAGAGGGAACAGCTGACACTAAGCAAAAAGAAAGAAATGTACAGATCACCAGATTTGTAAGAAATCGTTTCATCGTTAAAGGTCATAGAGTTCATAAGCTATGTAGATTAAGATAATGATGACTATCATTGTGCAGATTAAAAGGTGTTTGTGACTTTAGCTAAGAATAACTCTGCCACAGTATTGTAAAAGTTATGTAGTCACCTAATCTCAATAAAGAAATATTTGGAAAAAAATAGAAAACAGAATGACCCTCAGGCCACATAAGGCTCTAGAAATCATTTGGTACAAGATAGAACAGACACACACTTCTGGTATGCTTCTCATTGGTTCCCGTGGCTATCTGCCTGCATTGATAGTTTTGTATAGCCTGTGAATAATATTATAAATATCCAAATGGCCCTTGTCAGGAAAAATAAAGTTACCCATCCTGGGAGGAGATGAAGAACCTCATACAGCATTGTTCATCTGTTTAGCTCTTCTCGTCTCTCTGTGTGGTATATCTTTTATGTTTTCTTCCCTCATCTATACCATTAGCTCATTCACATCTTCTAATCACAAGTCTGCAACTGCTCGTTCTTCATTGATTCTAAGCATTAAAGTGGACAATTTCCCTAAGCTTGTGGGTCTTTGTTTACGAGGCTGTTGTATCATGCAATCTATTGATGAACAGGCCCTACTTTAAAAAAAAAAAAAAAGAATGTCTACTCAGCTCTTGCTCCTCGAGAAACAATAACACAGCTGTCTGGTGCTACTCATGCCTGTTCACCTTAGCTATTTAGGAAGCTGAGATCTGAGGATTGCTGCTCAAAGCCAGCTTCAGGCAGGAAAGTCTTTGAGATTCTTATCACCAATTACTTACCAAAAATCCAGAAGTAGAGCTGTGGCTGAAGCGGTAGAGTGCTATCCTTGAGCACACACACAAACACACACACACATCAAAAATTCCTCTGAGTGCTTGCCTAGCATGCATGAGGCCCCAGGTTCAACAACTCAGTACCACATTAAAAAAATACAATTAATAAAAGGGGGAAAAAACATTAATTTAAAAAGCAAATTCCTCTGAGCTGAGGAGCCAGAGACACACAAAAAGGTGCTGTCCTGAGAAAAGAGGTTTTCTATTACACTTCATATTCTTGAAATATTTAGGGTCTGATCAAAATCTCTCAGGTCAATTCACAAACTATAAAAATTCATGTTGAAAAATGTGGTTGTGTTTGCCCTTTGAGCAAAGAACACTGCGATCTGATCATTCACCTGAAGCCTGTGTGTCCAGTGATTAGCTCTGTACATAAGTGAGCTTTCCTGTCGACAAGTAGCACAGATCAAGCACCTTTTTTCACAGCTCATTTAATTGACACTGGTTTGGTCTCCCTGTACAGATGGTCCGTTTATCCTTTTCCAGTGCCTAATTCCCACTGAAGCCAGAGTGTGCTCAATGCCCGTAAGAATTCCACTGACTGCAGGAACACTAGTGCAAATATTCCAAGCCCACTTCGGAGGGGTGGTTTTGAAGTTATAATATCATGCCGAACACATTAAAAAGATTATTTTGCTGAATAGTCAATAGGAAGAGTCAAATAAGGTTAACTGAAAATAAATTAGGAAACTAGTATACCAGATTCTCATACATATATATGAGATAAGATACATATGATATATAAAAGAACATGTAATATATAAGATATATGATATTATATATGTATTAGATAGATATAACATCTTTTTGTTTTATTTATGCTGGTTCTAGAGCTTAAACTCAAGGTCTGCACACTGTCCTTTAGCTATTTTACTCAAGGCTGGTGCTCTACCAATTGAGCTACATCTCCACTTCTGGTTACTGGAACCCAGATCCTCAGATCTCAGACTCCTAAGTAGCAAGGATTACGATTGTGAACCACCAATGCCTGGCTTCTTTTAGCTTTGTTTTATCTTTTTGTTTTTTGTTTTTTTTGGGTCCGGTCATGGGGCCTGAACTCTGGGCCTGGGCGCTGTCCCTCAGCTCTTCAGCTCTACCACTTGAGTCACAGCGCCACTCCCGGCTTTTTTCTTTTTGCTTATGTGGTGCTGAGGAATCGAACCCAGGGCCTCAGGCATGCAAGGCAAGCGCTCTACCACTGAGCCACCTTCCCAGCCCTATCTTTTGTTTTTTTCCTTGGCAGTACTGGGTTTTAAATTCAGGGCCTCACACTTACCAGACAGGTGCTCTACTGCTTACACATACCCAGTCTGTTTTGCTTAATTTGTTTTGACTTATAGGATCTCATAAGTTTTTGCCCAGGCCAAACTACAATCTTCCTATTTACTTCCTTCCATATATAACACATCTAGTTTATTGGTTGAGATGGAGTCTTACTAATTTATTGCCTACACTGAACACAAATTACCATCCTCCTGATTTCTACCTACCAAATAGCTAGAATTATAGGTATGAGTCACTGTACCTGGACCTGTGTCTCATATCTTTTACATTCCAGGAATTTCTGAAAAAGATATTAATGATTATTTTTGTGTGAAAAGATTTAGAGTGATTCTTGCATCTCTTTCAACTGAGTTGCAATTTTCACTTCTTAAATACCAAATTTTAGGGGTTGTTTTGGTTTGGTTTTTGGTGCTGCACTGGGACTTGAACTCTGGGCCTGGGCACTGCCCCTGAGCTCTTCATCTCAAGGCAAGCACTCTATCATGTAAGCCACAGCACCACTTCCAGTTTTCTGGTGGTTCATTGGAGATAAGAGTCTGATGGACTTTCCATCTGAGCTGGCTTTGAACCAGGATCCTCAGATCTCAGCCTCCTGAGTAGCTAGGATTACAGGCGTGAGCCATTGGCACCCTGTTCACTCTGGCTTTTTGATAGTTAATTGGAGGTAAGAGTCTCACTGACTTTCCTATTGCAGCTAGTTCCAAATCCTGATTTTCAGATCTCAGCCTCCTAGAGTAGCTAGGATTACAAGTGACACATTTTTCTTTCCTGTGAGCTGTTTGGATTAAAGTTGCAGTTTTTACCTGGTGGGGGCAGTGTTAGTCCCTGAGATGAGTGGAATTGTCTTATTCCTGTAAAGCCTTCAATACCGGCAAGACGCAAGGAGCTGCAGTGGTCAGTAACTGTTTATTATTTAGCATTAGTAAGTAGAATGGCTCCTCCTATTAACCAGAAAAGGGACACGGGAGGGTGAGGCTTTATAGAGGACCCTTCTTTCATTTATTTATTGTTTTTTTTTTTATTGTAAAGGTGATATACAAAGGGTTTATAGTTATATAAATCAGGTCATGAATACATTTCTTTTTGAACAGTGTTACACCCCCATTTTCTCCCAATTTTTCCCTACCAACCCCCCAAGTTGTATAGTTCATTTTCTTTTCTTTTCTTTTTTTGGGGTCATAGGGCCTGAACTCTGGGCCTGAGCACTGTCCTTCAGCGCTTCAGCTCAAGGCTAGTGCTCTACCACTTGAGCTACAAAGCCACTTCGGCTTTTTTTGCTTAGGTGGTGCTGGGGAATCGAACCCAGGGGCTCATGTATGCAAGGCAAGCGCTCTACCACTGCGCCACCTTCCCAGCTGTATAGTTCATTTTCAACATAGTATCTAGTGAGGATCATTGCTGAATTGCTTCACCCTTTGTCGTACCTTATCTGTGCTTCCCCTTCCCCTCCCCAAATCAGATAAACTTATATGCAAGGCGAAGGGTATAGAAATCAAACACAGTGACAAAGGAGGGGAAAAAACAGAAGAAGAAGAGTTCAAAAGAACTGCAAACATTACAATAATAAACCTTTCCATCTCTTGGAGTTCAATTTGATAGCATTTTATATGACCGAATGTACATAGCTATGGAGCTATGGAGCCCATGTGATCTAGAGGACCCTTCTTCTTCATCCAGGGATGTTTGTTGGAGAGACTCAGCCAGCTCTAGCCTGCAAGCTCCTTTCTAGCTGTGCCTGAAGTGATTAGAAGGGGTCTATGTCAAACCCCCTCCCTTTTCTTTCTCAGGCATGTAGTCTAGTGGGTAAATATAGGGTAACTGGGCTGTGGCTACACCACAATTTTAGAGCATTGGCTTTCTGGGTAGTTCTAGATTTTTTTTTTAACCTTTAAGGCACCAGAAAGAGCAAGTGAACAACTGAATATAAAACTGAGAACTCAGCCCGATGCTGGTGGCACACACCTGTAATCCTAGGTACTCAGGAGGCTGACATCGGAGGCTGACAGTTCCAAGTCAGCACAGGCAGGAAAGTCTGTGAGACTCTCATCTCCAATTAACCACCAGAAACCCAGAAGTGGAGCTGGAGCTGATGTGGCAGAGCACCAGCCTGCAAAAGGTCAAGGGACATTACCCAGGTTCTGTGTTCCACTCACAAGACTAGTACCAAAAAAAAAATGTATGAGACCTCTGAAACACTATCTTAATGAGTTTACATGAGAAGTGTGATTTCTCTGCTTAAGTCAAAGCTTTAATTTTTATTGAACTATAAACAAAGGGTTTATAGTTATATAAATCAGGTCATGAATACATTTCTTTTTGAACAGTGTTACACCCCCATTTTCTCCCAATTTTTCCCTACCAACCCCCCAAGTTGTATAGTTCATTTTCTTTTCTTTTCTTTTTTTGGGGTCATAGGGCCTGAACTCTGGGCCTGAGCACTGTCCTTCAGCGCTTCAGCTCAAGGCTAGTGCTCTACCACTTGAGCTACAAAGCCACTTCGGCTTTTTTTGCTTAGGTGGTGCTGGGGAATCGAACCCAGGGGCTCATGTATGCAAGGCAAGCACTCTACCACTGAGCCACCTTCCCAGCTGTATAGTTCATTTTCAACATAGTATCTAGTGAGGATTTCTCTGCTTAAGTCAAAGCTTTAATTTTTATTCACTAGACCCAGATACTGGGGCTTGACCTTATGGCCTTCCACTCTCTCTTGGCTTCTTTTTTTTGCTCAAGGTTGGTGCTCTACCACTTGAGCCATGCTTCCCTTCTGGCTTTTTTGGTGGTTCTTTGCCTGGTTTGGCTTTGAACTTCCATCCTCAGATCTCATCTTCCCAAGTAGCTAGGAATACAGGTGTAAGCCACAAGTGCCTGGTGATCGAGACATTCTTAAAGGAAGCCTTCTCCGCTTTTGAGTGCTTGCAAATCATCTCAGGGTCTGACGTGGAGGGTGATTGCATGGCCAAGCCCGGCAGAGGGCTGGGTCTGGGATGGGTTCCATCTCTAATACAGGGAACACTAGTGGCATGGCTAGATACAGAAACAACAACAGCAAAAACACACATGGCTCCGCCCTCAGGGAGCTTCAGTGAGGGGCAGACTGAGCAGAAAGGCTCAGCTTGATTCAGGGATTCCAAGACTGTTCTTGGAGGAGGACCTGCAGGCCTTTAGCATCTGAGTGCTATTACCAAGCAGCAAGACAAGCTCTTATGTACAACAGCAGCCCTAGAACAAGCCAAGATGCAGGGCCGAGATCTTTCCTTATGTGCCCCTCTGTGTTAGTTTACTTATTCAGAATCCAATGCAATCTTCTCCAATCGAACTCCATTGAGGGTTTTGGTTTTTGGTGCCAGTACTGGGGCTTGAACTCGGAGCCTGGCAAGTGTTCTTCAGCTTTTCGCTCAAGGTTAGCAGTCTACTACTTGAGTTACAGCTCCACTTCGAGCTTCTTTGTGTCTAGTAGTCTCATGCTCTTTCCTGTTCCATCTGATATCAAACCATGATCCTCCCATCTCAGCCTCTACGTTAGAATTACAGACATGAGCCACCTGTGCCTGGCATGTTTTTTTTGTTGTTGAAAACAGTGTTTCATTATAGGTCAAACTAGTTTAGAACTCACCTTTTAACACAGGCCGGCCTCAAACTCAAGATCCTCCTGAAACAGCCTCCTGTATGCTGTGCTTACATTATTAAAAGAAATGAAGAATGCTTTTTAGAAGGTGTAATTCATGAGTCTCTTCCCTGCCATGAAGAAGGAATGTTCTATTTGCTTCATTGCCTACAAACCAGGCCATACAGACTCAACATTTCTTTGTGGAGCAGTTTGTAAGGGAAGAATGTTCTGAGTTTACAAGGCCCTCCGTGCATTTTGAGAGGAGATTTTCATATTCCACGTATTTCCTTCTTTGGATCTTTCTATTTATGGGTTGATTTAAAAATAAAACTCTGTAGCAGAAGGGCTGTGAACCGTGAGTTCCACATCTCGAGACATCAGTCATTTTAAAGGGAATATTTTTTTAAAAAGGAAAGGAAATTAAGAAGAACATAGTTTGGTTTTAAGATGACAGGAGTTGCTGTTTACCAGAACTTAAGAGACACATTTTCTCTTAAGAAAAAACTAAACCAGGCGCCAGTGGCTCATGACTAATTCTAGCTACTCAGGAGGCTGATCTGAGGATCAGAGTTCAAAGCCAGACCTGGCAGGAAAGTCCATGAGCCTCTTCTCTTAGTTAACCATCAAAAAGGCAGAACTGGAGGTCTAACTCAAGTAGTAGAGCATCAGCCTTGAGTGAAAAAGTGAATAGCACCCAGTCCCTCAGTTTAAGTCCTAGTATCCACACAAAACAATCATTCCTTCTTGAAATTTTTCCTTGAAGATAGGCGTCATCAACGTATTGGTTTCCTTTCATGCTGGTACTGGGTTCCAGGTGTTTTTGGTGGTTAATTGCAGGTAGGTGTCTCTTAAATCTGTCCAGACTGGCTAGAAACCAGATCTCAGATTCCTGAGTAGCTAGGATTACCGGTGTGAGCCACCTATGCTGGGCTCATCTTCATTTTGAATGATTGTCATTCTGATTCTTTTTAGTATTACTTAAAAATTGCAGTGTCTGGGAACGAGGAAAGGAGGCAACATTGTCCAAAAGAAAATGTATTCTTTGCCTGACTCATGTAAGTGTAATCCTTAATAAATTTATTTTTGCCATTCCTGGAGCTTGAACTCAGGGACTGGGCGCTATCCCTGATCCCCTGTGCTTAAGGCTAGTGCTATACCACTGGAGCCACAGCGCCACTTCTGGTCTTTTCTGTTTATGTGGCATGGAGAAATCCAACCCAGAGCTTCATGTATCCTAGGCAAGCACTCTACCACTAAGCCACTTTCCCAGCTCGTTAATAAAGATTTTTAAATAATTAAAAAAACTGCAAGTGAATAGAATCTGTTAGAGGCTATGTGATGTATAACCCTACTATCATCCTCTTGGGCTTTCTTAGTCAAACACACAGCAGGTGCTTTTAAAGCCTTTCCTTGGACTTGAGAATTCCTCCAAAGGCCTTTGCTTTTCAACTCCTGACTTTTGTACATGCTTCTGCACTTCATAAGCACAAGTTCTTCCCTGCCATCAGTAGCAACTGAAATGAGCTTCTTTGATTTGTCTCAACCATTCCTAAGGTCTCCTGCTGTCCTGAGGTTATCTTCCCTCTTGGCTTCCAGCTTTGGTTATTTCATTTTGTAAGCTACTTTTTAAGACTATCAGGTCACAAACCTGAGTATTCCAAGAATCTTAGCAACTTCCTCATTTAAAGTCATTTAGGGGGTGGGGAAACCCTCATCAGCTTGCCCTAAAATTTAATCCCTCTCCTCTCCTGCAGCTGGTCACCAAAACAATTCTCCAGACATCCATAAGCATCTGAGCTCCTTAATATTAGCTGTTTACCTAACAGAAATAAGTCTGAAACAACCCATGCAATCAGATCATGAAGGCATATTCTAAAAAGCTGCATTAAAATGAATTTAAAGAGAGCCAAAGGGGAAGTCTATTTGTCCAGAGTCCTGTAGCTTACAGCTATACTCCTAGCTACACAGAGAAGGCTGAAATCTGAGGCTCTGTTCCAAGCCAGCCCAGGCAGGAAAGCTTAGGGGACTCCAACTCAAGTGGTAGAGCACGAACCATAAATAGGGGGGGAGGGGAATTATAGGACATTATGGGACAGTAAGTTCAAACCCCAGCATTCACACATGTGTACACACACACACACTCCTGTTAATGGTATTGATGTATTCTATAACCAAGTTATTAGGTTGCCAGGACCTTCTCAACTCAACATACCTTCAATCTCTCTTGGTCAAGGTGGAAATCTCTCCGGCGTAACGATTTTGTGGATAGTTACAGCTATGTGGTATAGTTGTTCTAGCACCTTCATCCCATTTGCTCAAAGAAAACATGGCATAGTCAGGATTAAGCATGTATTTATTTTAGTTCAGTTAAAACAAACATTGTTTCATTGAAACTGGTGTAAGCACTCTTCGCCAACAAGCCACACTGGAATTGTCGGACCTAACAGTACAGTGGGACCTATTTACACTATATACACACCAAGCTGACACACCCAGGACTTCCAAGGGCTTTACCACACTACATCACATTTGATTTCACTGTAGGTCACATTTAGGTAATTACTGCATTTTGAAAAATTTAGACCAGACTTAAAATTTTTGAACTCTCACCCAATTTTCATGGGATGGGGAGGGGCGATCCAATATCCAGTTTATCGCCAGATAAACAAGTATCTTAAATGTTTAGTATTTGTACTCAATGTTGATTTTTTTTTAATATGAAATTCTCTGTACAAGTACTTTTTTTGGGGGGGGGGTTGAACTTCAATATGTCAATTCATCAAAATGCAGTTAAGTTACATGTATATATACACTCGAACCCAAGACCCAATCCTGACATTATATACAGCCTATTTACAAATACACAGACAAGACAATATATGTACATAAGGTTATCATAAATATTGAAAAATAGGTTAGCTTTAATGGATTGATGCTGTTCTATAAATAACATTACAGTTACAACTGACATCTATGGAAGACAGTAATGCAAAATGAGGTGACTGCTCCTTAGTGGAAATTCACTGTTTGGGAAATCTCAAGGCAGACAAGACAGCTCCAAAAAAAAACCTCACAGCTTGATTTTGAACCTCAATGAGCCAAGATTAGGGGAAGCTTCTCCCATGAAGATGATTCGGTTGTTTCATTCCTTCTCGGTTGCCATTGTACATTCTCCCATACAAAAGGATGTAAACTGTAGAGAATTGTTTTCCTCTTGCAAGATCTCTTCAGGAATTCTTTCCCAAGAGTTCCAGCAGAAGTGCCAGCTCTCAGAACTGCTGGACTAGGAACAGAGCGCACACAGCCCCATCACACGAAAAGCAGAGTTGAGGCAATCTGTCTGCTCACAACGGTTGGAAGATGGTCCCCAGTTATCTTTGTAGAAACAAAAATGGACCACTGCTTTCTTTTTAACCCAATGTAGCACTACAAGACGTCTTCCAGTTCTGCAAGGGTGTTCAATCAATCACAGACACAATTTGTCTGTCAATCGAGTCACATATAATACAAGAATGTGTAACAAAAACCATGTTTGCCTCACTTCTGGCCCTCACCTCCAAGTACAAAACGTTTAGTTCAAGACTAACCTTAAGAGCTAGACAATCAATTGATTCCATTACTTGCTTCCCTCAACCATTTAATGGAATTATGTATATTAGGTCTTAAACATTACGCTGGATGGGCAAAGTACCACATTATTGGAGAATATATTCACCAGTCACCGTTAACATACAGTAAATGTGCTCTGAAAGCCAAAGTAATGTTTCCACCTCTCACTGCAATTGAAATGGAAAGGTGAACATGCAGTTGGACCAAGATCTAAGAACCAGGTTGCACTGTTTTTCCCCCAGGTAATCATTTGCTGGATGTAAACAAATTATTTCTGTGTTGTACAAGAAGGAAATTACAGTCCTTTGCGAAGATTTTTTGGGGGGAAGGCGGGGATGAAGAGGGTGCTGGCACTGGGGTGCTTGAACTCAGGGCTTGGGTGCTGTCCCTGAGCTTTTTCACTCAAGGCTGATGCTCTACCCCTTGAACCACAGCTCTACTTTTGGCTTTTTGTTGGTTAATTGCAGGTAAGAATCTCAGACTTTCCTGGCAAGGCTGGCTTTGAGCCATAATCCTCAGATCTCAAGACTTGAGTAGCTAGCTAGGATTTGATTATAGGCATGTGCCACCAGCACCAGGCCAAATTGAGTCTTATTTTTAAAAGCTTGCTGTGTAAGTAACCCAATATCCTGATGAACAGAACTTGTACTATACCAAACATCGGCGTAACCAATGAATAAAGACCACTACTGTGAAGACAAAACACATACACGACTAAGCCGCACATTGTCAAGTAAATCACACTTCCAGTAAATGAGCATTTTGCAAAGTTGTACTCTGGATATTTGGCCTGTTGCCATCAAATGCCCATTTTCCACTGCTAGAAGCAATTTTTTTTTTTTAAAAAGGGCTGGCCCAGAGCTGTCAATACAATTCTGTAGACAGATGCAACTGAATAAACCCTGTTTTACCCAATTGCACTCTATTTGGTACCTCAAAAAAAATCAGTCATTTTTATTTCCCATAGAAATATCTTCCATTGTGTCCATCCTCACATTTCAATCTGAATAAACCATATTATTTGCAGACAGAATGAACAGATTTCAACCCGACTTGGTGTAGCAATCATCAAATACTCTTTAAACAAATTTCAATGGGAAAAAAAAAAAAAAGCTCCTAATTCATAGGTCTTTTTGCTTTGTTACATCATTTTCTCTAAAAATTATTTTGGGTAAAAAAGTATTTGGCTTTTTATAATGCCTACAAAAAAGGCAAATCATTTCATAATACTAACATTTGTTTTTAAATACCAATGAAGTCATTTTACGGAATTTATTGTCAACTGTTTGTGGAGAGTTCAAAAACAGAAAGCAATTTCTTAAAAGTAAAATAGTGCTTCTGAGGTCTTGAAGTATCTTTTTCTTTTTGGTACAAAAAAATAATAAGCATTTTTTCCCCCTCAACGGTTTTCTCAATACTTTGCTCTAAATGAACATTTGTTTCTCACATCGAATGGTTCCATTAGGCACATTCAAGTAAAATCATAAAATATCCAAGTTAAACAATGACACAGCCAAGCATGTGGCTTGATAAAAGTTAAAGAGTCTGTCCATTCTCTGGAATGGAATAAAATTGTCACTTCCCTTAACCCGAGACTCGTGGTTTTGTTGTCAAGATTCCTAACATACAGATTAAGTTTCTTTAAAAAAAACAAAAACAATAACAATAATTAAAAAATTAAAAAAAAGTTCACTTATTCTGCATCCAGAAGAACCAGCGAGGAATCTGCACTTCAAAAGGAAGTGAACGGAAAACATCAGGTGAAATTTCATAGTAGTTGAGAATGACTCAACACTGGCACATCATCCGAGGGATGATTTTGAGTTTCAGCGGTACCAATTAAGGGCCACCTGCAGGGGGGTTGTGTACCCAATCCAGGACAATCAGAGCCATGCTTCCAATCATCACCACCACACCACTGATCAGGAAAAGCAGAGCCTGCAAAAAGCATAGAGAAAACCCATCAGTAGGCAGAGGGCAAATGCAAAATATCTCTCTATAAGGTAGCTGATGTATTTTACATGTCTACATAAAAATGTGCAAGTGGGGGAATATTCCTATACTTTCCACGTGTTTGGGGTAATTTCCCTTTGTATTTGGTTGCCTCAAATATAAAGCAAATTTTCTTGCTGAACAAACTTGGGCTTCAACTCAAGAGTCTGCACAGTCCCTTAAGCTGTTTCACTCAAGGCTAGTACACTAACACCTAAGCTTTAGTACCACTTGCAGCTCTTTAGTGGTTAACTGGAGATAATCTCACTTTCCTGCCTAGGCTGGCTTCAAACAACCCTCAGATCTCAGCCATATGAGTAGCTAGGAATACAGATATGAGCCACAGGTACCCAGCTTAAACTGTTTTATATAAAGCTGGCATAGCATGTGTTTTTGTGCTGGTACTGAGGTTTGAACTAAGGGTGTCCCAAAGCTCTACCATTTGAGCTTCTGGCTTTTTGCTGATGAATTGAAGATGAAAGTTCTCACATTCGTCTGCCTGGGCAGGCTCAGGAACCATGATCCTCAGATCTCAGCCTTCTGACCAGCTGAGATTATTTGCAATTCTTACACAAATCACAAAGGTCAAACATAAGTCAACTTAAGTGAAAAGCCAATTCTTCTTGAGAGCCATGAATTACATTTCTTCCTTGTCTCTCTCCAATTACTAACTCTGTATATATACGTTCTATGAATTAAACAAGATGGCACTTGCTAGTTCATAGCCACGTGCTTTTAAATCAGACCAGAATGGTAGTGACACATTATGATAACTGAAAAGCCGTCTCTCCCCCTAAATATAGCCAGTAGGATTTTGCTTTCAGAAGCATGTTTTGTGGTTCACGTATACTGTATGCCACCAATTCTTCTTACACTGTAAACACACAATACTGATCTTGCTTTGAGGATTGTCACTTCTCATTCCACTCAACTATTCTTGTTTTTTCTACATTTCTTGTCTATTTCTTGCCCATCACACAGGAGGCTGGCAAATGTTGAAAACTGGGTCAGTACTTTTATTATCCTTCTCTTTATCTCCAACTTTCTTGCAATGAAGTACTTGGATGGCAAACTACACTCTCAATCCATTTTCTGTCAAGTTTATTGCTTCAAAAATGTTTACTAGGAACTTCAACCATGAAACTGTTAACACTGACAGAAAACTTTTAACACTTGTAACACTTTTAACACTCAGGAAGGCTGAGATCTGATCATTTTCTCTGAAGCTACCCCAGCAAAAAGTCAGAAGTGATGGTGGTGTGGCTCAAGTGGCAAAGCGCCAGTGTATGAGGCCCTGAGTTATAGCCCCAGTACAACACCTAACATGAATATCAGATGGGAGAATTTCTGAGTTAAAGCGTCACTGCTGGTTCTATAGCTGTCTTTCACTTACCCCCATCTTCTGTACAGTTTTCATTGGTTCCTTCTTTACCAACTTGATATAGAAGGCAGATGGGAGAATAAAAATCAGCATAGCAGCTGCCGAGGCACCTGTAAAAAACATTTACCATTTCTTGAGTATGAATCATTTCCCTTTTGTTAAGCATTTCACAGCTCTAAGCATTTGAACCTAAACTTACCAATGAAACCAAAGATATCTCTTATATCTGGGACAAAGATGACAAGCAAGTTAGTAAATCCCAAAATGCACAAGGTAATGAGAGTATGCCTCCACCAAGAGAAATCTTTTGCTGCACATAGCAATTGTGTCACAGAGCTCCGGATCTGGGGAAAAGAGAAAGATGGAAATACATAAACGACACCCAGTTTTAAATAACAAAGATTTTTCCAAATGATAAGGCTTTATTTTTTTTTAAAGAAAAATGGTGCCCTTTCCTTTGCTGTTAAAGATCACCAGTTACAGAGAACCTTACACTAGTCTTTATACTAATGGCTCATGCCATTATCATGGTTTGAAACTAGTCCAGACAAATAAATTCAAGAGATTCTTAATTCTAATTAACTAGCAAAAAGGTAAAAGTAGAGGCGTGGCTCAACTGGTAAAGGCCCAGTCTTGAGCAAAAAACAAGTCAAGTGAGAAAAAACAAGAGGCCCTAAGTTCAAGCTCCAGTATTACTGATGTACACACACACACACACACACACACACACACTCCCTACTGAAAGAGCAGGTAATCATACTTACTGGAAAAATAACCACTGGTACTGTCAGGGTGACAGCCATCAACACAGCCAGACGGACAATAAGAAGAAGAATATCAGTTTTCTTGACAGAAGAGTAGGTATGAAGCAATTCTGGCTCAACATGTTCTAAGGAGGGAAAAACCAGATAAGCTGTCAGTGTGTGGTTTTCTCTGGGGATCAAATAAATCTAACTTACAGTAAAATCAGTACTAAAATTATTAGCTACTCAGAAAATGGCTATGAACTAAGAGGCTAATAAGATTAATTTGGAATTATGGCTAATGCAATTAAACTAACATTGAAGGGAAATTTTTCTAAATACCAAGTAGAGATTTAGCCACATGATCTCCATTAAAAACAACAGAATCAAAATAGCTAAATCCCATGGTTTGGCTTAGTTTTTGTATGTGTTGTACAGTTAGAAGGTGATAAGAAACTGGTATGATCAATTTATCAGACAGAGGCAAGGATATTAAACAAACATGCCCTCCACCCTGGTCTCTAATGTGATCTATGCCAAATCAGATGGATATTTAAATGGTCAACCTATGCCCAATTTCTACCAAACACCTGTCCAAACACCTGTGGCTGACATCTGTAATCCTAGCTAATCAGGAAGTTCAGATCAGGTTTGCAGCTCAAAGCCAGTCCATGTAAAGTTCATGAAACTCTTATCTCCAATTAAATACCAAAAACCCCGGTGGTGGAGCTGTAGCTCAAATTGGTAAGAGCACTAGCCTTGACTGGAAAGTCAAGCAAGAGTGTGAGGTCCTGAGTTCAAGCCCCAATTATCAACACTACATACCCACAAAGAAAAAAAAATCTAAAAATAAGCCATCAATTTCACTATTCTTAAAAGACTAAAAATAAACCATCAATTTAATTAAATGATTTAAAACATCATTTACCATAAAATGTCAGGTATCCAAAGAGGGCAGCAAACAGGTACATGAGGAACATTGCGAAAAATGAAATCTTAGACACATTCATCATTCTCCTCCGGCTTCGGCTATATAAATCCAAAGGAAAACAAATATGTCATCTTAGCAGCAGTTATAAAACTACTATCTAGTACATTCCCAAAAAATTTATATAAAAATAAAGCACCCTTTCAGCTCCTCATAGATGGGAAGAACAGCAGGGTGGCAGACGAAAGAAAATGTCAGAATTGGCACTGCATACACAGTCTGCAAAAAAGAAAAGGCACCACTTAATCACTTCATGTAATATACTGAAGCAACTTTCTCACCAATGCTTTACGCTATCTTGGAAACAAAGCCTACAATTAGTTTCCCTCCATTCTCCAACATCTATTCATTATGTGGGGTCAATCTCCTCACTTTAGTGTGAACTGGTGATTTTGGTTTTCTTGTGTACCAGTCCTGGGGTTTAAACTCAAGGCCTGTGTCCCTGAGCCTTTTTTTTTTTTTTTGCTCAAGGCTAGAACTCTACCGCTTCAGCCACAGCTCCACTTCTGGCTTTTTGGTAATTAACTGAGGATAAGAATCTCATGGGAAGCCGGGCGCTGGTGGCTCACGCCTGTAATCCTAGCTACTCAGGAGGCTGAGATCTGAGGATCGCCGTTCAAAGCCAGCCCGGGCAGGAGAGACCGTGAGACTCCTATCTCCAATAAACCACCAGAAAATCAGAAGTGGCGCTGTAGCTCAAGTGGTAGAGCGCTCGCCTTGAGCTGAAGGACAGTGCCCAGGCCCAGAGTTCAAGCCCCACGACCCACCAAAAAAAAAAAAAAAGAGAATCTCATGGGCTTTCCTGCCTGGGCTGGCTGTGAATTGTGATCCTCAGATCTTAGTCTCCTGAGTAGCTAGGATTACAGGCAAGAGCTACTAACATGACTGTGACTAAGTTTTATTCTGAAACAAAGCCACACTTGCTTTACAGTGGTCAAAAACTAAACTGTGCTTTTTTTTTTTTTTTTAATACTCCCTTCACTTTAGAAGTTATTTAAAAAAAATCTCTAGTGGGGAGTTTCCCACTTTCCTTCCCTAAATCTTATAGATTGAATAGTTACCTGAGAGTTGAAGATAAAATATCGAGGTTTGCAAGTGTCTGCTCCAGTGACATTTAAGCCCAATTCAGATGCAAAAGCTGTTGGGTGTGTTAGAGTGTTGTTCATTGTTTCATTAAGTATTAAAGCAAATTCCAAAGGACAAGGAATCTGAAATTTCTTGCAGATCACCTGAAAACATATTTTGTTTGCATTTGTTCAATTAAACAGTGTAAGAAGAATTATAAAGAACATTTTCTATAGAGACAAAGGGTACCTACCACAATCAGAAAGAACATCATACACAATAAGGAAAGGCCACTGGTATATCCCAAATATCCTACAAGAGAAGGGGAAAAAAACCACCATTAATTAACTGTAATATGGGAACATGGGGGCAAATGTCTTTATTTGAGTTTCAATGAATAATGCAATTCTTCAGACTTGGGGCACTTTCTGAACAGAATATCCAATTCTATTGAAAGGGGGGGTGACATGGATCAAGATATATTGCATTTATAAACTGCTCTGTTAAATGTCAACTCCTTTACACAGCTTCTTAAAGACAGTTGTAAAATAAATAGAAGTTTAAAAAAGGAATAAAATACAGGCTGAATTCTAGTCCACTAAGGTATCTATTTCCTGTAACCAAAACCCTAATAAAAACAAAAACTATCATCCTGTATTATTTACAAAGCACAGGCTGTAACAGTTGTCAATGAGGTACACTGGGTCTGGCACAGATTTCTAAAGATAAACACTTAGAGGATGACCTTTATTTAAGCTACCAGAGTTTCTAATAAGAGTTATCCAACCAACTGGTATGGCATTAATGGAGTCTGCTATGGGATACAGGTTGTGGCTCAAGTGGTACAGGCTATGAACCTAGAAAATAAAGGGAGAGAGGGAAGGTGTTACTCACCTAAATTTCTTAGCAGCGACAAAGGAAGAATAAGCACCAGTGACACCAGCAAAACCAAATAGTCCCCTTCGAGATACCATTCTCTGAATTAAAAAGAAAACATGAAACAAGATCAAAACTAGTTAGACAATATGCACATCTTCTAATAGTAGATTCATTTCTAGACATACTAAAACAGTAAACACACAAAGAAAGAAAAGTTTTGACACCAGGTGTTGGTGGCTCATGCCTGTAATCCTAGCTAAGGAGGCTGAGATCTGAGGATCATGGTTTGAAGCCAGCCCTGGCAGGAAAAGTCTGCAAAAGGCCAAAAGTGGTTCAAGTGGTCAAGTGCCAGCCTTGAGCTAATGGACAGTGCTAAGGACCTGAGTTCAAGCCCCAATACTGGCCAATACACAGAAAAAAAATAAAGCACAATTGTGGAGACACTATAACTTTTTAACTCTGTTTGCTGGATGAATATGTATTCAGGTTAAAAAATGGGGTATGGAAACAGTGGGACTTTTGTTTTGTCCCACTGTTTGCTCTGGGAAGAGAGCCAGCAGATTCATAACATGAAATGCTTCATAAAGGCTAGATATGAATGCCAGGCACAAGGCTGCATTGTGAAGCCAGTAAGCCCATCTTTAAAAATGTATGCCAACTGAGTTATAGCTTTAGCTTACCATTTGTAATAACACGCTAAACATAAGGCAATGTTGCAAAAGATTTTTGGATTGTTTTTTTCCCCCAACATTTGTTAGCAAGTATACTCACTAAACATTTCAATTAGAAACGGTCTCACACTTAAGATTAAAATGCATAGGGAAAACCCCTAAAAAAAAAACACAAACCAAAAACCTAGTTATCAGTTGTTATGCGTTGATTCACCTTGACTCACTGTGATGGCTTCATTCACCTTGACTCCAGAGACAAAATAACCACACCTGTCCACTTGGAAGTAAACAATCTACAAGGTGGAAAGTAAATCAGCCCTGTGTTTACTTTCCATTGAAAAAACAAAAAAAAAACCTAGACCACTAGAATGAGTAAGTTTGCTAGAGTATGATTTCTATTCTACAGCATAGCTAATACATTTGATGTATTCTACATTAAATATACCTCAAGGATTTTGGTTGTTTTTTTGAGATAGGGTCCCTGTAATCCTAGGTACTCAGCCTCCTGAGAGCTGAGGATCTTGGGTGCAAACTAGCCTGGGCAGGAAAGTCCCTGTAAGTGAGACTCTTATCTCCAATTAACCACTCAAAAACTGGAAGTAGTGCTGTGGCTAAAGTGGTTCAGTATTTGCCTTGAGCACGAAGAAGCTCAAGCAACAGCACCCAGGCTGTGAGTACAACCCCTACAACTGACAAAAAAAGATGAGTGCGATTTAGAGCTTTCCTTAGGGGTGAGGTCCCTCTGTTCAACAGTGTGAATAGTAACAGAAAAGCTCTAAGAAAACCTGTTTTCACATACAGGTTAACTATTTAAATCATCTGAAGTTCTAAGAGCTCTCTGGTTTTTTTTCCTCAAAAACTCAAATCTTCTTCCAGGGGGATTCTTGGTCGTAACTTCTTGAAAATTATTATTTGTGTCTATCTCTGACAAAATATACGGAAGCCATTCCAGACCAGGAACTATTCCTTACGAGCACCCTTACTTAGCACCTACCCATTGGACTCTCCATCGTTCATTAATGCCTTGATCACCAAAGGTAACTCAGATTTCACTATGAAGAGGTAGCTTGACATAGCTGGAGGAGAAACATAATTAGACTATTACAAGCTGCAAAATGAGGCCTTGTCACCTTAAACAAAATTAAATGAATAAATCCTTACCTCCAATATTCTGCATTGTGATTGATCCAGAGGCAGCTAGCTTTCCAACTATTCCAAATGCCTTATGCCCCAACTGCTCATATGATAAAGACCCTACAATAAATGAGAAGAACACAGAAACTTCATGAAGGAAGCAGTTCTGTAAGAGGGAAAAAACATCACGAAGAGGGAGAAATTACTGAAGAAAAATCAAGAACACAACATACCTCCTTCATTGGCAGTCTTTAAAAGGAGATGTACAGAATAGAGGGAAAATATTGACACAAATGTCAAGAGAATTCTGGTGAGAAAAGAGAAAGGCAGAGTTATATACAAGCAGGGCAATTCATGACAAGTAGACTTTGTTTCAGTAACATTCAATAAGGATATCTTATTTGTGTCAAAATGATCCCCCAAAACTAGCGTGTTCCCTTTCCTACTAGTTGGAATAACAACTTCATCTTTCTATGTGTCAAGTGACAGTTGTAGTATTAAGTAGTAAGAGGAAGGATTCACTGTGTAAAAAACCGAAGTAGCTGAAGACCCAATGTCCCTGCATAGCCATGAGGCATATTCTAGTTTTGGTACCACAACAGCTATCTATATACTTGTCATGTCTCTCTATACTTTCCATTTTGTTTCTTTGTCTACATTCTGAAATGTGGTCTTCATCTGGAAATGCTTGGTAAAAAAAATCTGCCGTTAAACCCAGTTCACAAGGCTTTTTTGGGTGTGAAATTCAATTGTGGCAGGAAAGGTCTAGAAACTAAAGAAAGAAGGGAAATGATACTATCATTTCTAGTGTCAGATACTAACAAACTTTATTAATGGAGCACAGTCAGACAAGGAACCACTGTGAGGCAATCCTACACTGCACTCTGGGTTCTCCAAAGACAGGCAGCTGTGTTGCAAATTAAGCAATGCTGAGCTGTTGCCAGGGGCTTACAACTACAATCCTAGCAACTCAGGAGGCTAAGATCTGAGAATCATGGCATGAAGCCAGCACAGACCAAAGTCTGAGGTTCTTTAAACACCACAAAGCTGGAAGTGGAGGTGTGGCTCAAGTGGTAGAATGCCAGCCTTGAGCAAAACAACTAAGGGACAGTGCCCAGGTCCTGAGCCCAAGCCCTAGTACTATCGCAACAAAAAAGCAAAAACATGCCTGTGTTAGACCAAGTAGGCTATTAGCTTCATCTAGTAAGCTGTCCCTTACTTGAGTAAGAAAAGGGAAAGAGTTCAGGGTAGAACTAAAAAAAACCCTAGTGCCACTTAATTCTCCTTTAACGTGACTTTTTTTTTCTTTCCACTTTCCTTCTAATCATGAAAGCAGACAAAGGAAGTCAAGTCTGATGGTGCATGCTTCTAAGAAGACTGAGGCAGCATTGTAAACTTTCAGCTAGACTATTATATAGTAAGACCCTGTCTCAAAACAAGGGGGTCCCCAGGCACTGGTGGCTTATAATCTGAGCTACTCAGAAGGCTAAAATGTAAGGATCATGATTTATAACTAGCCCAGGCCACAAACTCTGTGGCTTTTTAATTAGCCAATAAAAAGCAGGAAGTGGAGCAGTGGCTCAAGTGGTAGAGCAGCAATCTTGAACAATAAACTTAGGGGATGGTGTGCAGGTCATGAGTTCAAGTCCTAGTATAGCTACACAACAGGAATCAAAGGAAGGACTAAAGAGTAAAAAAAAAATCCAGGGAAGTAAAAAAAACAAAAAAACAAAAACACTATCACAATCTTTTGTGAGTTTTTATTCTATATGGCCAATCTGCACACCACATGTAACATGCCAGCAAAGGAATTCATGTTTAAAGACAAAGGAATTCATGTCTAAAGACTGAAATGTAGGAGGCAGTCCTGAGCTACATTTATTGGTTTAACTGAAAATAAGTGAACTCCTTTCATGTCTTACTCAAAACTGAGGGACAAATGGACTTTACATCTTTCGTGGTTACTTTCAACTTAAGATAGGTTCTACTTAAGCTGGAGTGATTTAAGATAAGCAGTCTTGTGGCTTTTGCGTCATCTTACCTCTAAATACAATGCAAATACAGATGAATAAAAAACTCACGCAATGTTGTTATCATTTAGCCATTTATTAAAATGGTTAAACACATAATAAGCTTAGTAACATCAACAGTTTTGCTTTTGTGACAGTTTCCATTGAGTCTCCTTCCAATTCTCTAGTCACACTTTAAAAACTGCTTCTAGTTTTGATACCAAGAGTTAAGGGTTTCAAATAGTGACAGAACTCACCATTCAAGTTTCCCACTAAAAAACTTTGAAATTCTAGGACTCTTTCTGTGTAAATAGCTGCCCTTCATCTAAGCTCAATTAAACAAGCTCCAATGAATCCTGCCTTCATTCAGGTCTCCAAGCTAGGCTTAAAAAGTCTCAGTGTGGAATTTCTCAAAAAGCAGTGACTTGCAGAGGTGCTTGCCTTTGGATAAACAGTCTATTGTGCTCAAGAAAATAACTCGAGATGGCACCAATCAGCTAATAGAAAAAACAGTCACAAAAGGGACAGTTGCATGCCCAGTTTTCCTCATCTGTACCGTGAGCACATTAAGTCAAAGGGCTATCTGCAGAAAATGATTTAGCTGACAGTCTACAGGTACTTAAAGGTTATGGCTACAGCATTAACATCACTGAAAAAACACTTGCTCAGAACTACATGTACTTTGGTGCCTACTCTGCTAGAAATAGGGGTGGCTGGTTTCCTTATTCTACAACTAGCCAAAAAGTCCAAAATGTTTGTTAAAAATAACTCTTCTTATACCTTCAATATGGACAGCTAATTCTTAACTAGGTTAACTGGAGGGAAAACGTTTAAAAACTGGTATTTATTACAATCATTTGGGAATCTCAGAGCTGAAAAAAGTGCATTTGAGAAAATATGCATGTAAATTACTTTTCAGTTATGACTCATTTGTCCTAAGGCAAACATGTTCCAGGTGAGTTATATATCACCACACCTCACACATTCAGAATTTTCTTTTCCTTACGCATATGAGGCCATAGGTCCTAGGGAAGAACTTTTCAATTATCAAACTCATCTGGAGGCATCAAGTTACTAGCAACATTTGGCTTTTCCTCCACCAGTAGAAAAATCTATTGTTACCCTAGACTTACCCATTTTTGTTTTCATTATCTAGTCATCTATTAAAACTTGTTAACTATTTCCATTTACTTAGCAAGACTTTGGGCTTCATTTGTCAGTTGTTAAGTAATACCGGATGTTCCCTAATTGGCTTCCTTGGCATTATACAATATGTAGCAAAATAAAGAGATTTAGCTGTGTCATACTTTCTTTTAATGTTAAGCAATTGTTAAGTCACTATGTGAACTTTTAAATTCAGTTTCTGGAGCCAAAGTACTATGCTTTTAATCATATTAACTACCCTGCACAACAGACTCACTTACACATACTTACATAAAAAGAGCAATTCCAGTATTAGCCATGGCAAAAGAAAGCCCAAGGATTCCACTGCCCACAATCGCATTGCTCAGATTAAATACTGACATTCCAAAGGAAGTAGTACCTGGATTCTATACAGAGGGAAAACGATAACCAAACATATAACAATAATTAAATGGAGAACACCAGCTTTGGGCAAGTTAGATTTGAAATCTAAAAGTACAACTATGCTTTTTACTCCATTAAACCTCAGATACACAAATGATTATGGTTAACTTACAAAGTCTGATTCATACTTCTTCTTCCCCAAATTTGATTCAAGTAAAAAGTTCTGGTTTTCAGGATCGACATCAACATAATGGCTGTTAAAAAAAACACAAACACACACAATAATTTTAAGTTGCCTTTCTGAGCTGGACATAAATTACCTTTTTTTTTTTTTTTGTTGGTCCTGAGGCTTGAACTCAAGGCCTGGGCACTGTCCTTGAGCGTCTTTTGCTCAAGGCTAATGCTACAACACTTGAGTCACATCTCCACTTCCGGCCTTTTCTGAGTCGTTCACTGGAGGTAAGACAGATTTCTGGCCTGGTCTGGCTTCAAATGCAAATCCTCAGATCTCACTCTCCCGAGCAGTGAGGATTACAGGCGTAAGCCATAGGCACTCGGCTAGAAATTATCTTACACTCACTGCACTAACTCAACAAATGGGACTCTTCCAAATGCCATGGTCACCCAGAAAAACAGAAGCGAGGTCCTCAGATGTGTGAAAGCCTGTTAGTCTGTTAGTGCACTACTTTATGTCTGTGCTGAGGCTTGAACTCTGGACCTCATACTCTCCTGGGTTTTTTGGTGTGTTTTGTTTGTACCCCAAGAGGCACAGCTCCACTTTGGCATCTGGATGGAAAGTCTCACAGACTTTCCTGCCCCTGGGCTGGCTTTGAACCACGATCGTCAGATCTCAGCCTCTTGAGCAGCTAGGATTACAGACGTGAGCCACCAGGGCCCCCGTTTTCATGTATTTAGCGACGGTAAGAGCCCAACGTCTCCCACCTTTTCAGAGCAGCTTGCTTGGTGGGGTAGGAGTAGTTGAAGTCGCTGTTGGAGCTGTAACTGCTGCTGTCCTCATCGGGGGAAATATTGAACCTTCCCATTTGGGTTTTCTTCATGCTGAGCATGGACGGGAATGAATCCGGGTGCGGCGGAGCTCAGGCGGGGCAGGAGAGAGCAGCGCGGGGGGCTCCTTTTGTCCTTGGCTGAAATGCAGCGGGCCCTCGAGGAGGCTCAGCCTGGAAGGTAGAGGCGGCGCGTCAGGACCGCAGCGCCCGCCCCGCCCGGGTCACGTGACGCCCGCCGGGGCGGGCGCCGCGGCGGCTGATTCATCCCCGGCCAGGCGAGTGGAAAAGTACCAGCCTCGCGCGAGGGGCGGGGGCGCGCGCCGAAGGGCGGAAAAGTACCGACGGTGCGGGGCCGCCACCGCCGAGAACAAAGATGATCCCACCACGGTGCGGCGCCCGCCCGCCCGCCCTGCCCAGGACACTTCCACAGGGAGGTCGGGCACTTCACCCTCTCTCCATTGTCCCGTCCCAAGGGGTGGACGGGGCGGGCGGGGGAAGGGCACGAGGGAGGAGGGGGAGGTTCTGCTCCTGCTGCACCCCTGCGGCCCGGATCGTGCACAGGCACGCCAGGCGCGCACACCACACACACACACGGCCCTGGCACCGGATAAGCAGGCATGCACTCCCCCCCACTCGCCACCTCTCCACCAGCATGGGGGGGGGGCGCAGCAGTCCCGCCCCGGGGTTCCTTCTGGCTCTGCGCCCCCCCACCCCCGATGGGGAAGTGTCTCTGCGGCACCGAAGCCCCCCCCCCCCCCGAGACGGTGGGGAGGCAGAGTCCCCCTCCCGACCTCCCCCCCCCGTCTCGCGCGCTACAGCGGGTTTGTTTACACGCGGCCTCTCCCCCCCCCCCCCCGAGTCCACCAGCGCGCGGGGCGCCGGCGCCCGCGTCTGCCCCACCTCGCCCCTCCTATACCCGGAAAGAAACTGATGCAATATCGATCTCCGATTGTCAAACGTTCCCGCTTCCCCCCCCCCCTACACACACACACACACACACACACACGTCTTCCTCAATCTGGGGTTCCCCATTACAATGAAAAGTCCACCCACCCACGACTCCGGGACCCCCAATTAATTTTTTTTTCTCTAATGAATGCAAATCCAGTCACAAGACTTGCCGCAACGGAGCCGCGGGCTGGGAGGGCTCCCTTCCCCCCCCCCTTCTCCCCAACCCCGTCCAACCGCGAGACGCGGGCGCCCGGCCCGCGTTCTGCACCCACCCCTCCATCGGCCACCTTTCCCCTCCCCGAGCCCCGGGACGGGTGCTCACCGAGAACAGCCGCCCGCCCGCCCGCCGGGAGGAAGTGGGGGGCCCCCCGCGCCGCCTTCCCGCCGCGGCCGCTCCCGCCGCCCTCCCCCCCCCCACCCCGCCTGGGCCCGAGCCCGCCGCACCGACGTCCCCCGTTACCTCGGTGGTCTCCGGATCCAAAACAAAACCAAAACTCAAGGAAAGGTCTCCGACGTGTCGATCAAAACCAAAAAAAAAATCGTTTACGATAACAACAAATCTTAAAAAAAAAAATCCCTCCCCAAATCCGAAGACAGGCAAGAAACACGATTTTAATTAAAAAAAAAAAAAAAAAAGGTCTAAATGGCCGCCCCAGTCCTCCGACGGCCACCGGGTCCGGGGAAAGGCGCGAGTGTGCGGGGACGCGTGGTCAGCCTGCGCTCGCGGCGCTGCAGGTCCGGCAGGCGGGGTTCGGGGCGGCGGCGTGGCGCGGTCTGGAGCCGCTCGGGGAGCGAGCGGGGATTATAGCGGCTCCCGCCGACGCGTCAGTGGGCGGGGCTCGGCCTGGGTGCGGAGTCTTTGTGTATCAACACCACCTGGGCTCCGCCCCTTGCCCGCCCAGCTCCGGGAGGGGGGCCGCCCGCCCCGAATCCCACCCCCACCTACCCGGCGCCCCGCGCTTCCCCCGGCGGCCGCCAGGAGCAGGCCGTCCCGCCCGAGGCGCCCCGGACCTCCGGGTCCGGGCTGGGGCTCCTCTGCGTGCGCGCTCACTCCTGCCCGGCCGGGTGCCCACCGGCACGCGGGTGTACCCACGGTGCGTGCTTTTCGGGGGAACCCGTCCATCCGAGGCCAGCGGGGCCGGGCAGGAGAGGGGCGCGGTGTGTAAGGGGATACATCCGAGCCCTCCACCTCTTCCTTTGCTCCTTGTGATGCTTTAGATGGTTAAGATGGGAATATCTCTCGCGTAAACTTAAATCCCGGCAGCAGTATTGTCGTCCCCCGCCCCCCCCCCCCCGCACTCCCCACTTTTTGTGGGTCCGTTTCGACTCGAAGTGCTTGACTTTTTGCACCTTAGTCTGGGTTCAATCCTCCAACTGAGCTTCCTGAGGTCCCGTTGGCAGCCACGTGTGGGGATACCATGTTTGGAAAACCCTCCAAGGGAACCAGGAACCTTGAGGGGACGGGCTGGGGTTAGGCGAGCTGGGCAAGGAGGGAGAGATGACCATGGGCGGTGGTGACACGCATCCAGCGAGTGGTACCCCTAAACTGGCGTGTCGACATTGAACCCCCCCTTTGCACAGCTGCTTCGCCAGGAAAAACTTAACTTGTGAGGGGAGGCGAGCTACATTCGATCAGAGAAGGGGAGTCGGGGGACCGTGTTGCGAGGAGGTGGAACGTGGAGGCCCAGCTCTCCCGAGCCTTCCAGGAGCTCCCCAGTTTCCCTTCATTCCACCTTCCCACCCCCGGCTGCACAGAGTACTTGTTCATCTCAGTTCGCCTTTTCCTCCCAGGCATTCTATTGGGGAGCTCCTGGGTTGGAAAGCTAGTCCGTGGCTTCCTCCCCAGCCTCGTTCTCTTTCCTTCCAGGGTGGGGTGAAACTTGAAAATCTAGGGGCCCCCCTTCAAGTGAAGTGCATGGGGGCTGCCCGGAAAAGCCTGAGCCCTTCCCTTGAAGGAAACAAAAGACCCCCCAAGGAGCAGAAATGTTAGTTGAATGAAGGAATAAACAAATTGACCTACTGATCCCTTCCTTTTGGAGACGTGGAGGACCTTGGGCAGGGCATAGAGGAAAGGGTTGGGTGTAATTACAATTTTTGCTTTCAATGTTTTCCTGAGGAAATCTGTACAGCTGCCTATTTCCGTGGCACGTGAGACTTAGGGTGCCTTCAGCCGCGGTGCCAGTGTTCTTGATTGACAAGGGGAGGACTCGATTTCCCCTTTTATTCTCACAGTTTGTGCTCCCCACCCTAAACCTATTCTGGTCAGACCAGTCACACTGAAACAGCTTTAGGACCAAGCGTTTCCCCTCACCCTTCTCAAATGCCACCAGCCCTCAAGGCTTAGTCATGGAGCTCCAGGAAACCCTCGATCTACCTGCAGTAATACCTTCCTTTTCAGACCTTTTTTTCCAGGAAAATGTGCACAGGACTCTTAAAAAAAAAACAACCTGTATTTTCTTGTATGGTACTCAGATCGTTCAAATTGTTTCTCTAGGGAGATTGTGACAGCTCCAAAGGCAGGTTTTGAATTGACATACAATTAGGGCTGAAAAATCTTAATTATCTTTCTTTCTACATACATTGCTTAGTAAGACCAATCAAAGAATTCTTGTCAGAACAATCCTGGTGATGGGTTCAAAAGGATTCCAGGGGTCTGGGAATGTGGCTTAGTGAACCCTTGGGTTTAATTCCTCAATACCAGATACACAGAAAAAGCTGGAAGTGGCGCTGTGGCTCAAGTGGTAGAGTGCCAGCCTCCAGCAAAAACAGCTCAGGGTTAGTTCCCAGGCCCTGAGTTCAAGCCCCAGGACTAGCCAAAAAAAAAAAAATTCCTAGGAAATTCCTTTAAACTAAGGGTCCACTGATAAGAGGGGGGGGGGTAGGTATATCTTAAACCATTTTTTATACTAGATGATTTGCTGGTCATTTTTCTGTCCAGCCAGAAATGAAGGTTTGTGATGATGGGTCGTAGTTTGTACTGTAACTAGACTTATTGTCCTTAAAGACTTTCTGGTGCTTTGAATTATAGTACATATTTCAGAGACAAGTAGTTTGTGTGTGTGTCCATGTGTGCCTATATAACAGGGGTATATAACTGAAAGTTCAGGACCTGAACAATAAATAAATGTCCTTTTTTTTTTTTTAAAAAGCACCCATTTGATTTGTCTTTTCAAGGGCTAAAGTGCATCCATTAACACAATTGATTTGCAACTGAGGTTTGATGTGCTTTGGATTTTCACTGTAATACTTCAGTTACAATATATGAGACACAGTTCACTCAGTCAATTACTGGCACAACCAAATAAGGTGATTATCAGAGTGCTAGGATTTTGACTTCTAGTATTCTAGAAGTTTTTCAAACTGCAGAAAGGGAACAAGTAGTAGATTGATGAATTCCTACCAGCTTATTTTATTTCCTTTCCCACCCTCCCTTTCTTCTTTCCTTCCTCCTTTTCCTTATTTTCTTCTTCCTTCCTTCTTTCTTTCCTTTCCTGCTATGCCCATACTAGGGCTTGAACTCAGGGACTGAGTTCCTTCCTTTAGCTTTTTTGCTCAAAGCTAGCTAGAACTCTGCCACTTCCAGCTCTTTGGTGGTTAATTAGAGATGAAGACTGGTGGACTTTCCAGCCCGGCTGGATTCAAGCCTCCATTCTCAGAACACAGCCTCCAGAATAGCTGGGATTCTAGGCATGAGCCACTGACACCTGGCTTATTATCATTATTATTTTCTTTACTGCATTAGAATGGAATAGAAAAAAAAATACTACATGTTATTCTGTAGAACTGAATAACTATGGGGGGAGGGAGATTCTGCGTTGTGATGTAAAATGTCTTCTTGCTGGATGCTGGAGACCAAAGAATTCTGAAAGTTGAGTTTACTAGTTATCCTGAGACAGACAGTCACAGAGAAGTTGTTCACTCTGACAAGGATGCATTGTCAAGGGAGGTTGTTAAGTTGGTTTTAGTGAGAGCAGATAACTATAATACCATTGTTTACTTATTAAAATAGAGTGTTTCTCTTTCCTGGGGCTATTTACTAGTTGTTGCTAACTGTCTCAGCTTGTTAAATAGCTGGTCTTTAGGATAACCTTTAAAATTCTGTTTATTCAGTACTTCAGTATGCTCAAAGGGTAGTTAAATGTTAAATTTGCTTCTCTTTACTCTTCCTTTCTAATTAGTCTCATTCTTGGATTGGCTTCCATGACTTTCCTTGATCTGGCTCAGCTTGTGTTTCCATTATATAGGCACCTTCTTAGAGAGACCCTCAAGTAACTGCCTCCAGGTCTCATACCATTTTATAATCCCTTCTCATTGAATATGGATTGGTCCAAATGAGGTACTACTACTAGGCAAAAGTTATGGCAGGTCACTTCTGAGACTAGGTTACAAAAAGACTGTGGCCTCCTCCTCTGTCTCTAAGTTGATATCTGGCAAAACTGAGCAGCACCTGACCAATCAGCTGGAAGGCTGATCTTGCTCAGACATTCTAGGTAAAGAAATGATAATACATGTTTATTATTTTAAGCCACTGTTTGGGCATTCTTTGCAACTGATAGACAACTAATAGATTCTGTAAGATATGCTTTTGCTAAAATGTATTGTTCAGTGTTTCAATAGAAACAACTCAAATTGTTCCCACTGCTTAGAATATTCTTTATGCCTCCATTTCTCTGACATTCTAAAATATCCCAACTCTATCTTCCCTTAGAGATTCAACTTAAAAACATCTTTCATAAACTTCTTTATTCGACGTTTCCCATTTGAGACTGGTTTCATTCTCCTTTCAGCTTACAGCTTTGAAAATACCTTTTTTTTTTTTGTCGGTCGTGGGGCTTGAACTCTGGGCCTGGGCACTGTCCCTCAGCTCTTCAGCTCAAGGCGAGCGCTCTACCACTTGAGCTACAGCGCCACTTCCAGTTTTCTGGTGGTTTATTGAAGATAGGAGTCTCAAGGTCTTTCCTGCCCGGGCTGGCTTTGAACCGCGATCCTCAGATCTCAGCCTCCTGAGTAGCTAGGATTACAGGCGTGAGCCACCAGCGCCCGGCCCATGAAAATACCTTTTTCTTCCTTCTTTCTTTCCCTTCCTTCCGCCTTCTCTTCCTCCTCCCTTCCTTTCTCACCCTTTTTCCTTTGTTTGTTCATTCTGTGCTGGTATTGGGGCTTGAATTCAGGGCCTTGAGCTCTGGTTTAGCTTTTTCCAATTAAAGCTGATGCACTGTCATTTAAGCCACACATCCACTTCTTTTTGCTGGTTAATTGGAGAGAAGACTCTTAGACAATTTCTAACCAAATTAACTTCTAATCGTGATCCTCAGATCTCCTGAGTAACTAGGATCACAGGCACAAGCTTCCAGCTCCCAGGGCAGGACTTTTTGTGTTGTATATGTACTTGATTTTTGTGTACAGGTAATACTATAGAAAGACACTAATGGGCTGGAAATGTGGTTCAGTTGTAGAATGCTTGCCTGGCTGTCATGAAGCCCTGGGTTCGATTCCAAAGTACCACAGAAACAGAAAAAGCCAGAAGTGGTGCTGTGGCTCAACTGGTAGAGTGCTAGCCTTGAGCAAAAGAAGCTCAAGGACAGTGCCCAGGCCTGGAGTTCAAGACCCAGGACTGGAAAAAAAGAACAGAAAAAGAAAAATGAAAAAAAGGAGAGAAAAAAAAAAAGACACTTTAGCCTCTATGTGACTATACCCTATCTAGTCACTTGTAAAAGCAAGTTTTTTTTTTTTGAACAAGGTTATTTTTGAATATATAAATGAATTCAGTATGCTCCTCCTTGCCTTTTTAATACTCATTATTACTGGGAAATTTTGTTAAATTTGTTTTCTATTTGTCTCCCTTACTAGAATATAAGCCCATGAGAGCAGGAACTTAATTGGTTTTGATCACTATCAGGCCATAAGTAAATGAAGGAAATTTATAGAATCAGTAGAAACCTAGTAGCTAATACGTCTAAAGGGCATTTATCTTATCTCTTACAGGCCAAAGAACTTCTTGTTTCCTTATTCAAGCTGTTCATTTTCTTTCCAATTTAAAAGATTAACACCAAGATGCATAAGGGAGCTCAGGACCCAAACCAGGCAATCTTTTTAGAACTCACAGCGTTGTGTTTGCTAGGCAAGCCCTCTGTTACTTGAACCATACTTCTGGTCTTTCAGCCTTTAGTTTGTTTTTCAGATAGGGTCTTGTGCTTTTGCCTGGACTGTCTTTGGATTCTTCTGCCTCCTGAGTAGCTTGGATTACAGGTATGTTCTATTACATTCTGCCCCAAGGAGTTGTTTTGAATTCTTCGTTTGAGTTTTCCTTTCCTTCAGTCCATCAGCATGTCTTGAAGGCTTTGCTTCAAATATAAGCAGAATCTTCACACTTTTTGCCATCTTTAATATAGTGGTTCTAGCCTCAGTGGCCATCAGTTCTTTTCCTGGATCACAGCTTCACTGTGCGTGAACTTCCATGCTTTGTTGCTCAGCGTCCAAGATCTCAGAACATACGTGAATTTTTTTTCTTCTTTTCCTGAAAAGGACAAATCATTTTCTTTTCTTAAGGCTCTCCAGTAACTTTTTAAAGCAATCAGAATAAAATCAACTCAAACTGGCGTTAGCTATCCTCAACTTCATCTCCGATTCCTTTCAGTGTGCACACACACTGATTTTCTCTCACACAAGCATACATTAAGCTGTTCCTTTTCTGAGGTTTTGCTCCTGTGATTCCTTCTACCTGAAATCTTGCCTTTATCTCCGCGTGGCTGTCATCTCATGACCTCAAAAGAATCTCCTTTGACTATTCCAGCCAAAATCTATACTCTGAAATGCCATTTATTCATTGCTTTGATTTACTTTCATTGCATTGCTACGCGACATGGAAATGTAGGCTTATTTTTTATTTGCTTATGATCTTTTCTTTCTACGTATCCCCAATCCCTTTCTTGTTTTATTTTCATATATATGCATATGTATGTGTGTACATACACACATATTGAGAGAGAGAATGTGTGTACACTGGGGCTTAAACTTGGGGCCTTAAGCACTGTCCTTGAGCCTCTTTACTCAAGGCTAGTGCTCTACCCCTTGAGTCATAGCTCCATTACTGTTTGTTTGTTTTATATATATATATAAAATTGGAGATAAGAATCTCATGGATTTCCTGCTCAGGCTGGCTTTGAACTGAGATCTTCTTCAGATCCTGCTGAGTAGCTAGATTACAGGCATGAGCTACCAGCCCAGCCTCTGCAGTGTTCATTTCATATAGGAAAAGACTGGTTTTGTTTATTGCTGAAACTTCAGTGCCTAGCACTGGTAAGTAGATGGGCAGAACCAAAGTGCTGAATTTATATACTTAACTTCCTTAGAACATAACTTGCATTAGCTATAATGACTATACTACAAAAGGAGTGTTTTGCTTTTGTTTTGTTTCTGCAGACCCAGGCTTCTACAAATTACAAGCCTGAAAATGCATTCAAAGATTGGTTTTCTAATGGCTCCATTTCACCTATTAAGTGACCCTTTCCTATGTATCCAATCTGATTCCTTTGTTCCAAGACAGTGTTATTCAGAGTTCAAGCTTGAACACTACATTATAGAAAGATAATAAAGTTTCTTTTTCTCCCCTCCCTCTTCCTCTAAGCCACACCTTTCCCTCTATTTCCCAGGAGTTTCATATTTTCTTAGTTATTTAACTTTTAAATCGTCAAAAAGTGTATATAATGTACAATGTTTTGCAATAGGTATACATTTGAGCTAATTAATATATGCATTCTGTCTTTGGTAAGGGCAATTAAAATCTACTCTCAGAATTAAAATGAAACAAATGCTTATTAATTATAGACACCACAGTGAACAATGGATCTCTTTAATTTATTCCAGTTACTTAAATGAAATTTCCTATCTTCTAACCAGCCATGCCCTGATGTCCTGGTATCTAGTCTTCATCATTCCACTATTTCTATAAGTTTAAGTAGTTTAAAGTCCACATCTCAGTGAAATCATGTACAGTAAGTTGTCTTCCTATGTTTGATTCATTTCATTAAGGAAGACTACTTCCCGTTTTATTCAAGTTGCATTCTAATATTATTCTTTATATTAATCCCTTCATATTAATCTCTTCTTAATACTAATCCCTTCCAGGTTCCTTAATATCTCCTAGGTCCTTTAGCAAATTCCTTTCTCAATTATTTCTTTTTTTTCTTCTTCTTTTGTGCCCATCTTGGGGCTTGACCTCAAGGCCTAGGTGCTGTCCCTTAGCTTTTTCCACTCAAGTCTTGTAGAAGGTCTATGGATAGGCAGGAGGTTCTGGGATTAATTCTTGGCCATGTGAGACTAAAACCTCATGTTTTTCTTCACTCAGACTTCTCCAAAATGCTGGGAATATTTCAGTCATAGTTCCAGTGTTGGGCGTGGGGGGCAGATTTTAGGCAGGCAGGACCATTTGGTGGGGGTGGGGAGGCTAGGGAAAAGTGTCAATTCTGTGAGGCAATTGTATTATGAGGTAATATTTCCTTGAAGTACGATTGTTGCTGTCATATATACCATGATCAGGGATATTATATTGGGAATCCATATGTTTGTAAGAAATCAGTATTTGGCAAATAGGTGCTAATGTTTTTCAGCAAAAATAAAATTTGATGCCTACAGAAACCCAATCTTCAAAAAAAAAAAAATGCTTAAAGAGAGCTAGGAAGGTGACTTAGGTAGAGTGCTTGCCTTGCATGCATGAAGCCCTGGGTTCAATTCCTCAGCACCACATAAGCAGAAAAAGCCGGAAGTGGCACTGTGGCTCAAGTAGTAGAGGGCTCTCTTTGAACAGAAGAGCTGAGGGACAGCACCCAGGCCCATAGTTCAGGTCCTATGACTGACCCCCCCCCAAAAAAAAAAATTTTAGAGAAATATTGAGATAGCTTTACTGATATTTTACTATAATTATATTTAATATTATCCAGAGAACTAGAATTAGTACTCAGGTTTTTCTGATCTTCCCAAATAAGAGAGAAGCAAAGATTTGTGTAAATTTTTGTTGCTTTAAAAAAATATTTCTATATTTACCAATGGTCTTTTCATGTAACCACAGTGTGATCTATTTTGCTAGGTAGATTATATACTAATGAATGTAAAAGGAAACAGTGGCAGAGAGATGAAGTATTTATTGATCATGGTTCTTTCTGAATAAACAGGCACCTGCAAATTAGTAACAACCAGGTTGGAAAGTGAAATGTGAAGGAAAAATCACAGATGAAAGTTCTCATTGTCCTGCTTCCGGAAGATTCAGCATGGGCTAAGGGTCACACTGACATTCAAGAAATCAAGGTGTATATATCTTTTTTTTTTTTTTTTTCCGGTCGTGGGGCTGAACTCTGGGCCTGGGCACTGTCCCTCAGCTCTTCAGCTCAAGGCTAGCGCTCTACCACTTGAGCCACAGCGCCACTTCCGGCTTTTTTTTCTTTTTGCTTATGTGGTGCTGGGGAATCGAACCCAGGGCCTCATGCATGCAAGGCAAGCACTCTACCACTGAGCCACCTTCCCAGCCCCAAGGTGTATATATCTTAGTGAAGATGTCTTACTGAATCACACACTATGTTCCATTACTTTGTGTGTGTATGTGTATCTACTGGGTGTGAACTTAAGTCCTTGAACTTTTCTCTTAGCTTTTCAGTCAAAGCTAGCACTCTACTACTTGAGCCACAGCTCCACTTGTGGCTTTTTTACTGGTTGAGATAAAAGAGTCTCAGGGACTTTTCTGCCGGGGGTGGGGGGGGGGTGGGGGTGGGGTGGGGGGGGTGGGGGGGGTGGGGAGGGGCTTTGAACCTTCATCCTCAGATCTCAGTCTCCTGAGTAGCTAGCTAATGTTAACAACAGATGTGAGCCACCAGCACCTGGCTACTGTACATTGAAAAAAAATTAAATTGCAGATCTTTATCATTTTCCAAAAATAAGACGATTTAAAAATATTTTTATTTTTGCAACTTAATTATTAGCAGTTTTATCTTTTTTTGTCGGTCATGGGGCCTGAACTCTGGGCCTGGGCGCTGTCCCTCAGCTCTTCAGCTCAAGGCTAGCGCTCTACCACTTGAGCCACAGTGCCACTTCCGCCTTTTTCTGCTTATGTGGTACTAAGGAATCGAACCCAGGGCCTCATGCATGCAAGGCAAGCACTCTACCACTGAGCCGCCTTCCTAGCCTCAGTTTTATCTTCTTGTCCAAGGAGAAAAAGACAGCCACTGAATCAATCCAAGTGTTCTCCCCACACGGTATATGGTGAACCTACCTTTCTGGCTTTCATTCCATTTCCAGATCTTTCATGGCCCAGGGCTAAGATACTGAAGTTATTAACATTAACATACCTGCAATTCTGGTTCGTAGAGGGAAAGAATTTAATATTTGGGCTTGTTCTGAGATCTTCACTCCTGTAAAATTCCCTGGAATCTTTGGCACTTTTTATCTGCTGTTGGCACCTTCATTTGGTTCCTAAGAACCCACTTTGAGACACCTGGGAGCATGAATGTCACTTTTCTACCTTACTCCACTTTGGACAAAACCAACCAATCAAATCCATCTCGTCACCAACAGCTCACAGTTTGTTTTCTACAGGTGAACCATGAACACAGCACACACTCCACTGAGGGTGAAATAATATCACTTTGTAGCTATCCCCGCCACCCCCAATGGATGAGGCCCACAAAACTCTTCAAAAATTGTTCTCTGAAGAATCAATTTTGGCTGGGCATCAGTGGCTGACGACTAAAATCCTAGCTACTCAGGAGGCTGAGCTTTGAGGATCGCAGTTCAAAGCCAGCCCGGGTAGGAAAGTCTGCAATTAACCAGCGGAAAACCGGAAGTGGCGCTGAGGCTCAAGTGGTAGAGCACTCGCCTTGAGCTGAAGAGCTCAGGGGCAGCGCCCAGGCTCAGAGTTCAAGCCCCACAACTGACAAAACGAAAGAATCAACTTTGGCAGCACCACTGTCATCTTTGCTCCTCAAGAGGTTGAGATCCGAGGATCATAGTTCGAAGCCAGACTGGGCAGGAAAGTCTATGAGACTCGGATCTCCAATGAACCACCCAAAGCCACACGTGGAGCTGTGGCTCAAGTGGCAGAGCGAGCCAGCCTTGCACGCCAAGGGCTAGGCACGGTGCCGAGGCCCTGAGTTCAAGCCTCAGGACCCGCAACAAAGCAAACACACACATGCATCATCTGGGTCGGTGGCTGGGAATAGAACAACGATGTGGAACGTTATAGACTAAAATAAAAAGCAAAAACAAAACAGAAAAAGCCGATGGACGGGAGAGGTGCTTTGTGTCACCCCTTTTGTCCATCCCACGGTCCACCCCGAGGTGAGGATCCGAGACCGAGGCCAGGCCGCGAGATGCCCCGTGGCCGCAGGCAAGGTCGGGAGACGCGCCACCCCGCAGCCCGCGCGCGCGGAGGGACACGGAGGAAGCGGAGAGGGGAGAGGGGAGTACGGCCCGGCGCGGGCGGCGCCAGCCGGGGGAAAGGAAGTGGGAGGGCCGGGGAGGGGGCGGGGGGAGAGTCCTCTGCAGAGGGCGGGGCATGCGCAGAACAGTTCCCCCGCCTCTGCAGTGGAGGGGCCGGAAGGTGGTGGGAAGGGGCGGGGGGGGGGGGGCGGGGAGAGGGGGAAGAGGGCAAGGCGGTGCTAAGGAAGGCGGGCGTGGCCGCGCGCGCGCAGCCGCAGTAGGTCTCTGGGAATTTTCCACTCAGACTGCGAGCGCCCGCGGGAGAGACGCGTCGCCCGCCCTTGTGCTTCCCTGGCCCACGTGATTGTGATTCAACCGGCGCCGCCTCCCGACGCCGGAGGTGCTGAAGGGCGGTCGATGAAGGAGGGCGGGAGGAAGCGGAGGAAGGGATGGTGGGGGAGGAGAGGAGCCGGAGGGACGACGGCCTGGTGTGCGCTGGAGCGGCGGCCGCCTCGGCTAGACCTCCGGGATGGGGGCCCAGCCAGGCTTCGGGACGGGGCCTCGGCGAGCGCGGGAGGCCGCCGGGTACCCCGGCCTGCCACGCTCACGTGCGACACGGAGAACCTAAGAGAGCCCTACCTGCCACGTCAGGGCTGATCCCGGGGTGCTTTGAGGAAAGCCACCTGGGGCGTCGGGCAGCGGGTGGGGAGCGCGCGCCCAGGACGCACGCGCGCGCGCGCGCCCGCCGGGAGGCCCCGCCTGGGCCCCGCAGCCCGGGACGGCCGCGCCCTGCTGGCATCCCAGGGCGCTGCGGACGTGGCTCCGGACGTGGAGCAGGCCGGGCCGGGGAGGAGGGGGGGGCGGAGGACGGACGGGGGAGGACATCGGGGTGCAGCCGCAGCCCCTGCCCAGTTCAGTCCGGTTGAGCTAAAAAAGATCCACGAGGAGGAGGAGGAGGCGCCCCGATGCTTCGGGTGTGATACCCCTTCGGCTTGCAGCCGCTTCCAGATGGTTTCCCCGGGCCGGTTTGGGGGGAAATCGGTGCCTCGCCAAGCATCTCCCTTTCTCGTTCCGTGTACCCAGACACCGCGCCCCTCCTCCCGCTCTGGTAGAATTTAATGCACCTCTCCTGGGCTTTCAGGTCATCCCCCCCCCCTCCTTTCAAGTCAGTTCCATCAAAGCCAAAAAATACATACATAAGCAGCATCCGTGAGAAAGTCAAGATCTTTCTTCGTTTACCCACTTTTCCTGGGAAGAAGATGGAATTGTGGGTCTGCACCGTGAAGATTTCCGCCCAGCTTCGCCTTCCTTAGGTTACCCTTCTTTTCCAACTCTTCTTTCTCTTCCGGGAAGGAAATGACCCAGTGGGGAAAACGGTTGCATTTGTTTTTGTGTGTCCCGTCGGTCACTTTTCGTTGTAACTTTTCCGTATCTTGTTGCGTACTATTTTTTTTTCCCCTTAGTTTTCTCCCATAAGAATCACTGTACTTGATAAGGATAATTAATACCCAGCCCTTTGGGAGTAGACGGTTTCAGATGTTTTAAGAAACATATGGATGTTCCGTTCATCAACTTTGGGAACTAAATATCTGAGGAAATAAGAGACGTGTAGAAGTTAGATCGCATGCATAAGTTCACCAGATTGTCACATAAATTCCATGCTATGAATGGGTCACTATGCTATTATTTCCTCGGAATGTGATAAATTCGATTGTATTGAAATATTAAAGTTACATTTTGGTAGGACTTTTTCCTTTATTTAGCCTTCTTGAGATTTACTTTGGGGAGATGTTTAAATTTAGTTTAACTAGAAAAACCACAGGATTTTTTTTTTAAAGGACTCTCAGGGAAAACTCATACGTACCAAGGCAGCATTACCTTTTACATGGAAGATTACTGAAATATTTGACTTGCACGCTTATTTTTCTCCAAAGAAGTGCCTGTGTTCCTATAACTTTACATCCTTAAACATGAGGCTTCAGGAAAATGACAAAGCTCTTTGATCTCCAGTGTTCGATAAGTACATATTGATTGAAATGTACTCAAGAAGTGAACACCCTTGAAAGCGTCGATGATGTAATGCAAGATACAAAGGAAATTTCCATAAGACACAAATATTGTATAAATTAAATAGGAAGATACGACTTTTTTCCTTCTTTCTGGAACATTCTTTCTCTACTTGAATACTTGAAACCTTCCCTGATTGGCCAGTGTTGGATTAGAAGCCTCTTCTGAGTGCAGGCACCCAGGGTCCAGCCTGTTGTGTTTCTTACCACTCTTCTCACTGCCTGTTCACAGAATTGTACTTCCCTGAATTTTAAGTTCTCTAAAGGACAGAAGCCTTCTTGTGTGTCCTTGGGGCTCAGCAGTTATGTGTCCTGGAGTAGTGACAATACGAGGCTCAGCAATACTTGTTAGAATTGTAAGTTGACACATTCCATACATCGTGGTAGGATGTGCTGAACTGGGATTTAATGGTAACTATGAGATGAATGTACTCATAGTCCTTCTCCCGTCTTGGGCCTGTATTATACACCCTCCCCCCTTCCTTGTTCTTTCTGTATCCATCATTGCATCCATCCATTTTTACACTAAATATCAGTTCTGTATATCTCACTGGCCCATACATTATTTTGCCTGTGATATCTTTTTGAAGTTTATTAAAAACAAAGACTATCTGAATACTTTTATGTCTTGTTAGCTAACTATTTCAGTATAAATTGATAGTCACAGCTTTCATGGTATAGTCTTAAACTGGGCATTGGAGGCTTATGCCTGCCTGTAATTGCCGAAGACTTGGTTGTAAGTGAATTAAAATTGTAAGTGATGAAATTGTAAGTTCTTCCTTAACTTCAATTTAAGAGCTCAAGAGCCACAAGTGTATATAGTGGCTACTATATTGCACAGCACAGATTTATATATTATGGCAGAACTGATGAGTTACAAAAAAATAGGTAATAGGTATAGATCTTTTAGTTTTGTGTCCCGGAGATTGAACCCATTGCCTTGCCCATGGTAGCCAAGCACTTACCACCTGAGCCATGTCCCTAGCGCTTTTGTGTTTTGTTTTCACATTTTTAAAATTGTGCCGGGGAGTGTCATTGTGGTATTTCATACATACTTATACTCGATCATATTCACCCTCTGTATTTTGTTTTTGAGATAAGATCTTGCTGATTTTGCTCAGGCTTGGTTCAAACTTGAGATCCTCCTGTTTTCTCTGGAATAGATGTGATTACAGATGTTTTGCACTAGACTGAGCTAGGAGTACAGTTTTATTTTTGCTGTTTTATTTTTGTGCCAGAACCAAGACTTGAACTCAAGGCCTCAAGCTCTCATTAAGCTTACTTGTTCATGGGTCCACTACCACTTGAGGCATGCCTCCAGTCCAGCATTTTGCTGGTTAATTGGAAACAGGGTTTCCAGATTTATTTTGGCACAGGCTGTCTTTGAACTTTACCTTCCAGATCTCAACCTCTTGAGTAGCTAGGATCATAGTCCACCTGATTGTGGACACAGTTTTAAAGATTAAATACATCTCTATTTCTGAAAAGAATCTCAGATTGCTTAGCAGTAGCATTTTAAGAACATAACCTTAGAGCTGGGCATTGGTGGCTAATATCTGTAATCCTAGTTACTCAGGAGGCTGAGTTTTAAGGATGGTCATTCAAAGTCAGCCCAGGGAGGAGTGTTCATGAGATATGAACTTGTCTTTGTTTTACTAGCATACGGTAAATGTGGAGTTGTAGCTCAAGAGTTGTAGGCTCTAACTAAAAACCCTGGTACCAACACAAAAAAGAAAGAAAGAACAAAAAGACAAGAACATCACAATAATATTTCTGATGCCCAGGGTAAAATTTTCTTAACAGTGGTATTTAATGTACATTAAAATGTATTCAAGAGAACCAAGGATTTTTCTTTTAAAGTGAATATCCTAATAGAACCTTTGTGAATCTTTTTTTCCCCCTGTTTAAACCTACTGTAATCAACTTGAGCCACTGCACAAGTTTGACATTCATTAGATTTGGCTGTGCTTTTTAAGCTTGCGTGATTGAGAAACTAAAATACTCAGTAATGTTGGTAGAGGACAGATGCCAGATAGTTTTGGACAGACCAAATATATATTTAATGACATCACACACAGAATACAGAGAGTTGTCAGTTTACAGTCTGTTCAGAAGCAATACAAATATAAAACAGATAGGGTATACCTGTTTTCAAACCATCCAGAGCACTATATGGCCAAGGCAGCCATTGCACAAACAAATTAGTGAGGTGGAAAAGTGAAAGTATGCCTTGGCATTCTTAGAGATGTATAGGTTGAGCTGTGGTAGCCATGTAGAGGTTGTGAGATGCTCTGAGGGAGTCTGTCAAGGTTATTTCCACAGATTTGCTTATGTGGTAACTCCCTGACAAAAATAGTCTACGTGTACTTGCCAGTGGTCCCCAGTGCCACTTCCTTCCCTGCTGGAGATCACCACCTTCCTCAGGCCTTTTAGAATTCTCATTTCATTTGTATTCTAGTTTCATTTCTGTCAATTCAGTGTTGGGACTTTGAGTAGGTTTACTAGGTTTATCTGAATCCGTTTATTTTCTTTTCCCTCTTCTTCTTCCCTCCTCCCTTCTCCTCTCCTTCTTTTGCAGGTACTGGAGTTTGAACCCAGGACCAAGAGCTTGTTTGGCTTACTTGCTTACTTGGCAGATGCTCTACCACTTGAGCCACATTTTCAGTGTGGCTTTTTGGTAGTTATTTTTGGAGATGGAGTCCCATGGACTTTCCTGTCCAGATTGGCTTCAAACAGCTATGCTCTGGGATCCTAGTTCTTGAGTAGCTAGGATTACAAGCATGTGCTACTGGTGCCTGGCCTGAATTCATTTTTGAAACTGTAAAATCAAAATAACATGCTGTGCCAAGATTTAAAGAAAAATTTACATGAAAATATAGGTTAGAAAGTCATATAAACTCAAGGGATGGTAATTACGATTATCATAATCATAATCCTAAACTCTTAAGATTTGTCTCTTCCTCACTAGGTTAAATGTGCACATGATCATGTACACATGATAGGAATCTGCTCCATTACAATTTTTCAGCAAGTTGCCGGCTTGAGGGTTCTTGGCCAGAGGGAGGGTTCTCTGGGAGGTTAAAGAGATTTTTTTTTTTTTTTTTGATTGGTTGGTCTTGGGGCTTGAACTCTGGGCCTGGGCACTGTCCCTCAGCTCTTCAGCTCAAGGCTAGTGTTCTACTACCTGAGTCATAACGCCACTTCCAGTTTTTTGGTGGTTAATTGGAGATGAGAGTCTCACAGACTTTCCTGCCCAGGCTGGCTTTGAATGGCAATCCTCAGATCTCAGCCTCCTGAGTAGCTAGGATTATAGATCTAAGCCATGGGTGTACAGCCCAGAGAGATTTTGTTGTTGTTGTTTGTTTTTGTTTTGTTTTGTTTTTGGTCAGTTGTGGGGCTTGAACTCAGGGCCCGAGTGCTGTCCCTCAGCTCTTCAGCTCAAGTTAAGCACCCTATCACTTGAGCCACAGCACCACTTCCCAAAGAGATTTTTAAAAGGAGAAGGAAACGCGGCACAGTGGCTCACACCTATAATTCTAGGTACTCAGGAGGTTGAGATCTGAGGACCACAGTTCAAAGCCAGCTCAAGCAGGAAAGTCTGTGAGACTCTTATCTCCAATTAACTCCTCAGCAAACTGGAAGTAGAGCTGTGACTCAAAGTCATAGAGTGCTAGCCTTTTGCAAAAAAGAACCCCAAAAGCCAAAAAACAAACAGGGACAGCATTCAGGCCCTGAGTTCAAAGCCCTATGGCTAACCAAAAAGAAAAAAAAAAAAAGAAAAAGGAGATGGAAGTCTGTGGAAGAAAACAGTTCAAATCAGAAGAAACTTTGAGTAAATATCACCTTTTCCTTTAAGGAGTGAATGTTATTGCTTTGCATTTTTCTCTAGTTCCTTCTTCTGTTTCATTGATCATTCTTAAGGCTAATGTTTCTTCCTTACATTCAAATTCATCTGACATAGCGGGTTTCTTTCTTTTTTTTCTTCCAAACTTAGCGTTGCTTACTTTGATTTTTCTAGTTGACTTTTGCTGATGGAACTTATGTGAAGGGCAAATTTAAAGTATAGTTGTCTGCCGTAGGATGGGAAGCTGAGGGCTGGCTACATGCATCTATGGCCCTCCTAGCAAATGCAGCTGTAGTTGGATATAACCTAATCAAAATGAAACCTAGCAAAAATGGAAGGAGGGAGGAGGAAGAAAAGGAAATAGAGGAGGATGCTAAGTAAGGCCCTGAGTTTGATCTCTAGTACCTCAAAATAAAGAAGAAAGAAAGAAAGAAAGAAAGAAAGAAAGAAAGAAAGAAAGAAAGAAAGAAAGAAAGAAAGAAAGGTACTGAAGAATAATGAATTAAGCATGGCCATTATATTCTGTGGGTTTGCAAATTGCTGCATTGTGTCATAGACCTCTTGGAAAGAAGATGAGTGGAAATAGAAGATTGAAGAGTTTTAGTGATAGGAACTTAGGCCTGTCTCTATGAGGGAAAAATGATATACAAAGAATCTTCTCTGAAGAGAAGAGACCAGATGGACTTTCATGCCTAATTGAATCCTCAATAGATTGATAAATTGTTTCTATTTCTCAGTAGATTCACATTCCTTCTTTCTCTTTCTTCTGCTCCCTGCTCCCTCTTTCCCTGCCTTCTTCCCTCTTCTTCGCTTTCTCTCCCTTCCGCATTTATTTGAGGTTCAGAGAAGAAAAGAGAGAAACAAAGATAAAATCCAAATTGGTGGGGATTTTAGAGATTAACTGTTTAACCTTAAATTTGAGCATATGCATCTGAGATCATGCAAGCAGATCACTTATTGCCAGTTCAACTGCTGGTTAGTGGCCGACATATTTCCATCAACAGTAATATAAAGTAACATAATCTAATTAGTCAATCATTAGAGAAATCTATTTCCACCAGTGTGCCACCATTAAGTTTTCACAATGGCTCCTTCAATGCCATTGTGAAAACTTGTCCCTCTATTCCCCAGACTGCTTTCCCTGCAAAAGTCTTGGTCTGCTTGCTGTTTTGTTGGGATTTGTTAACAATTTCAGGCTTGTTGATGGGTGTGACATTGGAAAGAGGGTAAAAATATGAGCTCTTGAGGTTGTGTGACAAGGGAAGACATTGATTGGCTGGTCCCTCATATCTACAGGATCTGCCTTTCTTAAGGATGAACATACTTTGGTCCCCAGCTCTCTAAGACAAGCATATTCCTGCCAACATGATCCCTGGACAAGCTGTTCTGATATTTAAACTTGCTTCTGAAAGAGGTGAAATCTAGGACACACACACACACACACACACACACACACACACACACTGCAATGTAGAGAGAGCCATAGTTGGCTCATTATACTAACAGTTCCAGGATAAAGTGATTCCATATGTGCTATCAGCAAGTACTTTTGAACCCATTAACTTTGACCCCATTAGCTAAAATTCACTTTCACAATTTTGAGGAAGCCAGGAGTTAACTAGATAGCCATAGTTCTTTCATAAAGTTGGCATTAAGTTGACTGTAATTTACAGTATTTCAAGTTAGAGCATACTGATTATAAGCATTAAAAAACCACATAGAAATATGTATTTACACTTACACTTATTCTCACACACATACCTTTGACAGTAATGAAGGGATCACTTGGAGAACTAGTTTAATGATAATGCATTAAGTTCTTTTGTCTGGGGAATTTCATTAAGAAAAGTTAAAAACACCAGGTGCTGGTGGCTCATGACTGTAATCCTAGCTACTCAGGATGCTGAGGTCTGAGGATCTCAGTTTAAAGCCAGCCCAGGTAGGAAAGTCTGTGAGATTCTTATCTCCAATTATCCCACCAGAAAACCGGAAGTAGCGATGTGTCTCAAGTGGTAGAGTGCTTGCTTTGAGCTGAAGAGCTTAAGAGACTGCACCCCAGCCCCACAACTGACAAAAAAGAAAAAAGAAAAGAAAAGAAAAGCTAGGAAGGTATGGATCTCAGATAGTAGACTAACTTCCCTTCTCTGGTTGATCAAATGTAGTACAAACAAACTATGCAAGAATAGTCATGGTGATCCTGAAGAATAAACTAAATGGTTACATTCTGGTTAAGGGCCTCCCTCTTTTTGTAATTTTTTTTCTTTTTAGTTTATAAGTTTTGTAACCTGAATATATAAAAAGGAGTTCAAGATAAAAGCTGATGAGGGCCTTTTCTGGTCACTGAAGTTCTTAAGAGTATGGGGCTGGGCACCAGTGTCTCACACCTAGAATCCTAGCTACTCAGGAGGCTGAGATCTAAGGATTGTGGTGGGAAGTCAGTTCAAGTAGGAAAGTTTGTGAGATACTTGTTTCCAGTTAATGAGAAAAAAAGCTGGAAGTGGAGCTGTCGCTCAAGTGTAGAGTGCCAGCCTTGAGCAAAAAAGGAACAGCACCTAGGCCCTGACTTCAAGCCCCAGTACCAGCCAAAAAAAAAAAAAAAGAGCATGAGATATTTGCCTCACGTGGCCCTGGAATGTGAAGAGCTGAGGATAACCATTTTGCTTGGAAATATTTCAGATTTGTTTGCAGAAGTTTTTTGACAAGTGCAGCGGAAACCTGCTTAACTAGTGTTTACTTGCTTTATTGAGAATATTGCATCCCAGTATGTCCTTTGATAAAATAGTAAAATAGATTATGAAAGATTTAACTATTAAATCTGGCTCAGGAACACTGAAAGGGACTATTGGAAAACATTTATGTTCCTTTGCAACTAGTCAGGCTCCTACAGCAAGGCAGGCTAGCGTGCTGGACTCTGGATCCACAATGCCCAGCTTGATGCTTGCTCCTCCTTTTTTCTAGCTGTGTGCTTCAGTTTCACAATTGTAAAGGATGAACAGTAACTCTTGAGGATTTAAGGAGACTATACTTATGAAGAAAGCATTTAGGGCTGAGTGTGGGACATACACCTGTAATCTCAGCACGCAAGAAACTGAGGAGGATTGAAGCCACAATCCTCACAATCCTCAGTTTTGATGAAAGAGAGAGCAAGGGAGAGGAACTGACATCCATGCTTGGAATACCTTTAGCATTATATGCATCTTAGCTTAAATAGACAAAAACAAAAAAAGGTCAAATTTTGTCTTTGCCACATTGGAGGTGGTTAACAAGTGACAGGTTAAGCAGCATTACAACTAGCAAGACTTAAAAGAAAAATGTTCTTTGGGTAGAATCCTCTTGTGGTAAGTCCTGGAGATGCCTCCATCTCCTCCAGGCTTAAGCTAGAGGACAAGAAGGGAATGATTCAAGACTTCTTTCATCTCAGAACAAATTGTTACTGACAATTGGAGATGAAATCCTCCAGTGTTTCCAATTAGCAGAAAATAAAGTATAACCTGTGAGTAAGATTGTCAGGCATTGGCAGTTTAACAATGTGAAGGGCCCTTTGTAGGGGGAATGAAAAATGGTGATTGAGATGGTTACCACTGAACCAGCCAAACTGGGCCCAGTGGATATAACGGTTTATATATTTAGATATTTACAATTAGCCCTGTGCTGTTACAGACCTTTAAGGAACTCATGGAGCCTTTCACTCAGAAGATGCCCTGTTCTCCTGACTGACAGAACTTCATTCCAAAGTACAGGCTTACTAAGGTGAATGCAGACTGGATTTTCATCCTCACTATCCTTCCACCCAGGAGTTGATGTAGAACACTGACCACAGTTTGAATGTGGTAACTGTGAGTATAGCTTTTGAAGTTTTCTAAAAAAATTTTACTTGGTATGCTTCAGCTCAAGTGATATGCTGTTTATTCCATTCGGTGTAACTGCCTAAATAACTTGATCTGGGGGAAGAGATGATTGAGTATTTTTTGTCACTAAATGTAATGGTTGATTAGGAATAATTTAAGATAATCCTCATTTTGCTAACAGTCCAAGAGTTTTCTATTGGATGTTTGATGAAGCCACTTAATTTAGGGTTAAGGTGAGCCTTACATGAACCTCGTGAGTCTAAACCCTTATATGACTCTAAAATGAGGCAGAAAGTCCCAGAGCATTAGGTACTTTTAGATATAAATTCTATTTGTATAATGATATTGTCATATTTATCCACATGCTCTTGTGATTTAAAATGATGTATTTTATTTCCAGTAATTTTATTTGTAAACTGTAACTGAAAGACTAAGTGCCTGTACTTGGCCTTGGCTAAAACTAGTCTATTGACAGAGAAGCATGTCAGGGGTAGTCTCGTGAGATTTGTGGGGTTTGACTTAGGTTGCTTCTCCTCTAATATTTCTTTTCAATATTATCACAGTTAAATTCCTCCTCTGACATGTAATGGATTAAAAGCACATTAAATTATGGACTTCAACCAAACATAACAGAAAAGTCATCTTCTGCTTCCTCTTCCTCCTCATTCTCCTCCTCTTCCTCCTCCTCCTCTTCCCTCCTTTCTCCTTCTCCTCCTCCTCCCTCCTTCCTCCTTCTTTGGTTGTTCCTGGGGCTTGAACTCTACCTGGGCACTTTCCCTAAGCTCTTTTGCTCAAGGCTAGCACTCTACCACTTGAGCTGCAGCATCACTTCCAGATTTTTCTGTTATTAGTTGGAGATAAGAATCTCACAGACTTTTCTCTCCTGGTTGGCTTTGAACCATGATCCTCAGATCTCAGCCTCCTAAGTAGCAAGGATTATGGGTGTGAGCCACCAGTGCCCAGTAATTTTTCTTTTCTTTTCTTCTTGACATTACCTTTCTAAATTCTTCCATTAATGTTTCCGTGTCCTCAGCTTTGTTAAATGCGTAGTAGTAGCTTTAGTGTCCTCCATGAGGAGAATGTCACCTATAGGAGGGCACTGAGAATGTTTGGTGGTTCAAAGATTCTTAGGGACACTGAAAGAGCTCATAGTGCTCTGTTCTTATTATTTTTATTTCTATCTCTTGCACTATCTTTTCTCCATTCAGAAATGGGTAAGAACTCTGCCTTTTAGTTCATTGGAGGTATATCTCTAGTTCTGATAATCAAACTTTTTTTTTTCTTCGTGCCAGTCCTAGGGCTTGAACTCAGAGCCTGGATGCTGTCCCTCAGCTTTTTCAGTCAAGGTTAGTGCTCTCCCACTTGAGCCACAGTTCCACTTCCGGCTTCTTTTGGTAGTTAAGCAGAGTTAAGAATTTCCTGATTTTCCTTACCCAGGCTGGTTTTGATCTCTGATCCTCAGATCTCAGCCTCTTGAGTAGTTAGGCACACAGCTGTGACAATCAGACTTCTATAGTAAATAACATGCACTCAAATTATTGTAGCTTCTGAATGACTTCAGGTGCATGGTCACATTTAGCCATTGTGATCTTTTAAGATGGCTATAATAATTTTCTCTATTTTCAGAAACTAGAAAACTAAAGCTCAAAGATCCACATATTGTGCTACCCAATGCATATAAGAAGAGAACCACGCCTTCCACATTTAATTAATTAAAAAAAGAGCTTTGTCCCCACATTTTCCATGAGATTAACTCATACTGAAAATATAAAACATCCTTTGCTTACTCAAAGATGTGTTGCATAGTGGTGTGACGTAACTTACAAAATATCTCCATTAGTAGTCATACATAAATTTGTCCCAACTTAGAGACAATCTTTGGAATGATTGAAAATTCTTAGGGTTTTCAGTTCAGATCATATATGGGAGATGATGAGAGGGAGAGAAAATTAACAAGTCCTTGGGCAAAATATCAGAGAACCTTCGAATTTGTTTGGCTTTGTTTCACATGTGCTATATTTGGCATTTTCACTTTTTCTGTGTTTTTTTTTTTTAATTCCCACAATGTACTGACACTCAGGTTAATTTTGAGCTGCTTTTAAGAAGACAGAAGATCTTGAATATTACAGGCATTTTATATATTTCAAATATGCAACTGAATTGCTCATCTGGAAATGTGATTTGTGTATAGTCATCCCTTTGGTATTGTATGGAACAAGGACTTTGGAATCCAAAATGGCCTGGGATTTTATCTTTACCATACTCTGACTGCTGGTGACTATGCCGTGCCTTCGTCAGGCAATCCACATAACTGCTGTGTCTTTAGTCACCTACAAGCTTGGGATTAATGTTGTCTGTCTTGTAGGATGGCTGTAAGGGTTACCTGAAATGCTTGCAAAACCTTCTGTACAAGACTTGATGCCGGGGCTGGGAAGGTGGCTCAGTGGTAGAGCGCTTGCCTTGCATGCGGGAGGCCCTGGGTTCGATTCCTCAGCACCACATAAGCAAAAAGAAAAAAAGCCGGAAGTGGCACTGTGACTCAAGTGGTAGAAGGCTAGCCTTGAGCTGAAGAGCTGAGGGACAGTGCCCAGGCCCAGAGTTCAGGCCCCTCGACCGGATCCAAAACCAAACAAACAAACAAACAAAAAAGACTTGATGCATAAAAATGTTCAATATATTCAGAATTTAATGAAGACAGAAATAGCTGTTGTGGTTCTAAACTATTATGAAAGATATTTCTGAATGCTATTACATATTAAGCATGTGTGGGAAAAATGAAAATGCACTTAGTACTATCCTAGCTCTGTACAAGTCAAGGTTTGTAAAGACTAATTTAAATCCTATCTCAAAAGTATGGGTTAACATTCACACCTTAAGAGTTAGGCATCTTCCAGATCTTTGAGGAGCAGTGCTGATGAGGCAGAACAGTTGTCAGTTTGTCCAGCTTGTGATCCAATAGTGGGTTTTTCTTCTGTATCTTCAGGACCTTCAGAAGTTCCTGATAACTGTTGATACTGATGGAGAGGAAGGAATTAGTCATTGGTTGGTGAGGGCAGGATTATATACCAGAATGAGATGGCAAAGTCTTTTTATCATGGAAAGGCTCCAAAGCTGTCAAATATTCATGATCAACTTGGTCATATGGCAGTCATAATTTCTTTCTCCTTTTCCTTCTTCCCTTTTTCCTGCCTTTCCTTTTTTCTCCCTTCCTTTCCCTCCCTCCCTCCCTCCCTCCCTCCCTCCCTCCCTCCCTCCCTTCCTCCCTCCCTCCCTCCCTCCCTCCTTCCCTTCCTTCCTTCCTTCCTTCCTTCCTTTCTTCCTTCCTTCCTTCCTTCCTTCCTCCTGTCCTTCCCTCTCTTCCTCTCATCCTTCCCTCCCTTCCTCCCTCCTTCTCTCCCTCTCTTTCTTTCTGTACTAGGGTTTGAACTCAAATCTGATACTCTCGCACAGCTTGCTTGCTTTGCTGGTGTTCTACCACTTAAGCTTGACCTTTTGCTGGTGATTTCTGGAGATAAAGTCCCTTGTACTTTACTGCCTGGGATGGTTTTTAACCACAGTTCTCTGGATCTCATACTCTTAGGATTACAGGTAGGAGCCACTGGTACCCAGCCATACTTTTTTTTTTTTTTTGTCAATTGTGGGCTTGAACTCTGGGCTTGGGCACTATCCCTGTGCTCTTCAGTTCAAGGGGAGCGCTCTACCACTTGAGCCACAGTGCCACTTCTGGTTTTTGATAATTTTGAAAAAGGACAAGTGCAACTTTTTATTTTATTATGTATTTTAAAACTGTAGTAATCCATGAGGTAATGACAAAGCATTGAATATGCTGATTGGAAAGAATGGGCAGATAAGAAACAGATCTTAACATTTTCTTTTTTATTTATTTATTTATTTTGGGGTCCGGACCTGAGGCCTGAACTCTGGGCCTGGGCGCTGTCCCTCAGCTCTTCAGCTCAAGGCTAGCGCTCTACCACTTGAGCCACAGCGCCACTTCCGGCTTTTTTTCTTTTTGCTTACATGGTGCTGAGGAATTGAACCCAGGGCCTCATGCATGCAAGGCAAGTGCTCTACTACTGAGCCACCTTCCCAGCCCAAGAAACAGATCTAAGCTGGGCATTGCTAGCTCACTTCTGTAATCCTAACTACTTCGGAGGCTGATATCTGAGGATCACAGTTTGAAGCCAGCCTGGGCAGGAAAAGTCTGTGAGACTCCAATCTCCAATAAACTACCAAAAAGCTGGAAGTAGGACTGTGGTTCAGGTGGTAGAGTGTTTAAAAAAGAAAAACAAAAAACTAAGCACAGTGCCCAGGCCCTGAGCTCAAGCCCAGGACCAGCACCAAACAAACAAACGAACAAATGACTTTGGTACAATTGTTATTTATATGGGAAAAAATAAAAGCATATCCTTATACTGTACACACAAATTAATGATGGGTAAATTGAAGACCTAAATGTGAAAGCACAATTTTTTTTGAGGGGGTCATGGGGCTTGAACTCTGGGCCTGGCGCTGTCCCTCAGCTCTTCAGCTCTTTTTTTTTTTTTTTTTTTTCGGTCGGTCGTGGGGCTTGAACTCTGGGCCTGGGCGCTGGCCCTGTGCTCTTCAGCTCAAGGTGAGTGCTCTACCGCTTGATCCACAGCATCACTTCCAGTTTTCTAATGGTTTATTGGAGATAAGAGTCTCACGGACTTTCCTGCCCAGGCTGGCTTTGAACTACGATCCTCAGATCTCAGCTTCCTGAGTAGCTAGGATTACAGGCGTGAGCCACTGGCGCCTGGCCTAGTTCTTCAGCTCAAGTCTAGAGCCCTAACACTTGAGTCACAGTGCCACTTCCAGTTTTCTGGTAGTTTTCTTGGAGATAAGAGTTTCACAGACTTTCCTGCCTGGGCTGGCTTTGAACTGGGATCCTCAGATTTCAGCCTCCTGAGTAGATAGAATTACAGGTGTGAGCTGTCAGCACCCGGCTGAAAGCACAATTTTTGAATATCAAAAATAGTGTTTTAGTAATCCTTAAGTAAAGGTTCTAAAACAGTGCTTTAAAACCAAGTATAAAAGAAAAGGTAGATAAATAAACTTGGCTGCATTAAAATTTAAAGATTTCTGTAACTTGAAGAGACCTAACCAAATGAAAAGGCAAGTAATAACATAAAATATGAAAATGTCCTATACAAAGTATATAATAAATTCCTATAAGTCAATACCAAAAAAGAAAACTCAATAGAAATATCGGTAAAGAATAGGGAGAAAGCCGGGTGCCAGTGGCTGTAATCCTAGCTACTCAGGAGGCTGAGATCTGAGGATTACGGTTCAAAGCCAGCCTGGGCAGGAAAGTCCATGAGACTCTTATTTCCAATTAATCACCAGAAAACTGGAAGTGGCGCTGTAGCTCAAGTGGTAGAGTGCTCACCTTGAGCTGAAGAGCTGAGGGACAGTACCCAGGCCCAGAGTTCAAACCCCTATAACCACTACCACCACCACCACCAACAACAAATAAGGAGAGACAGTGAATAGAAAAAATTATGAATGGCTAATTACATGCAAACATATGATCAGAGAAATACAAAATTAAAATGATCAGAAAGGAGGATCTTTTTTTTTTTTTTGTCAGCCGTGGGGCTTGAACTCTGGGCCTGGGCGCTGTCCTTCAGCTCTTCAGCTCAAGGCGAGCGCTTTACCACTTGAGCTACAGCGCCACTTCCGGTTTTCTGGTGGTTTATTGGAGATAGGAGTCTCACAGTCTCTCCTGCCGGGCTGGCTTTGAACCGCGATCCTCAGATCTCAGCCTCCTGAGTAGCTAGGATTACAGGCGTGAGCCACCAGCGCCTGGCTAGAAAGGAGGATCTTATATCCACTAGAGACCAAGTGTTGGTGAGAAAGAAAAGAAGAAGAAATCTTATGTGTAGCCCAAAGAGGTAGTCTGACACTACCACTTTGGAAAGCAATTTAACAAAATCTAGTGCAGTTGAAGAAGAATCTGCTGCATTACCTGTGTCTCTGTTTTCAGCATCTAATCCAACAGAAATATCAAGCTTTCTATTGTGAAGAAATAGCTTGGTAAGTAAATGTGGAAGGAAGAAAGGGAAGGTGATAGGGAGAGAGGCAGGGAAAATATTTGTAGTTATTAGTGTTTTGCTTTACTCTGCTTGGTATGGGGACATTTTTTCCCTACCATGGCAATCCCAAACCATCCTAAAAGTCTGTCAACTCCAGTGCAACCTTGGGGACTGCAGAAGGTTAGTCTCTACATCTCAGATTCTACTGTGAATGGAAGGAATGCTTTTTTAAAATTGATGAATGAATATTCTGTAAATGTATTTTCTTACCATATTCACAATGGTTTCTCTTCAAATAGTAATCTCTGATTGAATATTACATGAATCTATGCAATGTGCAAAGTGAAATGCACCAGTATATTATGGGTAGCATAAAATATTAGAATTTACAATTCTATTGGCAGCGAAAGATGATACCTGATGCTCTGAGAAGATAAAATGTCTTTGTTGGGCATGCAAACAGTCAAAATACATTTCGCAGATTTATAAAGAAATGGATATTCTTGTTTAATAGTAAATATTCATATGCACAAAGCCAATCCTTTTATAACATATTCCCTGGAGCACAGGACACATGGAAACTCTTTCCATCATTGGCAGAATGTGTGGTTACCCTGGCAACAGCATCTCAGTTTTTGCTTCCAAGTACCACCTGGTGATTTCAAGTCTAACAGCTGTGCAGCATCTCCATTTCCATTGAGGAAATAAAATGTGTTCAGAATCATCTCATGGAGGATTTAAGAAGAATCATGCTTGCAAATTTGGGGAAGGAGTAAAAGAAATAGTTCTACATGCCAGGAGAGCTAATCAAGATTTTTGGACTGTAACTGAAGTCTTGAAAGCCTGCCCCCAGTAGCCAAGACCTCTGCTTTAGGGCTACAAGATCATGAGACAGATTTCCTATCAGAACACAGAACATTCCCATAGGCCCAGGAACCTAAGCACACTTTCTTACCCCTTATTTGAAATGTAAAATTGTAAGTGAGTATTGGCACTCTCCATTCTAATAAGTATTTAAACAAAAACCATTAGGTCTTTATCATTAGGAAAATAGGAAGAGAATGTAGGAGAATAGAAAGAGAGCAGTGTCCTTAATTTCAAGATGGCTTCTCAGTGCTCCTAATTTTACTCATAGCTTTGAGACCTTATATGTAGTCCTATTTTCAAACAGCCAAATTCTTCAGTCATTCATTCCTAATCAGCTTCATGGGAATGAGTGAATTAGATAGTTGAATTCTTAGGGGAAGAATAATATTGCTGGGCCCCAGGTGGACAACAGGTAGGGATGGATTTCTTGTCTTTTGAGAGAGAAAAAGAGACAGAATATGAATAGTTTAAGGCATATATTTATTATGATTCTACAAGTATATAATATATAAATATACATGTGTTTATACACATATTTTGAAACAAGGTCCTATTATGTAGTACAGGCTGACCTTAAACTCATGATCCACCTGTTGTAGCCTCTCCCAAGTGATAGAAGTACGTGTGTATCACCTCACTTAGCTCTCTACAAGTATATTGTTGAAAGTTAAAAAAAATAGAAAATATATAGAAACAAGAAAAAAATATTCATAATGTCAACATGGTCAGAGTATTGAAAAACTTCTTTTGATCTTATTTGTGCATTTAGAGGAGATACTAAAGTTTCATCCACATCTTTACTGCCTCAAAAGAGTACTTTACATTTGATATAGCATTTTGTAATAAATAAAATGCATTTTATTTATTACAATGGCCTTTTGTCCTTTTTCCTTTCCTCTTATTCTATTCATTCTTTTTGTTGTTGTTGGTAGTGGTGGTCGTGGGACCTGAACTCTGGGCCTGGGCGCTGTCCCTTAGCTCTTCAGCTCAAGGCTAGCGCTCTACCACTTGAGCCACAGCGCCATTTCCTGCTTTTTCTGCTTATGTGATGCTGAGGAATGGAACCCAGGGCCTCATGGATGCAAGGCAAGCACTCTACCACTGAGCCACCTTCCCAGCCCATCTATTCATTCTTAAATTTCCTTTTTCTCTTTCTTTTTTTCTTTGTTCCTTCCTCCCTCCCTCCCTCCCTCCCTCCTTCCCTCCCTCCCTTCCTTCCTTCCTTCCTTCCTTTCTTCCTTCCTTCCTTCCTCTCTTCCTCTCTCTCTCTCTCTTTCTCTCTCTTTTTCTTTCTTTGTGCTGGTAGGGATTGAACTCAGGGCCTGAGCTCTGGCCCTTAGTATTTTTTTTTTTTTTCTATACCACTGGAGCTACAGCTCCACTTCTGCCTTTTTGCTGGTTAATTGGAGATAGGAGTCTTATGGACTTTCCTGCCTGGACTGGCTTCAAATTACAGTCTTACCTCCCAAGTAGCTAGTATTACAGGCATGAGCCAAATGCCAACGGTGCCTGGCTTCCTTCTTAAATTCCTTCATCTTTTTTTATAGAGATTGTACTTTTTGTACACATTTCTTTAAGATCCCTATGAGATACCTATTGAAAGTTTCTTTGGCCTTGTGGGATTTTTCAAAGATACCATGTGGGCTTTGTCCTATCTAATCTGAAACACTGGACTTTCCAGTCCAATATAATTAGGATATAGTGAGTATCCTGGCACTGTCCCCTTGACTTCTGGCTTTTCTCTCAACAAAACATTGAAGGCTATTTATGTGCAAAACTTCAATTCAATATCCAGGAGTTAAGATTTCTGAATCTCTGCCATGGGCCAGAATAGGTGCTCAGAATATGGCAGTGGACAAACTCAACATATATAAAACAAGTGAATCTGTAATTGCATATTATAGATTATAATAGGAAGTTTCTGGGTAAGGAGCTAGGAGTTTTAAGGAGGTTACTTTATATGGGATTCCAGAGAAAGACTTGAGCTGATAGAGGGGCTGAGTTCTGTTACCTGGAGGAGGAGCATTCCTAGACTTAGGATCAAAGAAAGCTTTTTGGCTGGATGCTAGTGACTCACTCCAGTTTTGGCTGGATGCTAGTGACTCACTCCAGTAATCCCTCGCTACTCAGGAGGCTAAGATCTGAGGATCAAGGTTTGAAGTCAGCTCAGGCAAGAAAGTTCTTAAGACTCTTATCTCCAATTAGCCAACAACAACAACAAAAAAAATAGAAGTAGAGCTGTGGCTCAAGAGATAGAACACTAGACTTGAGTGACAAATCTGAGGAATAGTGTCCAGGCTCTGAGTTCTAGCCCTAGTACCACCACACAAAAATTGAACAAGGAAGAAGAGAATGAGAAAGAGGAGAAGAGAAGACAAGGAAAAGAAAGGTGGGAAGAAATTGTCCAGGGTTCTTGGAGTGACATCCTAGACATCAAGAGAATCAAGTATTTTTAGAAAGTGGAGTGATCACGTGGACCAGGTATGCTGCCACGTGGGAGAAAGGAGTCCTGAGACATGATACAGCAGTATGGAAATCACCAGTGATTTCAACAAGAACCAACTCCAAGAGGTAACAAGGATGAAAGCTGTTAGAAACGAACTTCATAAGGAATGTGAAGAGCTGGACTGAAGGCAGCTAGAGCCTACTCATTATGACAGTTTGCTCTAAAAAGGAAGAGAAATTGGATGGTAGCTGAAAAAGGATGTGAGTCTCTGTGTGTGTGTGTGTGTGTGTGTGTGTGAGAGAGAGAGAGAGAGAGAGAGAGAGAGAGTTCTCAGAGCTTCGATGCTGTGTCTGAGCTTTTTTGCTCAAGGCTAGTACTCCACCACTTGAGCCACACCTCCACTTCAGGATTTTTGGTGGTTAATTGGAGATAAGAGTCCCATAGACTTTCCTTTTGAACCACAATTCTCAAATCTTAGCCTCCTGAGTAGTTACAATTATGGGTTTGAGCCACTGGAGCCTGGCTGTGAGTTTCTTCCTTTTTCTTTTCTTTTTTCTTTTGCTGGTCCTGGGGCTTGAACTCTGGGCCTAGGCACTGTCTCTGAGCTCTTTTGCTCAAGGTTAGCACTCTACCACTTGAGATACAGTGTAACTTCTGGCTTTTTCTGTGATGAATTGGAGATAATGAGTTTCATGGACTTTCCTGACCTGGAAGGCTTTGAACCACAAACCTCAGAACTCAGCCACTTGAGTAGCTAGGATTACAGGTGTGAACCACCGGCACCTGGCTTGTTTCTTTTTTAAATGGGAGAAATTATTACAGCTTATTTGTAAACTGGGAATGATCCAGTAGAGAATGATAACATTATGATATATAGGAAAAAGAGGACAACAGTCTTTAGGTGAAAAGATGTAGGCTCTAGTACACAAGGGTATGTTGGTCTCAGAAGCATAGGCCATCCTGCTGTGTCTAAGGTAGATACTCAGAGGTAGACACTGAGGCAGTGCCTCACAGGTGTCCACTCAGTGTGGCAGCTGGTACCTTTGACAGGTGAAGATTCCAGTCTGCCATTGTCTGTGCTACAGTGCATTGAATGAAAGGCCAGCCTCCTACTTCCTAGACACACGGAGACATATGCTCTTCCAAGCCTGTTCCTGACCTTACCATTTTGTTTTCATTGCCTTTATATCCATCCTACAGCTTATAAAACCTTTGCCTCAGACTGGAGGAGCCACTGACAGGGTCATACACTGGTAAGTGACTGAGTAGGGGATTGAACCATCCACATCCCATTCTACATCATTTCCAGGTTGGATTGATGAATACTTCCAAAGACACTGAGATTCTATGTCTTCTGTCTTTGTATTAGACCTCTTTCATCATAGGGTTAGTTGTGTGAATGCAGAGCCAATTTGGGTTCATGGAGTTGCCTTTATCAGATGGACGGGAGCTCCAGGTGTGTACAGATGGCTAGTCTCATTTCTCCATTTGCTGACTAACAGTTTTAGCATATCGGAAGCCTCTTCTGATGCTGAGGGACGGTGTTCCATCTGTATTTTCATACTCCATCTTTAAGGGAACACTCCACATTTTCTTTTTGCTCTTTAGATTTGGGGAGGAGCAGGTGCTGATTCTATTACCCCTAATTAGACAGACACACTTTTTTAAACTGGGAGAAGCCATTCTAGGACTTCTAGTGTAACTCTCTATATGCACTCTGCCTTCTTTAGTCACTTGTATTGGCATTTCAGGAATCTAAGATCTGATTCTAGCTGGGCACGGGTGGCTCATGCCTGTAATCTTAGCACCTCAAGAGGATGAAATCTCAGGATCAAGAATCAAAGCCAACCTGGGCAGGAAAGTTCTTGAGATACTTATCTCCAATTAACCATCAAAAAGCTAGAAGTAGAGCTGTGGCTTAAGTGACAGAGCACTAGCTCTGAGTGAAAAACCCAAGGGACAGTTTCCAGGCCCTGAGTTCAATGTCCAGCAAGTACCAGCAGGCAGGCAGGCACGCACACACGCACACACGCATGCGCGTGCGCACACACACACACACACACACACACACACACACACATACACAAACAGACACACAGATCTGATTCCAGAACTTTCTATACCCAATGTAGGGAAATACACACAATTACTTTATTGCTTTTGTGGAAGAAGCTGTAAGAGAAAGGGTATGAGGGTTTAACCTGGAAGACGTATCTTTTTGGTATTTTAAGGGCTATCATTGTACTCATGTCAGGCCACCGGAGGTAGGGCATTGACATGCAGCTGACAGTTGCTCAATAAATGACGTGTTTTTCTCATAGTCTACTACCCTACCCTGGGAGCTACATATCCCAACTGGCAGGTGTTTTCATTTATACATACACATATGAAGTCTCTGTAGAATATTGTACCTTGTTGTGTCTAATCAGTTCAAATCCTGATTATAACAAGTGGCATCATTTAAAAAAATCTAGAGGTAAAGGTGGAGGAAAAGTATGTTTCAAGTATATCAATGTTTATATGCATATATGTATGTATTATATAACTATCTATTATATATGTATACGTATCTATAGACATATATAAGTATATATACTTATACATATATATGTACTTATGTAATATATATACACATATATATGCGTATATATTTTCCAGTCCTGGAGCTTGAACTCAGGCCTGAGCACATCCCTGAGCTTCTTTGCTCAAGGATAGTGCTCTGCCTCTTGAACCACAGTTCCTAATTTGGCTTTTTGGTGGGTAATTGGAGATAAGCGTCTCACAGACTTTCCGGTATTGTGATCCTCGGATTTCAGCCTTCTGAGTAGCTATGATTACAGGTGTGAGCCACCAGTCCCTGGCTTCCAAGGAGTATATTTAGATGACACTTAAACATGCCATAAAAATTAGTTTATACAAAGTTTAGTTTACAAAATCTCATGAAAGATAAAGTTTTAGAGTATACAAACACTCAAGAGTCACAATACCAATGTTGCTGTAGCTCAGAAGCATAGCTATTAGATAAACACAGCTCAGAAGGAAAGATGTTTAATTCTAGCCTCTCACAGAAAGTTCTGCTGGGGTTCACAGTTAGATCTGCTAGCTTTTCCTCAGTCCTGGAAAAGCAGATAATCAGTCCATTTTGGAGAGTGAGATGGTGACTTTATGAACATTTCCATATATGCTGATTGTGTGGGGGTGATGGGTGGGGCGCAGGGCTGGGCGCAGGCTAGTATTAGTCATATGAATGATGGGCTTGTTTGGATACTGGGCCTCCGTCTCCTGCTGGAATCAGTGCCAGTAAATCCCGCAGAGAGCTTCAACACCACTACTCTGTTTGGGGGCCACTCATATAAAAGTCCATGCCAAGGTACAAACCACAATCCTCCCTTTCTTCGGTTTTCATGCAAAAACTATTTCAGAATAAATTTAAATGTCAAACCTTCAACCACTTTGGGCAGAAGAGGCTTCAGCTCATCCAGTTCACAGTAGAGCAGAAGCAAAAAAAAAAAAAGAAGAGAAATTCTGATGTAAATACTCCCATTTTAAGAGAAGTATAGCTTTCACTAAATTTAAATTTCAGAGAGAAACAAAATAGCTGTATTGGAGGAATAAAAGAAGATCCACTGCAGAAAGCATAAATGTCAGTGGTATTTTCATGCCCAGGAGAAGGTAGGGAGGCCATGTTTGAAGGGTGCCCCAATGGCTGCTTTATGAAGTATGTCAATAAACATGGTCACCACACCATTTAAAATATTCAACATTGATCTAAACAGGCAGAGACATGAAATGCCATTCCAGACACATTTTTGAATACACACATAGAACATAGCAGGAAGAACTGGTGGTTTTATTTTCCCAAGTTTTTATTACGTACACAGTTCCTGTTAAGTACAAATTCAGTGTTCATAGGCTGGGCAGTAGAAAGCACAATTCTAATCAGCTGTAGACAACAGGAAAACTTCCTGAGGGATTTCTAGAAGGTTGATTCTTCATTTAGCAGATGTTTCTTGACAACAGAAGACAGGAAGTTATAAGGCATGTCTCTAGGTTCAAAGAATTGAAATGTGGAAAACTTTTTTTTTTTTTTTTAGGAGAATTTGGTAAGCGGAGGATTTAGAACAACTTTCATAGAGCAATGTGATAAAAGTACAGGTCATAAGAACAAGAGGCCAGACTGATGATTCTAGAATTACAAACTGAAACAGAATGTCCAGGCAATCCACAAAAGTCTTATTTATTTTTAAGAGAAGTCTTAATTGACTTAGGATAGAAATATTTGGACCATGCTGGGCATTGGTGGCGCACGCCTATAAACCTAGCTACTCAGGAGGCTGAGTTTGAGGATCACAGTTCAAAGCCAGCCAGGGCAGGAAAGTCTGTGAGACTTATCTCCAATGAACCACCAGAAAACTGGAAGTGGCACTATGGCTCAAAGTGGCAGAGCGCTATCCTTGAGCAAAAAGCTCAGGGATAGTGCCCAGGCCCTGAGTTCAAGCTCCATGACTGACAAAAGATAAAAAGAATTATTTGGGCCAAGAATGATACTTTCACACATTAATTGATTCAATGTCTCTTAAGTTATGAAGTATGTTCTAATGAACTTCTTTGAGAATTATTAATTAATTAATTTTTGTTCCCGTATGGGCTTGAACTCAGCACCTGGGTGCTGTCTCTTAACATTTTTGCTCGAGGCTAGCATTCTACCACTTCAACCACTTCTAGCTTTTTGGTGGTTAATTGGAGATAAGAGACTTTCCTATTTGAGATGGCTTCCAGCTATGATCCTCAGATCTCAGCCTCCTTAATAGTTAGGATTACAGGAATGAGCTGCCAGTGCCCTGCTTATCCTCAGACTTTTGTATAACCTTTCAGGGATTTGGAGGCTGAGTCCAAGGTTTATTTATTTATTTTTAAACTTGTATAGTTATGTCTGCCACTGTTAATGTTTAACAACTTTTTATTTACATTCGGATCTCCTTTGGTAGAAAATAAGCACTTCTAGGACAAGATTACATTTTTTTTTCCTTTTCTCAAACTCCTTTATTTTTCTCCTTTATTCAAACTCAGAATAAGCATATTACTTTCATCTCATTTTTTTTAACTTCAGCTGTGCCAATAAGAATGTGTTCTAATGAACTCCTTTGAGAATCTGATGAGAATTATAGTACCAGTTCAGGGATTTGACCTCAGGGCTTCAAACTTGGCGAGTTTGCCTGGCTGGAAATATATTGTTTGGGTTTTTTTTTTTTTTTTTTTGGTCATGGGGCTTGAACTCGGCTTGGGCATCAACTGAAGGCCAGCGCTCTATTGCTTGAGCCACAGCACCACTTCCATGGAAATAAATTGTTTGAGCCACATCTCTAGTCCATTTCTGGTGTGTCTTTAATACCTCTCTTACATTTTTTGTTTTTTGTTTTTTTATTGCAGCTTATTGGGGGGTTGCTTAATTGGAGATAGGAGTATCACAGACTTTCCTGCCTGTATAGCTTTGAACTATGATCTTTAGATCTTAGTTTCCTGAGTGACTAAAATTATAGGTGTGAGCCACTGGTGTGTGGTTCTGTTACATTTTGCAACCAGTAGAGAAGCTTCTGTAGGTAGCAATAGTTGGCTAGAAAGGAAGGACATTTCTTTGTTAGTTTTATGGCAAGTGATAATAATTCTAATTTTTTAACTTATGGAAGCGACAACAGTTTTTCTTCTAACACATACTTAAGTTAATATAATAATTGATTTAAAATAGGGGATGAGCTGGGCTCAATAGAGAAGCGGAGCTGTGTCTCAAGTGGTAGAGCATCAGCCTTGAGCAAAAAAGCTCAGGAACAGTGTCTAGACCCTGAGTTCAAGCTCTAGTAGTCTCTTTTTCTCACTCAAACACACACACACAAAAGAAAGAAAGAAAGAAAGAAAGAAAGAAAGAAAGAAAGAAAGAAAAGAGACTGGAAGCATAGGTAAAATGGTAGCGTTCTTGCTCACCACATGTAAGGCCCTGCCTGCAGCATTCAATCTCTAGTACCACAAAAAAAAATTAAGGAAAAGATGCATATCACTTATCTATTACTGTATGACAATCAGTACCCAACACATAGTGGTTTAAATTATGACTTAGAAGTCTGTGGATTTTTGAGGCTCAGATAAACAATTCTCCATGTTGAGGCTCAGATAAATAATTCTCCATTTCAAGGCCTGCTTGGGGGCATTCCTGTATTTGGGGGCTTAATTGGACTGGAAGGCCCAAGGCAACTTTAATTGTTTTTATGGTTCAGATATTTTTGTCTTCTCTGCATGTTCATATGTTGGAATAGAATACCAATATGATACTATTAAGAGGTAAGGCCTTTTGGTGGTGATAGAAGCCAGACCTCTGTTTTCTTGATTAGAATTAGTGCCCTTGTAAGACTTGAGGAAGTCGGTTTGACCCTTTGCCATGTGATCTGCTTGATCTTTCTGCCATGTGAGGATGTAGTCAGATGGTGTGGTTGGTAGAACTGGTCAAGTCCTTGCCAAACACCAAATCTGATGACAATTTGATCTTGTACTCCCTAGCCTCCAAAACGGTCAGAAATCCATTTTGATGTATATACTTTATCCAGTTTCAGAAACTGGATATATCAGCCAGAACAGATTAAGATACTTGTGTGTCTGGTAATTCATCAGATATGGCCAGAATGGGGGGTAGTAACCCAAGCCCACCTCTCTCCAAGGGGTCTTATCCTTTGGGAAAATGGCTGGGGCATCTTTATATTTTAGCTGGATCCTAAGAGAGGGAAAAGGAAAAACCACAGAGTCTTGTAATTCCTGGATCTTGTAAACCATCATTTTTGCCACATTTTATTTGCCAAGCAAGTGAGAGAAATTGTCAAGATTCAAGGAGGCATGGGGGAAAACGAGCCCACATCGTATGCTCGTGTGTGTGTGTGTGTGTGTGTGTGTGTGTGTGTGTGTGTGTGTGTGTGTGTGTGTTGCTACTGAGGATTGACCTGAGAACCAGGACACTTCACTCAAGGTTGAAGCTCTACCACTTAAGCCACACTTTCACTTACAGAATTTGTTGGTTAACTGAAGATAAGTGTATTTTGGATTTTTCTGCTGGGGTTGCCTTCAAATCATGATAATCAGATTTCAGCCTTCTGAGTAGATAGGATATATTTTGGATTTTTCTGCTGGGGTTGCCTTCAAATCATGATAATCAGATTTCAGCCTTCTGAGTAGATAGGATTATAGGCCATTGGTACCTGGTTGAGACTGTCTTCAACTTTCCTAGTCTAACTGTGCAAAGGTGAGAGTATATTAAATTGTAAGGAAATTGTGTATTAAATTATTCTGGCTTTTTCGGCTACTTCTTTCTTTCTTTTCTTTTCTTTTTTTTTGGTTGTTGGTTGTGGGGCTTGAGCTCTGGGCCTGGGCACTATCCTTCAGCTCCTCAGCTCAAGGCTAGCGCTCTACCACTTGAGCCACAGCGCCACTTCCAGCTTTTTCTGTTTATGTGGTGCTGAGGAATCAAACCCAGGGCCACATGCATGCAAGGCAAGCGCTCTACCACTGAGACACCTTCCCAGCCCCATCAGCTACTTATTTCTGAATATATCTCACCTTTGATCTTGCAGAATGTATAGCATTAACTAAATCCATTTTAGTGATTCTGACCATAATCAACTTTGACTGGTACCAGGGCATCCCTCTACAGATTTGAGATGAACAAGAATAAATTGGTTTATGATCTATGTTGAAATTATTGTATCCCATAAAGTAAACCTTTTTATTTATTTATTTATTTTTGGCTTGTTCTGGGGCTTGAACTCTTGGGCATGTCCCTGAGCTTCTTTTTGCTCAATGCTCGAGCTCTGCCACTTGAGCCACAGCACCACTGGCTTTTTCTGAATAATTTATTGGAGATAAGAATCTTCCTAGCCCAGCGCCGGTGGCTCAAGCCTGTAATCCTAGCTACTCCGGAGGCTGAGATCTGAGGATCTCAGTTCAAAGCCAGCCCGGGCAGGAAACTCCTTGAGACTTTTATCTCCAATAAACCACTAGAAAACCAGAAGTGGTGCTGTGGCTTAAGCAGTAGAGCGCTCTCCTTGAGCTGAAGAGCTGAGGGACAGCATACAGGCCCAGAGTTCAAGCCCCACAACTGACACACACACACACACACACACACACACACACACACAAAAGAATCTTCCTGACTTTCCTGCCCAGGCTGGCTTCAAACTGTGATCCTCAAATCTTGGCCTCCTGAGTAGCTAGGATTACAGGCATGAGCTACCAGCACCTGGCTTAAAGTAAACTCTTTTACCTTCATCTCAGAGCTTATAAAGCAGGCAAATACTCAGTGGGGAAAAAATAATTAGAGTAATTGGATCCAGTCCCTCCCTCCCTCTCTCCCTCCCTTCTTTGCACCCCTCTCTCCTCCCTCCCTCCCTCCCTCCCTCCCTCCTTCCTTCCTTCCTTCTTTCTTTCCTTCCTTCCTTCCTCCCTTCCTCCAATATCAGAGCTGAACTCATGGTCTGGATGCTATCTTTTAGCTTTTTTTTTCCCTCTCAAGACTGGTGCTCTACCATTTCAGCTAATTAATGGAGATAAGAGTCTCTTGGACTTTCCTGCCTGGGTTGGCTTTAAATCAAGATCATCAAGTCTCAGCCTCCTGAGGATGACAGGCATGAGCCACCAGGGCCCAACTTATTATTATTTTCAATTTTAGGTATGATATTATTTCTAAGCCACAGCCTTTGAGTGTGACGGTGGGCAGAGGAAGCGTGTGGTGTGCCACCTTTCCTGTTCAGAATCTCTCTTGGAGGAAAGAGTTTGGGTTTGAGAATTATTTTAGACTATTGTTTTTCTGCCATTTATTGTTATCACCATACCTCCATCTACAAACTGGAGTATTGTTCAAAACACAAATGTCATCAGAGAAGAATGTGTTCACCAAACACGGACAGTATATCACACTCTCAAATGCTGAAAAGAGAAGCTAGAGGAAATTTAGGATAGCGGGTATGGAGCTGATGTTTCCCTTTTTTCCTGTTGTCACCTTGTCTCTTCCAGTCATGACGTACATCCATGGAATCAAGTCACTGACATATTTATGATCCTCTGTCACATTTGGTGGTTATTAATATCATAGAGGTGGCAAGGACATTTTCAAAATGAAGTGTCTCCTGTCAAGAGAAAATGAAAACTTGAGATAATCCAGACACTGGCACTGGGCTTTCTATGTTTGATCCTTGCATAGAGTGTGAATCTGAACAATTTGCCCCAAGCTTAGTGTAAGAGAAAGAAAAATAACAGTGTTGAGATTCCCTTGTGTTGGTGATAGGATCTTAATGCTGTTGCTACTATCATTTCAGCAATAATAATAATAATGTAGATGGTGATGGTTAGAAATACCTGTTACTAAGTGGTCTCAGGGACTGTGCTAAGAACTTTCTGTACCTAAGCCAATTTAATCCTCACAAAAGCATTCAGTATCATTACTCCTACCTTACTTTTTTTTGTGCTGGGCCTGGGGTGCTGTCCCTAACTTTTTTTTGTTCAAGGCTAGTGCTCTACCACTTGATCCACAGCTATACTTCTGGCTTGGTTTTTAGTGGTTGATTGGAGATAAGAGTCTCAAGGACTTTTCTACCCAGTCTGGCTTTGAAACTTGATCCTCAAATCTCAGCCTCTTGAGTAGCTAGGATTATAGTTGTGAGCCACCAGCACTTGGCACATCCCTACTCTTACAGATGAGGACACTGAGGCCCAGAGGGGTCACACAACTACTAATGGAGAAGCTGGGATAGAGGTTGGTGCTGACCAGTGAATTCTGTTGATAGTAAACGTGAAGGGTATGATTTTTCTGTAAAAAGAGAAGATCACTTGAGAGGAAGCTGCCTCATCTTGAAAGTTACTGTTAATTCTGAGGAGGAGACTGATGTTGACTTGCAGCCACCAGTTTGGTCCCCAACCTCTTCAGGAAGGGGCTCGGGACAGGACAGGGTTATTGGAGGCTTCTCCTGATTTTGTTTATAGCCATGTAGCTAGTAAGTGTCTCATTTTACAGAGAAGGCTTTGAAGCAGCCCATGGCCTTAATGTTGGGTTACAAGACCATTTCCTTGTTTGGTCCTAGGAAAGGAGACCTTTTCAAGGCACCGTTAACTGAGCAGGCATTTAGAGCCCCATTCATGTGTGCCTTTTGTTCTTGACACACAGGAATCACAGAGATAAAAGTTGGGATACGAGAGAAGAGATATGGCCAGATTTTATGGAGAAATGTTAACAGGAAGGAGACCTTCAGGCTGGATTTCTTTATTGCTTGGTGGGGTCTGTGTGGATCAGTGTTTATGAGTAGGGACTCTAGAGGAACTCTCAAATTTAAATTTTAGCTTGGTATTGGTGGCTCATGCTTGTAATCCTAGCTACTCAGGAGGCTAAGACCTGAGGATCTCAGGTCAAAGCCAGCTGGGCAGGAAAGTCTGTGAGACTCTTATCTCCAATGAACCACCAAAAAGCCAGAAGTAAAGGTACGGCTCAAGAGGTAGAGCATCAGCCTTGAGTGAAAAAGCTAAAGAACAGAGCCCAGGCTATTAATTCAAGCCCTACAGTGCTCAATAGGAAATGTACTCATTACCTTGCTCATGAAACTGTAACCCCTCTGTACAGCATTTTTACAATAAAAAACATACAAAAAAGAAAAAAAATTCCATTAATGTTTACAGTAGGAGTTCTGAAGGATTTATTATTTTAATATCCTAATAATGCTATTAGGAAAAGTCAGAAACTTTGAAATGGCTCATTTCTTCACAGAAATTCTTGCTGGTATCTCTTTCTGAAAGCTGCTGTCCTCTGCATTCTGCAGTGCTCTATATCTTGGAGTTGGGGTCAGGACTCTCACCTGCACACCTGGTATTGAACTGGGGCTCTGCTGATATATGTTAGAGAGGAAGGCATCCTTTGGCTGGCAGATTTTACCCCAGCTGTCTTATTACTGTACCCAGAAAATGATTGCTTTTCTCACCTCCTAATCATACCTCTAAGTATTCTATGGGTAAGGATGATGCTTTTCTCTTGACAGGTAGTTTTATAGTATAGGCCTGTCCTTGTCACTCTTCATTGCTTTTAATCATTACAGGATGACTAGAACTTCGTAAACATATATAGGTTCACAGACAATGTGCTAGAGGAAGGAAGATAGTGAACCTATTATTATAAATAGTACCTGAAAACAATCATCCCAGATCTGGTGATATTAGTTGGCAATAAGAAAGGAAGTGATGAAATGCAATAATAATTTTATTTTATTTTTAAAGGAAAGCCTCCAGGCATATTCAAGATGGCTTGCTAGTGTGTTTAATCTGATTGGCATTTTAGCATGTCAGAGATCTGAAAATTGATCCTAACTTTTCTTTATGGATGAAAAAGTGAATTAGAAGACAAGAATAGAATAAAACTGTAGTTCAAATTGTCACAATTTTTTTTTAAAATTTTTTTGTCAGTTGTGGGGCCTGAACTCTGGTCCTGGGCACTGTCCCTCAGCTCTTCAGCTCAAGGCTAGCACTCTACCACTTGAGCCACAGTTCCACTTCCGGCTTTTTCGGCCTATGTGGTGCTGAGGAATTGAAACCAGGGCCTCATGCACGCAAGGCAAGCGCTCTACCACTGAGCCACCTTCCCAGCCCCTGGTTTATAATTTGAATTTTAGAAATATAATAGAAATATGTAAAACCATTGCCCTTTAAATTTTGCTATTATGAACTTTTAAGAACAGATTCAAAGGAGACTAGGTAATACTATCCAATTTCCTTGCTCGGTCCTTCCTTCCTTCCTTCCTTCCTTCCTTCCTTCCTTTCTTTCTTTCTTCTCCCTTACTTTCCCTTCCCTTCCTTTTTATTTTCTTTCTTTTTTGGGGGGGGGGGTCCGGTTGTGGGGCCTGAACTCTGGGTCTGGGTGCTGTCCCTCAGCTCTTCAGCTCAAGGCTAGTGCTCTGCCACTTGAGCCACAGCGCCCCTTCCGGCTTTTTTCTTTTTGCTTATGTGGTGCTGAGGAATCGAACCCAGGGCCTCAGGCTTGCAAGGCAAGCGCTCTACCACTGAGCCACCTTCCCAGCCCCTCATTTTATTTTCTATTTTCCTTTCTTTTTGGTGCTGGTCCTGGGGCTAGAACTCAGAGCCTGGGTGTTGGTTTATACTTGCTAGTCTAAGGGTTGCTGAGTTGAGTTTTTTAGACTTCATCTGCAGACAGAGAAAAGCAAAAAAATACAGTATCTTTTCTCTCTTTCCTTTCTTTCTTTCTTTCTTTTTTTCTCTTTCTTTCTTTCTTTCTTTCTTTCTTCCTTCCTTCCTTCCTTCCTTCCTTTCTTTCTGTGTGTGTGTGTGTGTGTGTGTGTGTGTGTGTGTGTGTTTCAGTACTTGGACTTGAACTCAGGGCCTCACATTCTCACTTGGCTTTTTCTGCACAAAGCTGGTGTTTTACCATTTGAGTCACAACTGGTTAATTTGAAATAAGAGTTAGCTGGTTAATTGGAGGTAAGAGTTACTTGGATTTGTCTGCCTGAGCTGGTTTTGAGCCTTGATCTTCAGATCGCAGCCTCTAGCATGGCTAGCATTAGAGCTGTGAGCTACCTGTGCTGTGGCTAGAGAGTCATTTTTTAAAAAAATTAGCATGCATTAGTTTAATATGTTTAATATTAATTAATATTAATATTAATTAGTTTAATATCCTGATCAAATTCCACCTCTATCATTCTTCCCTATGGGACTCTTCCTTCTTAAGCCAGTTTCAACAGGTTCCATTGTTCTGTTTTCATTATGCAATAATAATAATGCAGATGGTGGTGGTTAGAAATACCTATTATTAAGTGGTCTCAGGGACTGTTCTAAGCACCTTCTGTACATTAGCCAATATAATCCTTACAAAAACATTCAGTATCATTACTCCTACTTTACTTTTTGTGTGTGTGTGTGTGCTGGGCCTGGAGCTTGAACTAAGGGACTGGGGTTCTGTCCCTGACTTCTTTTGCTCAAGGCTAGTTAGTGCTGTATCACTTGATATATTTGATAATTGCTTCAACCATATTCATCCCCATTTACCCTCTTTGTTAGCCCTCCTCACGGTTTGATCATCTGCATCAAAAGTAATGATACTAGGCTGGATATGGTGGTTCATCCCTGTAATCCCAGCATGTAGGAGGCTGAGGCAGGAGAAGCTCCAGTTCTAGGCCAGCCTGAGCTACATAGTGAGACTGCTCCAAAAAAAGGTAATGACAATAGCATTAGTTGCTGTTAGTCCACACACACTGTTGTTAGCCCTTCAATACTTGTGATGGCAGGTATTATTACAGTAACTTAGAAAAGCTCAAGAGTTCAGTTATTTAGGTTAGACATCCAGTAAGTTACTTAACTCCTCTCAGGATTGTGATTTCCTCATCTGTAAAGACAGAACAGACTAGGCTGGGCATCGGTGGCTCATGCCTGTAATCCTAGCTACTCAGGAGGCTGAGATCTAAGGATCACGGCTCAAAGTTAGCCCAGGCAGGAAACTCCGTGAAACTCTGATCTCCAATAAACCACTAGAAAACCCCTCAGAAGTGGCACTGTGGCTCAAGTGGTAGAGTGCTGGCCTTGAGCTGAAGAACTGAGGGACAGCACCCAGGCCCAGAGTTCAAGCCCTATGACTGACACACACACACACAAAAGAAAGAACAGACTTACAGTAATAATCATTATTTTTTCATTACACTTTTAATGTGTTTCATTACAGTGATTCCCTCATCTATTGCAGGAGTTAAGTTCCAGGTAGGTGAAAATCCACTGTGTAGCAGTGTTTTACATACATACACACACACATACACACACATACATATATATATGTGTGTGTGTGTATATATATGTGTATATATATATATATATATATATATATATATAGGCTTTATAAATCCTCCCACTCTCCTATAAACCTTTCCCACTCTCATTAACCTTTCCCACACTCTTATAAACACTTCATATGCTCTTAAACACTTTCTACACTCTTAAACCTATGTAATTTTAACAACACATAAAATTCTATATGGGTACTCCTAGCGAAGCACACTACAACTTGAATGATGAAGATCATGAATTAGGTGGCTGTGCAGTACTGATGGTGATGACTGATGGTGACTGACGGTAAGATGAATGTACTGCACAGCCAAGCAGACTACTACAGCGCTTCTGAAGGCACCGCTTCATCAGGTGGTACAGTATCTTCACCTGGGCCCTAACTTCTATGTACACTAAAGGTGTATGCATAACATCTCTTCCTCTGAGTAATGAGCATAGTTATGGGTACTGGCTAGTGCTGCTTTTTCTCCTGAATGAGAAACTGGCATGCCACTCTTGATTGTATTTATGAAGTACAATGAACAAAGCCTCTGGAGGTCCCATTCTTCAGCCACTCCCTGAAGTTCTTTGGCCATTCTGACCATAGTTGCAAGACAATCGAGTGTTAGGCCAACCTCCTCCTCTTTTCCAACCCATAGTTCATCTTGTTCCTCATCCTCTTCTTTGCTTTCTGACTTTGTCTCATCCATGTTAAAAATGTGTTCAGGTTTAGAGCCCCCTTCCTCGATGATGGATTTGAACATGTCGTTCAATTACTCCTGGGCTCTGGCTTTTTCTGCAGAGGTAGCTTCTTCATACAGAGAAATGCTCTTGAGTCCAAAGTGTCTTATTTGAAATTTGTCAAACCAGCCCTTGCTGGCACTGAATGGGGTTGGTTTGGTGGGAGAAGCACTCAACGGTCCTGCTTCTGAGTTGTCCTTCGTCTTCATCCTCCTCAATGTCACGAACATCTGTGCTTTCTGCAAAACTACCAAAGTTTCTTTTTTTTGTCAGTGAGATATTCTTCTTCCTACAGTCCTTTATCCCTAGGGCCAATGCAAACAACGGCCTCACTGTGGGAAGTGACCACCTTCTTTGCAGTCTTGTTAAAAGTTATAGTTGCTGTAGACCTAATATTCTTCTCATCTTTCTTTTTTATTGGGTGGGGGGTCCGGTCGTGGGGCCTGAACTCTGGGCCTGGACGCTGTCCCTCAGCTCTTCAGCTCAAGGCTAGCACTCTACCACTTGAGCCACAGTGCCACTTCCAGCTTTTTTCTTTTTTGCTTATGTGGTGCTGAGGAATCGAACCCAGGGCTTCATACATGCAAGGCAAGCGCTCTACCACTGGGCCATCTTCCCAGCCCTCTTCTCATCTTTCTTTATGTAGCAAATAGTAGATTTGTAGATCCCATAATGGTGGCCTATAGCTGCGTAGCTCTTGCCTTCCTTTAACATGTCGAGAAGTTCCACCTTCTCCATCTTCCTCTGGTGCTTGTGTTCACTGCCAGAAGCCTTAGAAGGCATAGAATGTTTGGGTAGTATCATAGGGCTTGAAATAAATTCAATAAATAAAATAGCACCATGGTGTAATGCTATGCGCAGCGATCAGACATTGATGTGAAGTGGACAAGGAGAGATGTTGAATGCATAGGCATAGTGCCAGAGAGCAAGCAGACCAATGCTATGGTCACTGAGTCAGTCGGCACCCAGAATACAGAACACAGTGCTGTGGTTGGTCGCCTTCCATTCTACCAGCCAATAGTGTGCCTTATACAATTTCGCATTGACAAACTCATGCATTTCCATTGAGTACAGTATGGTATTCATCCACTGATGGGATACATACTGTATTTTATTTCGATTTAATATTCTTTTAATATTTGAATTAACATTTTTTTATATTTTACATTGTTTCAAATTTTAGGCAAAATAATTAAAATCATAAATACTATGTAAATACCTATATATTACAAATCCTGTGATATAGCGAGAACTTCTTGATACAGAATTTATACATATATATATATATACATACATATATATATTCAAACCCATGATACAGTGAAGCAACAATAAGTGAATTGTGATGTAGTGAGTGATGACTGTATTGTCTTCATACAGGCATATAAAGTACTTTGATCATAATTACTCTCCCTAACACCCTGTCCATCCCCTCTTCCTCCCTCTGCTCCCCCACTTCCAGCCTTTTTGCTCAAGGCTCTACCACACCTCCACTTCTAGCTTTTGGGTGGTTCATTGGAGAGAAGTATCTCACAGAATTTCTTGCCTGGGTTGCTGCCCAATGGTGATCCTCAGATCTTGGTCTCCTGAGTAGCTGGGATTACAGGCACGAGTCACGGTACCCAGCTGTAAGAAGATATTTCTAATGAATCTAGATTGGCAAAATTTTGCAGCCTTCTAGGACCTGGGTCCCAAGCCACTGAAGCAGAGAAGGCATTCATCTAGTTTTCAGACCTGGGCTTTTGCCTTGGGTGTATACCACAGGACAGAGTGGGTGGGCATTCTCCTAAAGGGGTGATATGGGGAAGGAAGCCCAAGCTGGTAAATGGAAGAGAAAGGAAACGATAGAAAGCCAAGGGAGAAGGGTTGGGCAGAGGGGGACAAAAAGCCTACCAATGTCTGGTCAAAATGTAACCAAGTTTTAGCTCTAAGTATCAAAAGAATTTCAATCATATGAAAAATATAACATATACTAAAACCTTTAATAAAATCCCTGCTTATACCAAAGTGCTCAAGAAATATTTGACAGGTAAACAGTAGCTTCTGTAGATACTATACTCAGTAAGTTATCTTTTGGGCTCCTAATGCCATTATATAGATTGTAAAACTATACTAGCATGATTTTTTTCCCCTGGTAGGTTGTGGGGCCTAAACTCTGGGCCTGGGCGCTGTCCCTCAGCTCTTCAGCTCAAGGCTAGCACTCTACCACTTGAACCAAGCACCACTTCCAGCCTTTTTTGTTTATGTGGGGCCTCATGCATGCAAGGCAAGCACTCTACCACTGAGCCACATTTCCAGCCTCACTAGCATGATTTTTAAAGAGGATAATTAGTATTGATGATGAGGATGATGATGATGATGATATTTTGTATTCAGGACTTGGATGCTGTTCCTGAGATTTTGAGCACTCTACCATTTGGGCAACAGCTTCACGCCTGGCTTTTTGATGATTAATTGGAGATAAGAGTCTCACAAATCTTCCTGCCTGGGCCATGATCTTCAAATCTCAGCCTCCTAAGTAGCTAGAATTATAGGCATGAGCCATCAGTACTTGGTTTTCTTTTCTTTTCTTTTTTTTTTTTTTAGTCAGTTGTGGGGCTTGAACTTAGGGCCTGGATGCTGCCCCTGAACTTAAGGCCTGGATGCTGCCCCTGAGTTCTTTTGTTCAAGGCTAGCACTCTACCACTTTGAGCCACAGCTCTACTTCCATTTTTTTTTCTGAGTGTGGGGCTTGAACTCAGGGCCTGGGCACTGTCACTGAGCCTGTTCGTTCTCAAGGTTGGTGCTCTATCACTTGAGCCACAACAGTTAAGATATAAGATAAGATAAGATATAAGATAGTTAAGATATAAGAGTCTTGTGGAGACTTTTCTTCCTGGACTGGCTTCAGCCTCGATCCTCATCTCTCAGCCACCTGAGTAGCTAGGATTACAGGCATGAGCCACTGGTGCCTGGCTTCCACTTCCAGTTTTTAAGTGGTTCATTGGAGAGAAGAGTCTCATGGGGACTTTTCTTCCTGAGCTTCTCAGATTTCAGTCTCCTGAGTAGCTAGGATTACAGGCATGAGCCAACAGCACCCTGCTTGATACTATTTTTGTAATATCATCTTTTGATTTTTTTGGGGGGGGGGGGTTCGGTCATGGGGCCTGAACTCTGGGCCTGGGCGCTGTCCCTCAGCTCTTCAGCTCAAGGCTAGCACTCTACCACTTGAGCCACAGTGCCACTTGCAGCTTTTTCTGCTTATGTGGTGCTGAGAAATCGAACCCAGGGCCTCATGCATGCAAGGCAAGCGCTTTACCACTGGCCACCTTCCCAGCCCTGTAATATCATCTTTTAAACACAAAGTTTGGAAAGAAGTCAGGACTAAAATAGCAAAACACAAAGTAACCCGAAAAAGGCAAACAAGCTGCCTGTTTTCTTATGTACATAGCAAATATATTTGAATTGTTCCGTGTATAGTCACATGATCATGAGAGATCCCCCAAATTGCATTATAATAAACATTATAATTGTTGTAGCAAAAGTCTGAAGACAAATATCTATCAGCAAGAACTGGTGCGGAAAAGATTATGGTACATTTATTGAATAAAGGTGCCCTGTACTCATAAATGGATAACGTTGAATTGCAACTCCTTTGTACAACCAGCTAAAGATTATAAAGCATTAAAAATGTAGATAACTGGGGCTGGGAAGGTGGCTCCGTGGTAGAGCGCTTGCCTTGCATGCCTGAGGCCCTGGGTTCGATTCCTCAGCACCACATAAGCAAAAAGAAAAAAGCCGGAAGTGGCGCTGTGGCTCAGGTGGTAGAGCGCTAGCCTTGAGCTGAAGAACTGAGGGACAGCGCCCAGGCCCAGAGTTCAGGCCCCACGACCGGACCCCCCCCCCCAAAAATGTAGATAACTGCATTTTAATGTGAAAAAACAAAGATAGCCTGTTACCTTATAAAAGGCACCACAGAGCTGAATGAGGAGCAGAGGAGTTCTCCTTACTTCACCTCAAATGTGTGTAGAATGCTCTTAAGTCAGTCTGTAAGGCTGGAATTGCACACCATCCAAATATTTCCCAAAGAGTCCTCTGTGACATGTCCACATAGCCTCTAGTCAGGACACCTTGCACCCAGCTGATACTGCTTTTGGAGTTGATAGGCATTGCTAGTTCTTCAGTTGCCCAACAATTAAGCTGCTTCCATTTAGGGGCCACATTAGCAATAAATAGTCATTAAAAGCCTCTAGTCAACCAGAAGATGAAGAAGATGAGGAAGAGGAAGAGGAGGCGAAGGAGGAGAGGAAGAAGAAGATGAGGAGGAGGAAGAGGAGGAGGAGGAGGAGGAGGAGGAGGAGGAGGAGGAGGATGATTAAGAAGAAGATCCTGTTACTTGCTAGAATCAGGATGAACCAAAAGGATCATGAACGAAGTGAAATTAGCCATAAAACGCTCCAACACAGTTTGATTTCATTTGTATGAAGTAACTAAAGTAATCAAACTCAACAGAAACTGAGAGCAGAAGGATGGTTGCCAGGAGCCAGTGGAGCAGGGAGGGGGGAGTTGCTAACCAGCATGTATAAGCTTTCAATTACACAAGTTGCGTAAGCTTTAGAGATCTGTTATACAACACTATGCCTGTAGCTAACAATATTGTATTGTGTATTTAAGAATCTGTTAAGAGGATAGATCGCATGTTAAATGTTCTTACTCCAGTAAGATTGAAATAAAAAATAATTTTTAAAAATGCCAACCTTCCCCTGAGTTCAGGGTTGTACATGTTGAGGGCCTTCCTTCCCTCTTTTCTTTCTTTTCCTTCCCTCTTTCCTTTCCTTTACTTCTCTTCCCTTCCCTTCCTTTTTCCTTCCTCCTTCCTTCCTTCCTTCCTTCCTTCCCTCCCTTCCTCCCTCCTTCCGTTCCTTTTTTCTTCTCTCCCTCCCTCTCTTTCCTCTTCCTTCCTTTTCTCCTTCCCTCCCTTTTTCCTCCCTCCTTCCCTCCCTTTTTCCTCTCCTTCCATCCCTCCCCCCTTTTCTCTTTTCCTTTTCTCCCTCCCTCCTTTCATCCTCCTTTCCACCTTCCTTTCTTTTCTCTTTCTTCTTTCTTTTTCCTTTTATCATTCCTTCTCATGCTTCCTTTTGAAATAAAGTGTTTATGCTGAATGTTGTTTAATGATTTCAGAAACCATGGCTGTCCAAGATTTCTATTATTAGTTTTATAAAATATATCACTTTTTAATGACAAATATAGCTAATCCCCAATTAATATTAAAACCTAACGTACCTACAATTGGATTCTGGACAATAAAAACAACTGATATGCTTCCTTGAATTTTATAGAATAGAAAATCATTACCAATTTCACCTAATTACTCACTATATGTTAAAACTATTAACTTTTTTTTTTTTTTTTTGGGGTCCGGTCGTGGGGCCTGAACTCTGGGCCTGGGCACTGTCCCTCAGCTCAAGGCTAGCGCTCTACCACTTGAGCCACAGCGCCACTTCTGGCCTTTTGCTTTTTGCTTATGTGGTGCTGAGGAATCGAACCCAGGGCCTCAGGCATGCAAGGCAAGCGCTCTACCACTGAGCCAACTTCCCAGCCCTATTCGCTTATTTTTTGAATGGATTACACATGCATGTGAAATAAAAATTTTAAAATGATACAAAAGGTACAGAGTTCCATTCCTCAGAGTCAAACAATGCAATAGTTTTTTCTGGAATGTTCCATGGAAATATAAATAATTACATACGTATACATTTATTTCCTTCTTCCAGTTTTAATACTTGGTTTAGTCACTTTCTCATTCCTCTCCTTATTTGTCCTGTGGTGATTTTTGCTTCCTCTTGCTGCTTAGTTTTAATATATAAGAAACAAAAATCAATTTGCCTATGTTAAAAATCCTGATAATTTGGGGGGGGATTCATAATGTTTGAATTAACTTTGAAAGAGTTGATGTCTTAAGATGCTGAGTCTTACAGTCTTCTATTTTTTATGTCCAATTAGTAGAACTGTAGGAATTTTATCTTTTTGTTGTCTTTGTAAACTGAGTGGAGTGGATCAGATTCCATCTATTATATCTTTTGGGTGTTCAGATGTATGGAGATGATTTCTGCCAATTATGTTTTTTACTCAGGCTTCATACTGGGTTGTTTTTCAGCTTATTATTTTGAGCTCTCCATGTTATTTGTATGTATCTTTGCAGTAAAATGATGATGTTAAACTGAATGGCTTGGTATACTTGATTGTGTGGACATGGCTTCATTTTTCTAGCTGTCTTCTGGATCAAAAAGCAATGTCAGATATTAAATATGAACACATGAAACAGCCCAAACTACAGGCACTTATAAAAGTGAAACAAACCAAATCAAACCAAATAATCATGAACACAAAAACTATTCTATGTGATTCCTTGTAAACCAGTTTTGCCCCAAGTTAGTGAAAACAAAAGAAAATGAAATAAGGTGAATACTGAGGTTAAGACTTATATTATAATCATAAAAACCTTCAATTGCAATTTTTTTTGTTTCTTTTTTTTGTTGTTGTTGGTTGTAGGGTTTGAACTCTGGGTGTGAGCACTGTCCCTAAGCTCTTCAGCCCATGGCTAGCCCTCTACCACTTGAGCCACAGCGCCACTTCTGGTTTTCTGGTGGTTAATTGGAGATCAGAGTCTCACAGACTTTTCTGCCCAGGCTGGCTTTGAACTGAGATTCTTAGATCTTAGCCTCCTTTGTAGCTAGGATTACAAGTGTGAGCCACTGGTGCCCAGCTTTAAAACACATTCTTTATAGACAATCTTATAATAATATGTATCTCAAATTTGAGCTTATAAAATAGTACAAAATATGCTTTTACTACTTATATGTTGTAGTTCTACATATAATTTTTTTTCCTTTTCTTTCTTGTTTTTTGTTTGTTTTGTGCTTCTTTTTGGAGGGGCTTGAACTCAGGGCCTGGGTACTTTCCCTGAGCTTTTGTGCTCAAGGCTAGTGCTCTACCACTTGAGCCACATATCCACTTCCAGCTTTCTTGAATAGTTAATTATAGATAAGAATCTCACTGACTTTCCTGCCCTTGCTGGCTTTGATCCATGATACTCAGATTGCAGCCTACTAAGTAGCTAGGATTACAGGCCTGAGCTACCAGTGTCCAGCCTACTTGCAATTTCATTTGAAAATAAAGTATAGTTGACAACAAAACAAAACAAAATACTTGTGATGTAGCTTACAGACATAAGAGTTGTCAGGGTAAGCCCAATGTCAGTAGGCCCATGACCCATAGTACTTTGGGTCAGAAATATTTACAAACAAAGCATCTTAGAGTCCTATATGTGATTCTTTTTGCTTACCTGCAATGTATGGATGGTTAAGATAAAACAGAGTGGAAACCAGACCTACCCAGGCATAGTTTTCACATGAATACAAAGGAAATGATTCATTGACAACCTGTAAGACCTTGCCTGGAAAATACAGCTCACTATTACATCACTAAGTATTTGAAAACAAAATGTTGGGGGCGACAGATTGGAAATCAGTCCTTATCACTTTCTCTTATTAGTTTGACTATTTGTGTTCATTATAGCAACCACTATTATTGTCTTTTGTTTTGCTTTGTTGTCTAAGTGTATTCTGGTAAATTCTGGAGGTGGCAAAGTAGGTAGAGGCTCAGTGGTTTGCATTGAGTAGTATAGAGAGGAGAAAAAGCCAGAAATTATAAAATCTAGTCCTGCCTACAAAGTAGGACTGCAGAAACTGTGTTAATTAAATCTCTTAGAAACTCAGTTTTCCTATTCTGTAGAATGAATATCATACTCATTATACAAAATTGTTATAAAAATGAAATGAGGTCACATAAATGAAACATTTAGGTCAGTATTTTGATATACTTTTTAAGCCCTTTTCAGTGCTATGTTAACAGTCCTACAATTGTAGTTTTAGCTTATGTTTTAAATTCTGCATTGCTAGATGTCTTCTATATCATAGTAGTAAGTTAGGGTACTTGCATATTGAATCCTTAATATTATGCTTTTCCTGAGGGTTAATTTAGAACAAATTTCTTTTGCTTTCTGTCTACTTTGGAATGGACGGACAAGATTATTTTGAGGGGATTAAGATGAACCTACAATTTATTGAATCATACAAAATTCCCACTTCCAAACTTCTTATATACCATAGTACTTGTATATTGAATCCTCGATATAATGCTTTTCCTGGGAACTAATTTAAAACAGATTTCTTTTGGCATTTTAGGTACTGACCTCTTTGCCTACTTTGAGAAAAAAAAAAGACCAAGAGTATTTTTAGGGTATTAAGATGAACCTACAGTTTATTAAAGCAAAACACTAAATAAAGTTAGAATGAAGTTATAACACATTTGCCAGGTGACATATCTAACAGGGCAATAACCAGCAGGCATAAGCAAAATCATAAAGTGCATTTATCTGCCAACACATTTATGTAAGTCATTACACTACTGGTGAGGAATTTCCTGCTGTATGTCATTTTTTCCCCCCTATGGAACTTTTCAATAGCTAGTAATGGACTGTTGTGTTTCCTTTTCAAGCCTAGCTGTTATCAGTCCCACTCAGATATTCCTTCCTATTCAGTTTGGAGGGCTTTGTGACACTTATGAATGGGTGTGTGCCTATTTTTTAATGATTAGAATGTTGATTTATATCTAGAAGACTCATCATTTTTGCTTCTTACATATAGGACTGTTATAAACATTTACTCTTTCAAACATGTCCATTCTTTGAACTAGGAAAAGGAGGCTGTAAAATCAAAAGCCACATGTACATTTTATAAGAAATAAGTTCTTAGTAAAATAATATGCCAGGGTAGCAACTAAAGAAATCTTCCAAGAGTCAAGAGAACAAATTTGAGCATTTCTAGTTACATAGATGAAGCCAAGGAGGTTGAGTCCCAGCTCTGTCACCTACCTACTTAGTTAGTTTGGGTGCCAGCTCACAGTCTAGTTTTCTTCACCTGGAAAAATGGACACTCTATCATTATGTAGCACCCCAGAAAAATATAGCTTACCAATGTGGTATAAAGCTTCACAGAAAGTTGCAATGTGGCTCAAAGTGGTGAGTGCTAGCCTTGAGTAAAATTGCTTAGGGTCAGCACCTAGGCCCTGAGTTCAAGCTCTAGGACCAACCAATAAAATAAAATAAAAACAAAAACGTAACTTATGCAGTCTCAGGTCAAGTTGCTTGGATATGCAAATTGAAAGTTCAGCTATTTCAATGTTTGTGCAGAAAGCTGATAAGAAGAAATGTAAACAAGATAAATAGATTTACTTTTTTTCTGTCAGTGGGAAAACATGATTTTATTATTAAAAAATAGATTCAAAGCAAAGGAAGGGGTGACATTGTCAAAAAAATATACCCATTACCTGACTTATGAAATGGTAACTCCTCTGTATTACACCTTAATAATAATAATAAAATTTTATTAAATATAGACTCATCAGCACTTGATCTAATATTACTTAGACTTCTTAACCTAAACCAGCTTTAAACTTCTTTTAAAATAAACTATACAAAAATTTGCTAAGAAAAAGACAAAAAAGTTTCTCTAATGGTTTTGCATCCATTACATATGTTTTTCAATTTGTCCTACCATGTTTTAACTTATCTAAATTAAGATTTCTGAATATTATACAGATCTAAGGACTAAACCAAATATGCTGTGACTTTTTTCTCCCTGACTATAAAAATGGAGTTAATTTCCAGAAATGTAAGTGTGAGAAAATAAGAGAAAGTCTATTGGAATATTTTGTGTTAATGGATTCAAAGAAAAAAACTAGAACTGTGTACCTTTGGGAAGGAGAAGTGAGAACTCTCTATAGATTACATAATGAAAACAGGAACTCAGTTGTAATACTTTTAGAAATAGTAAGAGAGTTTATTTTTTAATTCATTTACTTATTTTTTGAGCCAGTCCTAGGACTAGAATTCAGGGTCTGGGCACTGTTTCTTACTTAGTTTTGTTGACTATGGCTGGTGCTCTATCACTTGGACCATAGCTCCACTTCCAGCTTTTTTGGTGGTTAATTGGAGATACAAGTTTCAGGGACTTCTCTGACTGGGGTGGCTTTGAACCATGATCCTCAGATCTCAGCCTACTGAGTAGCTAGGAATATAGGCATGAGCTACCAGTGCCTGGCCCAATTTTGAAATTTTGAAAAAACTTCTTATAAGAAGACAAGTTGAAGGTTAAAATACATAGAACTCAATACCCTTCTTATGCCAAATTTCCATGTAGAAAATATTAGGAGCTAGGTGTCAGTGGCTCATGTCTATAATCCTAGCTTTTCAGGAAGCCTGAGGATCTGAGGATCATGATGCAAAGCCAGCCAACACAGACAAATCCCTCCAGTTAACTACCAAAAAGCTGGAAGTGGAGCTGTGGCTCAAGTAATAGAGCACTAACCAAATGGTTGAGTAAGAAAGCCACATGAGAGCTAGAGGCCCTGAGTTCAAGTCTCAGTACTGGCACAAAGAGAAAAAAGGAAAATATTAGAAAAGTGGAATTTCATTGTCAGTAGAACCTAGTGTCCAGTGAGTACTAGTGCTACATATATTTACTCTTTGTCTCAAGAGTTTCATGTGTTAAGGAGAAAAATGAAGCAAGGTATGGGTTGGAGAGTGACAGCATTAAGGATAGGAAGTGAGAATGTTCCAGAAGTTGTACTCTATTCATAATTTCAGTAAAGAACTTGAAGTAGGTGAGTCATGATATTTCAAGGATACTTAAAGTGATAGTAGTTAAACAAAAGAGATGGGAAAAAATAGAATAGAATACTGTATGCAGGAACTAGCCAACTGTGAATGAAGATTTAGCTTGTCAAATGGCTGGGAAGATGGATTGTCTAAATGGTGGTGTGATGTTTTGTCATCATTTGGGCAAAGTAAGGTAAGCTGAGATCTCACCTATGCAGACAGAAATTACAAATGAGGAAAAGATTTTCATCTTAATACAAAACATATATTAAACTGCTAGAAGATCATTAGAGTCACTTAAAAAAATCTCCGACTAGAGAATGCTTCTGAAAGTATGATAACAAAGCCAGAAAATGAACAAAGATGCCTACAGAATTGGGTACACTAAAATGTAGATAAGGTAAGGCTCACATCTGTAATCCTAGTTACTCAGAAGGTTGAGATCTGAGGATCACAGTTTAAAGCCATCCTGGGCAAGACAGTCCATGAGACTCTTCTCTCCAATAAACCAGCAAAAGCCCAAAGCAGAGCTGTGGCTCAAGTAGTAGAACACTAGCCTTGAGTGAAAAAGCTAAGGGAGAGCACCCAGGCCTTGAGTTCAAGCCCCAGTACTGGCACACACACACACACACACACACACACACAATTATGTTGGTGATCGAATCCTCCATGTATGTTTATTCACATATTTTCAAAGTATGCAAAATTCTCTGTTACTGAAGAAATTATTACAGAGAAACCTAAGGTTGAGGTCATTCCTTTACAAAAATATTTATTGGTCATTAATGGGGTTTATAACAAGAAATGAATCTTGAGGCAAAGAGGAGAGTGAACCACAGAAAGGACGGGGGTAGAAGAGGAGGGGTTGAGTTCTTGGGGACTTGGGCGCTAGGGCTGCTGGAAGGAGGAAGCCTCCCCGAGGTTCTCTGAGCTTGTCAGGCTCTGTGCTAGTTAATCTGGATGCATTCATTCTTCTCATTATTCTCCCAACAAGCCTACGATGCGGCAGCTATTGTCATCTGTATTTTAAAAATGAAGAAACTGGATGGGAAAGGCGTGCATAAATAGCCTAAGATCACACCAGTAGTCAATACCAAAGTCAAGACTTGAAATCAGAAACTTTGGACCCCAGGCTTGCCGATTCTGGGGCTTACACTCAGGACTTGGGTCCTGTCCACTCAAGACCGGTATTCTACCTCTTGGAGCCATAGCTCTACTTCCAGCTTTTTGATAGTTAACTGGAGATAAGAGTCTCATGGACTTTCTTACCCATGCTGGCTTTGAAGCATGCTATTCAGATCTCAGCTTCCTCAGTAGCTAGGATTACAAGCATGAGCCACTGGTGCCCAGTTCCAAGTTTGTGTTCTTTTACCATGATACCTATAACCTTTCAACTAAGGCTGACATTACAGCAATTCTCCCATCCCCTAATCTGTTTTTGGTTAACTGCCCAGAATTTTTTTTTTTAAAACATAAGTGCCACTTGCTCCAGTTTATTTTTGTTCAGAGATAAGAGTACATGGAGAGATGTGGGTTCTTTTATGGCCTATTAACATTTATTCTGTATTTACTATTTGATATGTATCAAAACTTCCTCCTTAGTTGAAAACAGAGGCATTAATTCCAGTGAAGGATCTGAATAATGTGTGCTGTGTAAATTTCTAGTTTTCCTTTTGGCGTGTGGCTATTTGCATTCATCTCTTTCCCTGTGTCTTGAATAGTAGCTGTAAACTCCAATATTAAAGTTAATGAGCCATTGCATATGCTTTTCTACCCTGTAAAAGAGGAGATACACAAACCTGGTGGTGGGAGGGGGGGCAGGGAGTTGCGGGCAGATCCTCACAATCTGAGATTTCTGTTGTAGACTTGTGTCCCTGTGGGAGGTGGTCCCCAGTGTGGAAGTCTATCAGGAGGACTCCGAGCAGGGAACAGGAAGAATTCTATGGCAGGATTAAGTGGTTTTGTTTTTTTTTCTTCTGCAAGAGAAAAAGAAATACAATATGGTATTACCATATCTAATAATCGTTTACTCATCAAATATTTTCTGGGTAGTAAATGTGGGAAATATAATGATGTCTCAATCATCATTTCTTCTTAGAAGGAACCTATGAACCAGAAGGGAAGACAGTGTATAAATAAGTTTCAGTGAGGAATATCAAGAGCCTTAGTCACAGGGCAATAGAAGAGCATGAATGAGACGTGCCTGATGTCACCAGAAGTGTCAGGAGAGATGTTCCAGGGGGAGGAAACAGCTGTTCTGAGCCAGACTCACTATTTGATTTGTGACATCTAGTAGAAAATGAAAATATGGATTACTCATTTAAAAAAACTATTGTCCATCTAGACACCAGTGGCTCATACCTGTAATCCTAGCTACTCAGGAAGGTGAGATCTGAGGATCAAGGATCAAAGCCAGCTCAGACAAGAAAGTCCACAAGACTCTCATCTTCAATGAACTATCAAAAGCTGGAAGTGGAGCTGTGGCTCAAGTGGTAGAGCACTAGCCTGGAGTACAAAAAGGTCAGGTATAGTGCCCAGGCCCTAAGTTCAAGCCCCGGGATGATCACAAAAGGAAACAATAAACAAGATTTCCAAAATGGTGACAACAAGGCATTAGTTCAAGCATGAATTTCTTTGTAGTTAGACTGCAACACCTACAAGGGAAAAATTACAAATCGTTATTTAATAAATCCAACCCAGCCTGGGCAGTGATGCTATTTGTTTCTCTTGAAGTATTATTATCTAATTAAAATCATGGGTCTAAGAGAATGTGTATTTAAAACAATTATGCTGCTATGCCCATTACAAATTTGGGGGATCTATGGGATAGAAGGGTGGTGATGGGAATATTTACTACTTGCTGGGTTTCCCCGAGAGTGACATTTTCTGGGACTTCAGGGAAATATTTAGTACTTTCTCCAGCATCAAATGTCTCTGAAAATAATTGTGTAAATGACACAAAGTAACCATTAGTATATTTGTTGGAAATGAGAAGAGAAACCCCATCTGTGAATGATAAAAAGCAGAGAACAGGGATTTTTGTATTATTATTCACAACCACTCACTGCACACTGTAAGAGTGTTTTACATGCTACCTGTAACAATGTGCCTTAGGATACCTGTCTATGGAGTCTACTTACCCTTTCCAATCATATCAGGCTTGGTCATGTGGCTTGCTTTGACCAACAGAGTGACAAAAGCCATGTACAGCATGTCTGCGAAGTCCTTCTTAAAAGATAATTTTAAGGGCATGAGAGTTGGGCTCTGTCTCTGTCTCTGTCTCTGTCTCTCTCTCTCTGGCTTGAACTCAGAGGGCCTGGGTGGTATCCCTGAGCTCTTTTGCTCAAGGCTAGGCTAGCACTCTATCATTTGAGCCACAGCTCTACTTTTAGCTTTTTGATGGATAATTGGAGATAAGAGTCAGCGAGAGGGGGGAGGCATGATGGGAGGGCAGGGATGGGAAGGGAAAACAAAGGAGAAGGCAACAATACTTGATAAGAAATGTACTCATTTCCTTGCTCATGTAATTGTAACCCCTCTGTATGGTATTTTCACAATAAAAAAAACTTATTAGTAAGAGTCTTATGGACTCTTATTAATATTGGAGCTGGCTTCGAAATGTGATGGTCAGATCTCAGTCTCCTGAGTAGCTAGGATTACAGGCAGAAAAGCCATTGGCATCCGAAGGCAATGTTTCAGGTCTCCTGCCCCAAGTCTAACACATCCCTACAGAAGAGTGAGCTTTCAGCATGGATGATCCTAGGTGAAGAAGCCACATGTGGCTGCAGACAATGCATGCCTCAGTTGTGGAAAAGCCACTGAGATTTGGGGGCGATCAGTGACTGTAATCTGGTGAAAGCTGGCTAGCACAGTATCTTACTAGGTTCAATCTCTAGCAAATAAAAAGCAATAAAATATTTGCAGACTTGTGTTGAACATCTCATTGTTTTTCTCCAAATACTTATTCCCTTACCTTTCTCCAATGACAACCACAATCATAGATAGTATAACTTTCTTTTGGTATCTCAATATTGTTTATTAAATATTAATATATAATTATGTTTGATTATATATTAATATGAAGCATATTAACAGCAATTAATATAATTCTTATACTATAAATAATATAGTTATTATATAACATATAATTAATAACATATCATTAATGCTAATTATATTATATATTGTATATAAATATGAATTATATGATACTAATATTAATATCCAATACACATGGTATTGGATAATATGCACATACATACATAAAATTTAAAAATTGCCATGTTCTTTTCATAGGCCAAATTTAGGATAAAAAATGAATAAGACATTGTATATTTACATACATATAGTTATTTATTTTTTGGTGCCAGTTCTAGGGTTTGAACTCAAGGCCTGGGCACTATTCCTGAATTTTGTGCTCAAGGCTAGCACTCTACCACAGTTCCACTTCTGGCATTTTGGTGGTTAATTGGAGTTAAGAGTCTCAGGCACTTTCTTGCCCTGGCTGTCTTTGAATTGTGATCCTCAGATCCTATCTCCTGAGTAGTTAGAATTACAGGCATGTGCCTCAGTGCCTGGATAAGACATTGTATTTCTTAAAAAGATAATGATGGGGAGGGGAGTAATTTTATTTCTCCTTATGATGTTTTAAATTTCTTCATGTAATTTGCCAGTTTTCTTTCTAATTGTGACTATGGCCCATGCCTTGTACTAGGGATTGAGAATCAGGAAAGGGCCTGTCTTCTTTGAGCTTATTTTCTAGAAGGAAGAGGAAGACATGAAGCAAATAAGCACAACAGGCCACAAGAAGCATAAGGTAAGGCCCCTTCCTCACCTTCACCCATTGTGGTGAATGGTATTGGGGCTTGAACTCAAAGCCTCATGCTTTTTCTTAGCCTTTTTGCTCTACCACTTGAACCATAGCTCCACTTCTGATTGTTTTTGCTGCTTAATTGAAGATAGCATCTTGCTAGCATCTACCAGGGCTGGCTTTGAAGCATGATTCTCAGATCTCAGCTTCCTGAATAGCTAGGCTTACAGGTTTAAGTCACTGGCACCCAGCTAGGCATTATTTCTTGTCCTTTGGGGTCTGGCTAAGTGTAACTAGACAAAACAGAGGCAAAACCAGTCTGGAAGAAGCCTTGAGAGTGATTCAGTTTCAAGTCACAAGATCAATTAGGCGAAGCTCTAGAATTATCGATATGATCACAGGAGATTCATGGCAGAAGTTCAGAAGGTGATTCACAATGTCTTTTTCCTTGGATATTAGTGCTCATTACCTGAAAATTACTCCGCCTTGGCCTTTAGGGAAATCTTAAGGGCCTAGCCCAAATGGCATAATACTGTTTGAAATGCCAAGATTTCATGATAACCAACAACATTGAAAGAGAAAAGGCTCTTGTTGGGACCAGACTGCATCAATGCAATCATTTCTAGCAGAGAACACATCTCTAGATAACTCTGTGTCTGACCTATAAAGAATTGATGGACTTTTGGCTGTGTTGGCTGTGTGGCTGGAATAAATTATCTCAAGAAAACTAGGCAGCAGGTAGAGAAAGGGAAACACATTCTCATGTTTTAATTTTTTGTGGTTCAGAATTGGTGCTTGAATTTATGGCCTGGGTGTTGTCACTTAGCCTTTTCACTTAAGACTGGCACTCTACCACTTGAGCCACAGCACCACTTCTGGCTTTTTCTGTTTGTGTGGTACTGAGGAATCAAACCCAGGGCTTCATGTATGCTAAGCAAGCACTCAACACTAAGCCACATTCCCAGTCCCACTTCTGGCTTTTTGCTGGTTAATTGGAAACAAGCATCTCACAGGCTTCCTTGCCTGGGATAACTTTGAACCCAAATCCTCCGATCTCAGTCTCCTGAGTAGCTAGGATTACAGGCATGAGCCACAGTTTCCCTTAGATTCATCTAGTCCTTTCTGTCAAAACTGAAATGAGATGCCCAAGTTGAGTAGATAGATTAAAAGTCATAGAAATGACCCTGAAGATATGTTTGCTGCTTCTATTTGATCCTATACATTTATGATCAAAGCTGACGTTTTGAAATATGAATTGGAGGACAGCAGGTTCAAGTGAAGAAGTCAGGCTGTAAATATTAGAGGACTAATGAATACATGGTGAGCCAATGGGACTGCTTAGGGACCATGACATAATTGTGCTCATAATACCGGATGCTGAGGAAGAATTAGTTAATGTTATACATTTATACATGTTCTTGCCATTCATCATTCATTTGTTCATTCATTCAATTTCTTGGAATTTCTGAAGGAAACACATTAAAAGTAACAGAGGTAAGAAGAGAATGATTATTCCATTTTCAAAATGTAGCAATGTCTGGAAATTACATAATTATTAATCATTTAGGAAATGGTGGGTAAATTATTGCCTAATGACTTCATTAATTAGAAACTGGTCATTAGAAAGCCTTCAGTAGGTATAGATAAAATGCTTAGGACAGACCAGGTGCCAGTGGCTCATACTTGTAATCCCAGCTACTTGGGAGGCTGAAATCTGAAGATCGAGGTTCAAAGTCAGCCCATGCAGGCAAGTCTGCCGGAAGTGGTGCTGTGGCTCAAGTAGTAGAGAGGAAGCTTGAGTAAAAGAAGCTCAGGAACGGCAACCAAGCTCTTTAAGCTCCAGGACTGGCACACATACACAAAACTGCTTGTGTCTAAACGTCAAATGAAGAAATATGTGTCAAGAAATGATATAAAGTTGTTCACTGATGCACCAAGGCAGCGTGAAGGACGGAGAGGCCTGTTGATTGAAGTAGTAGAATTCTGAGTGTATTTTCCCTGTGGGTGTGGAAGATGGATATCTTTCTTTTTCACCAGCTTTCATCCAGTGTGGATCTGAGGGGACCAAAAAAAACCCCATTCACTTGTGCCCGGTGAGCTGGGATACTGTTTGTCTGTATACATCTGATTGTCTGCCCTTTTCTCCTCTGCCCAAAAGGGGAAATTTGCCTTCAGTCGGGGATAATGAAATTAGAGAAGCCAGGAGATGATGGCTTAACTGTGATCCTTGCTACTCAGAAGGCTGAGAGAGGAGAATTGTGGTTCAAAGCCAGCCTGGGAAGGGCACTGCATGAGACTCATCTCTAATTAACCATCTCAAACAGAAAACAAAATGAACAAACAAACAAAATTTAAGAAAAACCCAAAGCACCAAAAGAACCCCCCCCCCCAAACAAACAAACAAACCACAAAGAAACAGACTAGTACTGATGAGAATGGATGGATAGAGTGGAAAGGAGGTAGACTGTCAGGTTCATCTGAAAACAGTTTTGAAGTACCTGAGACAAACTTGTAAATTTGCCAATTGCACGAACTCATAAAATCCCTCTTTATCTCAGTGCTGGTGACTCACACTCAGGAGACTGGGATCCAAGGACTCCAGTTCAAAGACAGTCTGGAAAGGAAAGTACATGAGACTCTTATCTCCAATTAAGCACTGTGGCTCAAGTGGTAGAGCACTAGCCTTGAGCAAAAAAACTCAGACAGCCCTCAGGCCTGAGTTCAAGCCCTCGCAGCACTGACATAAAAAAAGAAAAAGAATAAGTATCCTGTTTTTATACTAGTTAGCCTGGTGCTACATACTCAGAATCGAAAGGATTTTGACAATTAAAAAATTATTTTGTGTTAGAACAGGCCAAGGTGGTTATTTGTTTATTTGCTTTAAAAGCTACCTTCTTTACTTTCTGAAGTAGAACATTTTGTACTGTGTGTAGATCCTGCATTTTTGAATCATTTCCTATTAAATTACTGATAGAATTTGGTCCCTATTGAACTGTCATTTCCTTTTATGTCTCTTTTCTTGGCTTTTCCTGCAACATCAACCACATTAACTATTTTCCCACATCCTGCTTCTGGCAATAGCCAGCCTGAGAATGCTTTGAAAGGGCAGTCTGAACCACAATGTGAATTCCAATGTGCACAGGGCGGGAATAGATGGGGAATTCTGAATCAATCAACAGCATTAATGGAGCACCTAGGATGTGCCCAACCCTGGAGCCATGCTGATAACAGAAGGCAGAACCTAACACAATTTCATTAAAGATGCTCTTTAGTTCCTCAGCGTGCTTCAATGTGTGTGTGTGTGTGTGTGTGTGTGTGTGTGTGTGTGTGTGTGTGTGTGTGCATTCACCACAGGCACAGGGACCTAAACCTAATCCACTCTGGGAGCTTATTTAATTAACCCTGATTACATATTTACTTACTATCTCAGTACAAGAGAAACAAGACAACAGGCAAGATTTCTTGAACTTTTACTCTGTACCACACTGATATGTGTGTGTGTGTGTGTGTGTGTGTGTGTGTGTGTGTGTGTGTGTACACATTCTATTTTATTGGGTAAGGAAATGGAGGCACAATGAAAATATTTAATGCACCCAAGATTCCAGAGCCAATAGATGTAAAGATAAGTAGAGGTGTTTTTGTGGTGGGAAGGAGTCTGGTCCTGGGGCTTGAACACAGGTCCTGGGCATAGTACCTTACCTTCTTTATTCAAGTCTATAGTGCTCTACTACTTGAATCACCGCTCTTCTTTTTGGTTTCTTGGTGTTTGATTGGAGACTTTCCTTACCCAAGTGGCTTTGAGCCATGATCCTTAGATCTCCACCTCCTGAGTAGCTAGGGCTACAGGCATGAGCCAGGGGTATAGGCTGCAGAGGTAGATTTAATCCAAGGCAGTTTGGTTCCTTGCTTTTGGATTCTGCTCTTTGTATAATCTGATAAGTCATCTGCTCAGAATTGCTGAACAGAACTTCAATCAAGTTTTAATTTTATTTTTTTGCAAAATTATATTAAATGCAAAAAAAGTTGTTGTTGTTTTTTTCTCTGCCAGTCCTGGGGTTTGAACTCTGGGTCTGGGCACTGTCCCTGAGCTCCTTTTGCTTAAGGCTAGCTCTCTATCAGTGGACCCACAGCTCCACTTGTGGCTTTTTTTTTTTTTTCTTTTTGCTGGTCCTGGGGCTTTAACTCAGAGCCTGGACACTGTCCCTCTTTGTGCTCAAGGCTAGCACTCTACCACTTGAGCTACAGCGCCACTTCTGGGTTTTTCTGAGTAGTTGTATTGGAGATGAGTCTCACAGACTTTCCTGCCAGGGCTGGTTTGGAACCTCCATCCTCAGATGTCAGCCTCCTGTGTAACTAGGATTACAGGCGTGAGCCACTGGTGCCTAGCTTTAAATATATGGATCCCTCACCAGCAGGAGAGGAATGAAGAGTCCTTTCTCAACTGGCCACATTTATGTTTAGCCGCTGAGAGAAATGTTTGGAAAGGAACAATTCAGCCATTTGTGCACCTGTTCAACAGAATTTTCAGCAGACTATATGCTGCCAAGCAAATTTTTGTAGAAAACCCTTGGTTTGGTAATAGTAAATGTAAAAGAGATGTATCTTAAAACATAACACAGTGTAGTAAGTCCTGTAACAATAGAATTTCAGGAGGTGGAAGGAGAGAGAAGGAATGTTTGACAAATGAGTTCAGCATTGAAACTAAGTAAGGATTCTTCAGTGGACATGAGTCCTGGTGGCAGGCATGGGAAAAGAATTCAAGGGGAGACTGCTAAGCTCACTTAAGGGGTTCTGGCTCCAAATGCAGGACTAGAAAGGTAGGTTGTGCTGGCCAAAAGAAAATACAACTTAATGGGACTTATTTTCAAGAGTCATGTTCAAGGTCAAGGCTATTTAAACTACCTTCTGTTCCTCTTCCTACTCCTCTTCCTCCTTCCCCCTTCCCTCCTCCTTCTCCTTTTCCCCTTCCTCTTCTGTGGCAGTACTGTAATTTGAACTCAGGGACCTCAAGCTCGCTAGACAGACAATATGGCTGAGCCAGTCCTCTTAACTTTCTATTTTTCTTTTTTTTGGTCAGTCACGGGGCCTGAACTCTGGGCCTGGGTGCTGTCCCTCAGTTCTTCAGCTCAAGGCTAGTGCTCTTCCACTTGAGCCACTTCCAGCTTTTTCTGCTTATGTCGTGCTGAGGAATCAAACCCAGGGCCTCATGCATGCGAGACAAGCACGCTACCACTGAGCCACCTTCCCAGCCCCCGTTTCTTTTTTTTTGGTGCCTTTACTAACTAGGGCTTGAACTCAGGGCCTAGACACTGTCCCTTAGCTTTGCCACTCGAGGCTGGTGCTCTACCACTTGAGTCACACCTCCATTTTCAGATTTTGGTGGTTAACTGGCGGTAAAACTCTCATAAACTTTCTTGCCTAGTGGCTTCAAACTGCCATCCTCAAATTTCAGCCTCCTGAAGAGCTAGGAATAAGGCATCAAGCCATTTGGAAGACATTTAAAAAGAAACATTTTTCAGCAATTGGTTCAAACCTATGAATAATCTGGAGTATTTTAAGATAGATTAGAAATTTTGCCTCTTAATTTTTTTGACATGCACATAGGACATTTTAAAAAAAGATTCACAGTATTTCCTGCCATCATTCCAATAAACATTTTACTAGTTGTATGAGTTATCACTAGCTGTGTAACGAATTATCCTAAAAATTAGACTCTCGAAACATCAGACATTTATTACTCATAGTTTCTGTGAGTCAGGATGCCAGGAATGGATTAGCTGTGTTCTTTTGTTGCAAAGTCTCTCATGAAGCTATAGATGGGAGTGTTGGCTAGGCTGCGTTATTCAACTCAAGGCCAGGCTGGAGGAGGAACTATTCCCAAGTTTACACATACATGCTGGTTGACAAGCCTCAGGTTCCCTGTGAGCCATAGTGTAGACTTTTATGCCCGGTTTGGCTTCTAACCTCCACCCTCAAATCTCAGCCTACTGAGTGGCTAGGATTACAGGTGTGAGCTACTGGCGCCAAGCTCCCCACATACTTTCTTATTTTACGAGCTCCCTGGGCATAGTTTAGAATGTGTAGGTCAGCAGAAAAGATTATTTCCATGTCATCGTTGCCTGGGTGGGTTCTTGAGGATCTGGTTGTGGCTTTCTTGGGGTTCAGATAAGGAGAGGAAGAGGCTCAAGAGCAGTGGGTCTCACCCTTGGAGTGATATGGGGAAAGAGAAGCAGTAACTCTGAACAAGAGTGCCTTTCAGTTTTTGCCTGGCTTCATGTTTCCCCCCCGAGGCCCAGACTTGCTCACCCTTCCAGAATCAACACTGTGAGCACATTGGCGTTGTCCTGTTGCTGCTGTGAGCTGATGTTATTATTCCTGTGGCCCAGCCAGGGCCCCATTCTGAGGAACATGGAGCCAATGCGCTGTGAGAGCTGGAGCTGGTGTTGAAGTTGGCTGCTTTCTCTCCAGCCACAGTGGTTCCCATTGGAGGTGAGCCAGGAAAAAGAGGGCGGGAGGGAGGAGCCTGTACCACATCCATCTTTCTGAATGACAGGTGTCCTAGCCAATGTGTTGTGGGAGTTGAAAAGCCCTTGTTGAAGTTGGCTAGTTTCCCTCATGCCACCATGGTTCCCATTGGAGGCCAGTCAATGCAGGAGGGTGGGCAGAGAGAGCTGGTACCACATGCGTCTTTCTGAGTGACAGATGTCTGTAGGACACTGTGGAATGTTCTCTGTGAGATAATCTTAATTAGTGCTATTTAATGTTATTATTATTATTTTTATTTGGGTAGTACTGAAGGCTTGAACTCAGTTACTCATGCTTGCTCAGCTTGCTTGCTTGGCTTGCTTGCTAATCTGGTGCTCTACTACTTGAGCCATACCTCTAGCCTTGATTTTGTTGCTTATTTCTTTTTTATATTTATTTATTTTTTTGGGGGTGCATTATTAGGGCTTGTGCTCAGGATGTGGGTACTTTCTTCAAGGGTTTTTGTTGTTGTTGTTTATTTTGATTTTTCTTTTTGCAGCCCGCTACCACTTGAGCCACAGCTCCACTTATAGCTTTTTGGTGATTAACTGGAGATAAGAGTATCATGGAGGTCTGGGAAGTTGGCTCAGTAGGTAGAGTGCTTGCCTCCCATGCATGAGGCCCTGGGTTCGATTCCCCAGTACCATATAAGCAGAAAAAAGCCAGAAGTAGTGCTGTGGCTCAAGTGGTAGAGTGCTTGCCTTGCGCTGAAGAGCTGAGGGACAGTACCCAGGCCTTGAATTCAAGCCCCACGACCAAAAAAAAAAAAAATAAAAAGAGTCTCATGGACTCTCCTGCCTAAGCTGGCTTTGAGCTGTGATTCTCAGATCTCAGCCACCTGAGTAGCGATGTGAGTTACTGGCACCCAGCTATTTGTTGCTTATTTTGGAGATGGAGTCTTGTGTACTATTTTTTGCCTAGGCTGGTTTTGAAGCATGATTCTCTGGATCTTTGTCACCTGAGTAGCTAGGATTAGAGGCATTACTGGCACACAACCCAACTAGTATAATTTCTTTGGCTATGAATGATAATGCAATGATACCTCATGTTGTAATTATTTTCAACCTGGTTGCATCTAAAACTTCTGGTACATGGAGGGAGGTGTTTGGGGGAGCCCGAAAACCAACCTTCATTCAATCCCCAATCCTTGAGAAATGAAGAAAATAGGTAAGAAAAAAATGGGGTTTAGTTAGCTTAAAAGTCTAGTTCTAATCTTCTGAGGTGACCATTGGAGCTTAGGGGCTGGGGTGTTTGTTTTTTGCATTTGAAAAACTACAGAAATGGTCTATTTCTCTAAATTTGAGGTATAGACCTAAAAGATTCTTTGTGTAGTTCCCTCTGCTTCTTAAGCAAGAGCTCATTACCTCAGCGTGGAGTTAGACAGAATTGGAGAACAGTCTCCTCTTAGTGATTTATTAATTGAGTGACTTGAGAAAATTGGGTCTTTAAGCTCTGCTTTCTCAATAGTACTGATGTCGGTTTTATCAGGCAGTAGGATCCATCAAGGACTGGAAACAGCTAGTCCAATGCTAGAATAGTACCTGTCACAATGAACAATCTTGAAGAAGAGAATGATTATTTTACTATATAAATTGTCACCTTTGTGGACAGCAGAGATTTTATAGAAGAATGAATCAAGTATTCTTGAAAGAGATATATGTTGAGTTGTATGACCTGGCCACCGTAGTCAACAAGTATTTATAAAAATATCTGCTGTCTGTCCAGTGCTAGTTGGCTCATTCCCTAATCTTAGCTCCAGAGGATTATGGCTTGAAGTCAGCCCAGGCAGATAGACTGTGAGACTCTTATTTCAGTTAACTAGCTTAAAAATAAAGGAGTTGGACTGGAAGTATGACTCAAGTGGTAAAATGCCAGCTGTGAGTGAAAACACTCAGTGAAAATTGAAAACCTCAAGTTCAAGCTCTGGTATCAGCACATACACACGTACGCACACGCGTGTGCACATACACACACACACACACACACACCCATTTCCAACATAGATATGTTAAACCTCATTGTACATGGAAAAAAGATGTAAACTTTGACAAGTTGATGTTAGGTGAAATGAGCCCAAGATAAGGATTCAAATGTTTTTTTTCTTTCTTGGGATTGTTTCCAACATATTTATAAGATGATTTCTTTGTTACTTTGTATGTACCTCCCCCAGGGTTTAAGCCCTGCTTTCACTGTATTTGATGTTGATTTAATTTGTGGAGGGGAAGGGCAAAAACAAACTGTTTAAATAGGGTTATAGGTGGATCTATTACAACAATGAGATGCACAAGACGTTATATAGAAAAATGAACTTTACAACTTTGGCGGGGTGGGGAGTGGGGGTGGTGGTGGTGGTAGAGGGTGGGGGTGGTGGGGTGGAGAGGGGAAGGGATGGGAAGGGGAAATAAAGGAGGAGGCAACAATGCTTGATAAGAAATGTACTCACTATCTTGCCCATGTACTTGTAACCCCTCTGTATGGTATTTTCACAATAATAATAAAAAAGATGTAAACTTTCTAGTCATTACAAACTTGTTATCATTTGCAGCAAGATATGATAATGAAAACCTAAGGAAAAAATTAAACTTTAAGAATCTAGGTAACACTGGGAGCTGGTGGCTCATTCCCATAATCCTGGCCTCTCAGGAGGCTGAGATCTGAGGATCACAGTTCAAAGCTAGCCTGGGCAGGAAAGTCCATGAGACTCTTATCTCCAATTAACCACTAGGAAACCAGAAGTGGCGCTGTGGCTCAAAGTCCTACAACTCACCAAAAAAAAAATAATAATAATAATACAGGTAGCCTTATTGGTATCTGTCTGTCTGTCTATCTAATTCTGGGGCTTGAACTCAGGGCCAGGACCTCTTTCCCTTAATTAGTTTTTTTCCCTCAAGACTGGTATTCTAGCACTTGAGTCTCAGCCCCACTTCTGGCTTTTTGGTGATTAATTGGAGATAGTTTCCTATCTGGGCTATTCTTCCCAAGTAACTAGGATTACAAGGATGAGCCACCCGTGCCTGGAATAAAAATAGTCTTATCTATCATTCCCCTTATATGTCTTCCCTTTCAGTTATCTATATGAGGGCAAGAATTCACTTCTGGCCTTTGGGCTCTACATTTTGTTTTGAGGCATTCCCAACTTCATTGGTGATAAACATGAGCAGGAGGCCCAATTCCGTGCCTGATTAATACAGATAAACACCTATGCACATCTGCCTTCTACCCCCAATTTATGTTCTCTCTGTCTGTATAGGGACCATGCTATTTTGGAGAGATTTGCAGGTCTTTCACTTTTGCCCTTGGCTCCCACAAGGTCACTTTTTCTCTGACATCCTGGCAACTCCACTTAGCTTTCTCTTGTCAACTCTGAAATCATCTCTCTTTTCTGTCACCCCACTGTCCTTCAGAAGTCTTTCCCCTGAAGCCTGTCCAAGAAGGTGCTGTCTGGTCTCGGTTCCACCTGTCATTCTGCTCACCCCATGTCTTGTAAAAATCCTTCCTCCTCATCACTGACGTGCTTGTCTTAATTTAGCCTTCATGTTTCCATGCATGTCACACGGTGTTTACCAGAATCTACCCTATTTTCCTCTGGGACAGCTCGGAGGAAAGAGAATCCAGGTTGCGTCATAGAATGCCTCATGGGATTATGGATGCCGCGAAGAAGTGACACTGGGGAAGGGGAACTTTGCAGGTGCATCTCCTTCCTTTTGTTTCTTCGTTTAGCTATTCTCATCTTAGTCGGATACTTACCATGAACTAACAATGTATTAGGCAAGAGTTCTGGACTGTATCTTACAAGAATGTGCACAGGTTTGGACTGGTGAATGACTCATTGAGTCTAAGGAATTTAAAAGTGTTGATGGTCTAGGAAAGTCAGCCTGAGAAATGAGAGAGAGAGAGAGAGAGAGAGAGAGAGAGAGAGAGAGAGAGAGAGAGAGAGAGAGAGAGAGAACAGAGAAGAGAGAGGGTGGGAGGAGGGAGGGCAAAGGCAAGGGGAGAAGGGAGAGTCAGAGACACACACACAGAAGTAGGTAAGAAGTCCTGCTACAGAAAAGACTAAGAGGCATTTCAAGGCCAGTTACTTTCCCTGATCATAGGGTACAGGTGGTGAGAGAGTGAGTCCTTTGAGGCCATCTGATGGCAGAAAGAAGAAGAAAGGACCATCTCCTATGCCCAATTCAGTCCTCAGTAGTGGTAACTGTTCCCATTTGTTCAGCCCTTTACTTCGGTCCTATTATTGCCATTTACTCAGTAATGAATTTGAGCTCCTTATTGTATCTAGACACTCTTACTATTAAGACAGCCAAGCCCCAGTGGCTCATGCCTATAATCCTAGCTACTCAGAAGGCTGAGATCTGAGGATCATGGTTGGTAGCCAACCTGGTCATGAAAGTCTGTGACTTCAATGGTAGAGTGCTAGCTTTGAACACAAAAGCTCAGAGATAGCATCTAGCCCAGAGTTCAAGACCCAGGACTGGCACAAAACAAACAAAACAATCCAGAATACCACTATTTTTAATTTAAAATATATTTTATTTTATTGTAAATATGCTGTACAAAGGGGTTACAGTTACATGAGTAAGGTACATTTCTTGTTGAACATTGTTCTCCCACTATCCCCTCCCTCCCTCCACGACTCCCCCACCTCCTAAAATTGTAAAGTTCATTTCTGACATAGTGTCTTGTGAGTATCATTGTTGCAATGGATCATCCTTTGTACTTCTTTCAGGATTTTATTATTTCCCTTCCCTTCCCCAAATCAGATAAATGCATATACAAGATGGAGGGTACCAGAATCAAAGACAGAGATTGCTAGGGATAAACCAATGGAAAAAGAAAAATGAAATAAAATAAGAAGAAAGAACTAGCTAGAGTATATTGGGGACATCAAGGTTGACAACTGAAAAAAATGGACCTGTTGTTTCCCTGTCTTGGAGTTTATTTTAATCCACATCATTTTGTATGGTCATATGTACAGAGCTCTTGAGCTCTGATGATTCTCTGCCAGGACTATCCTACGCATATACTAATTATTACAAATGAGGGAAACCATAGAGCCTATGAGAAAACCACTATTTTGTTGCGTCCTCACAACCAACTCCTCTTTGAGGATATTCATGATTTTATACAACAGAACACAGAAGTGCAAGATCACACAGTGAATGGGTGGGTAGAGTTCAAGCAGTCTGTCCGTCTGGATCTGTCCAATATGAATGACTGGGCTAAGGTTGACCTCACCTAGTTACCTGTTCATTCTGACTCTTAATCTTTTTCCTTTCCTCTGGGAGGAAGGGTGGAGCCTCACTGTTCTTGGTCATGAGACTTTGCCTTGTCCTCAGGGCTTAGTGAGCTGGGTAGGTTCTTCGTACATTTTTGCTGAATGAATGAGCGAGTCCAGTCTAGTTGCTGCATGATGGAACGTAGAACTGAGTACCACAGAGTGTGGGAAAAGCCATGTGGAGAAGGCCCACGTGCAGGCTTAGGTCCTTGCTCTCTCTTCCTAACCTCGTGTTGTTGGGCTGTCGCTTGAATACTATGGGGCTCAGAGTGTTACTGGTAAAACATAAAGGGGCTGAGGAATGTGATCCAAATAGGTTTCTTTCAAGGCATGGGAAAAAGGCCACTTGATCCCTGTGTGTGTGTGTGTGTGTGTGTGTGTGTGTGTGTGTGTGTGTGTGTGTGTGTGTGTGTGTGTGTGTGTGTGGTGTATGTTACAACAAAAGAAAAGAGATTCCATGTCTGGAATTCAGGAATTCTCTCTCCTTGTGTCTCAGATAACTATCTTTGTGATTTGTGATAAACCCTTTTTCTTTTTCCTATTCCATTTTTCTATTTCCTAAGGAGCTATATTGATACTACATCTTTTCTTGTTTTCTAGGAAACAAAAATTTAGTTAAAAAAAATTATATATCAGTATTGAGGATAGAACCCAAGCCCTTTTGTGTGCTAGGGAAACACTCTTCTACTTAGCAATGCCCCCAGCCCTTTTGTGTTTATGTCTTTATTTATTTATTTTTTTGTCGGTCATGGGGCTTGAACTCTAGGCCTGGGCGCTGTCCCTCAGCTCTTCAGCTCAAGGTGAGCGCTCTACCACTTGAGCTACAGCGCCACTTCCAGTTTTCTGGTGGTTTATTGGAGATAGGAGTCTCACGGTCTTTCCTGCCCGGGCTGGCTTTGAACCTCGATCCTCAGATCTCAGCCTCCTGAGTAGCTGGGATTACAGGCGTGAGCCACCAGCGCCCGGCTGATGTCTTTATTTTTGAGATAGGGTCTCACTAACTTTCTTTGTGGTGAACTTAAACTGATAGAGCCTATCTCCTGATAGCTCTATCTCCTCGGTAGCAGATTATAGACATGCACCACCATGCCTGGTTGCTTGATTATTAAAAAAATCATGAACACCCACTATCACATCTTTTTCACCCAAGGTGATATTAAATTGTGATGGCATTTAATGTTTTGCCTACTTACAAACGTCTTCAAATCATGTCAACTTCAGTGCTTGTAGCAGTTGAAGGAAGGACGTAAGAAAATCACAGATTATTCAGACATAGGTTGATACACTACACTATTATCTCAAGCCTACGTATAGCTGATTTACAATTTCCAAATTAAAATAATATTCACTGAGGAAATTGTTCTTGCCATATAAAATGAAATCTTTTAGTAAGAGATGAGAGAGAGAGAGGGAGGGAAGGAAAGAGGAGGGAGAGAGAGAGAGAGAGAATATTAACATCATATAGGCATTTAAAAAGGTCTAACTTTGACCAAATTGACAATTAAACATAATGGCCTAGACCAACTGACCAACTCGTATGTTTTTGTTCTTGTTGTGCTAGTACTGGGACTTGAACTCAGGGCCTGGATGCTCTCCTTTAGCTTTTTTTTTTGCTCACAGCTGGACCCATAACTCCATTTCTGGCTTTTTGCTGGTTAATCAGATACTAACAAGTCTCATGGACTTTGTGCAGGCTGGCTTTGAAGATCATAGTTCACTATGATCCTCAGATCCTCAGATCTGCAAGCTAGGATTGCAAGTGTGAACCACTGGCTCCTCTGCTACAATGTAAATAGATAACTCATCATATACTGGGCAACCCCAAGAAAGAACCTTGGCCGTCGATACCTATTGGCACAGCCTCTTTTGGCCTCACTGCTTTTATAACCCTTTTGCAGGTCGTTGGTTTTCTTGGGCTCTCCCACAATTCGAATGGAAGCCTCTCAGCTGCCCCTGTCATTCAGCTCTCAAGGGTAACTTTTGTCATCCACCAAATATTGGAACAGGTGGAACCTGTTAGCAGTAATATGACCCAGGATGAAAGGACAGGGACTCAATCGCAGTGTTTCACGTCAGGTCTGACAGAGGTGACTGCGGAAATAAAAATTCTTCTTTGTGTTTTCATTTTTTGTTTGTCTGTTTTGAAATTTTCAGCAAAAGGCCTTTGAATGTTTTTATTCCTGAAGGTGTAATTCTAATGTCATAAGTATGACATGGGACATATACTCAAAGCCACTTGTCCCATGCCAGGGAATTCCAACATGTTCTCCTGGAGAAGAACTCTGCCTTCTAACATCCACAAGAACATTCTAGAATCTCAAGGGAGACCACAAGTGAAGTGTCAGTCTCAACACTCAGGGCCAGGGAGAAAAGCCAGTGAATAAAGAGGTTTATCATAAAAAACACATGTTTCTCACTTTTTTTTTTTTTAAATACAATTTTATTTGGCTGACCCATTATGGTAACTTACATTTCCACTCACAGAATGTCGAAAATCCTGTCTGCCCTTTCAGCCTGGCTTTTTTTCTCTTCAGTCTCAGAGCTACTTTTGGGTCAGGTTAACATAACCTCAAAAAAGAATCGAGTCTTGGTTGGCCCAAATTGTCAGTCCTTTTACTCAGCTTATCCACTCACGGTGACATCTTTAATGCACATGAAGGAAGGATAATCTAGTTGGAATGAAGTCTCCTGCATTAATTTAGAACATGTGTTCTAAAGGAGAGTATTATAAATTCACAAGTGGATGATTCCAACTCCTTTTTTAAAAGTCATAGATTATAGCCTCCAGTGCACGCTCTGGCTTTTAGCCCTGTATAGGGAAGGTGAAATGCTATGACATGAAGCAATGAATGCATGCAAAGCTTCAAGAACTCTCTGTAGTCAACAAATTGAGGTTTATTCTTCTAATGACGTAAGTGGATGTAAATGCTCACCAGGGTTTAACTATAATAAACTTAGGGAAGTGGAAGGGAGGTGCTTTTGTGCTAAAAAGAATACCCAGCCAGAAACCTCTCTCCCCTCCACCACCTCCCCGCCCCCCCCCCACCCCATTTTCAGGGATGTGTATGCAATCATGTTTTTTAAGTTTTCAAGTTTTTCTTGTGAGAGTTTTGCTAAGACTTGTAAGTTTAGACTATCTAGAGGAAAATCATATCCTCTTGTTATTGATGTTTTTAAACATTTAAGTATTTTGACCTAAACGCTAAAGAACAAAGTCAATTGTTTAACTCAAAAGGGCAAAATGTAAATATTTAGGTTAGGTATGTGAAGCATCTATTTTCACAATGACAATGCTTCCTTGCAAGTGTTTGAGAAAGAGCTATAATACAGCTCTTTGAAAAGTGTGGGAAATTTAGGATGAAATAAAAACCCAATCATAAACTTCCTTCCTCAAATTTTGAATGCAGTTTCAATGAGATTCTCTTACACTGGATAAGGTCTTCATTAGCTTTTTAAGTGACTTCCCAAATATGCTACATATTTGGGAACTATTAATTTCATTTCAATAAGAGACATGCTTTACAGTGAAATACTTAGATACAATTATTGGAAAATAAAATTTAAAGAAAACACTATGTGCCTTTCATTTTCTTCCTTTCAGTTCTTTAATTCCCATGTTCTATAGATCAAGTTCAACTTTATAATCTGGCTTCCTAGTCATTCACTTTCTTGTTTGAGCTTTTTGATCATTTATTCCTTTGTTTTGGTGCCCAGTCACTTATTTATACATTAATCATCAAATATTTGCTCACTTAATAATACATGCCTGTCTCTGGGCTAGGTACAATTACATGGTTTTAAAAGGTATGAGTTTTTATTTTGCCATATTTCTTTTCAGATTTGGCAAAACAGTTGCTTTCAAGCACGCCCTGAAAGTTATAAAGAAATTGCTGTGCTCTAGCATAATAGAGAGTGAGTATGTGCAACTTAGCATTGTGAACTTGTTGAGAAAGCAGGTCAGGAATGACAGCAGTGACAGTGGCATACGGCAACAGACTTCCCCTGTGCAAGGTACTGTTCCAGATGTTTTCCAGCCTTATAATGTAATTCTTGTAGTAACTATGTAACTAAGTAACTCTTCTTCCAATATAAGCCAGCCATACCACTCCTACCTGTATCCAAAGGAAGGGAAATCAGCACACAACAGACACATCTGAATACTGTGGTTAGAATAGCACTATTCACAGCTTGGCTGTGACATCAGCCCACCAATGGCTGAGTGAATGATGAAACTGTGGGTCAGTACCAGTGGCTGGTAGTTATTTGCTAATCCTAGCTACTTGCAAGAATGAAAGTGAAAAGATCAAAGTTTGAGGCAAGTCCAGACAGAAAGTTTATGAGATCCTACCTTGCAAATAACCAGCAAAAATTAGGGTTGGCTGGGCGCTGGTAGCTCACTCCTATAATCCTAGCTGTTCAGGAGGACTGCAGTTTGAAGTCAGCCTAGGCAGGAAAGTCCATGAGACTCTTATCTCCAATTTACCACCAAAAAGCTGGAAGTGGACCTGTAGCTAAAGTGGTAGAGTGCTAGCCTTGAGCAGAAGAGCTCAGGGATAGTGCCCAGGCTCTGAGTTTGAGCCTCAGGACTGACATCCAAAAAAGTAGGGCTTGAAATTATGGCTCCAACCGTAGAACACCAGCCTAGCAAGCACAAGGCCCTGAGTTCAAACCCTAGTAACACACACACACACACACACACACACACACACACACACACACACACACACACAATGAACAAGAGAAAACGTGATGATGTACGTGTAATGGGGTATCAGCCATAAAGAAATTATGTGGTTTGCAAGAAAATGGATGAAACTGGGGAATCTCCTGGTAAGAGAAATGAGCCAAACACAAATTCTGTCTGCTTTCTCTCACATGCAGATTCTAGACATACATATACATATACCCATACATGTTTATGTATATGTGTGTAAATACAGTCAAATATTGAATGTAAATATAAATGTAAATACATATTACATGGTCAACTATTGGGGAGAGGAGACCAGTAGGAGAATGAGAGAAAAGAGAGGGTGATGTAGTGAAGATGATTGAAACACATCATATCTGTGTTTGAAAATAGTATAAGTTGGGCGCTGGTGGCTCATGCCTGTAATCCTAGCTACTCAGGAGGCTGAGATCTGAGAATCGTGGTTCAAAGCCAGCCCGGGCAGGAGAGACCATGAGACTCCTATCTCCAATAAACCACCAGAAAACTGGAAGCGGCGCTGTAGCTCAAGTGGTAGAGCGCTTGCCTTGAGCTGAAGAGCTGAGGGACAGCGCCCAGGCCCAGAGTTCAAGCCCCACGACTGACCAAAAAAAAAGAAAATAGTATAAAAAACATTAAAAACTGGAGCATATACAAAGGGAAGAGAGGAACAATGGGGAATAAAAAAGGGTAATGGAGGCTATTGAATTTGATGAACATAATGTGTGTAGAGCCTTCTGGAAAGTTCCATGCAGATGATGAGACCACTTTGAGCTGCAGAAAAGTAAGAAGTGACTGAAGGGGTGGATGGGGATGGGGGGGGGGGTAGGTGGGATGGGAGGGGAAGGCATGCCAAAAGTCATTGGGAGCTGAGACTGTTTAGGAGCTACATTTCACACAGCAAGTCAAGATAGCTAGTTCAATTCTTTAATTTTTTTTTTTTTTGTGTGTGTGTGTGCCCTACAATCTGGAGGTGACGTGTTCATATGTAGTGCTTCCCTTATGTACATGAACATTCACTACATCTCACCTTTCCAGGCCTCAGTTTCCTTATCTGTCAAAGGAGTATTTTCCCTCCCTCTCTCCCTCCTTCCCTTCCCTTCCCTCCCTCCCTCCTTCCCTTCCCTTCCCTCCTCCCTCCTTCCCTTCCCTCCTCCCTCCTTCCCTTCCCTCCCTCCCTCCCTCCTTTCCTTCCTTCCTTCCTTCCCTCCTTTTTCTCCCCCCTCTCTCCTCTCTCTCCCTCCCCCAACTCTCTTTCCCCTCTTGTGCTGGTACAGAGCCTGGGCGATGCCCCTTAGCTTTTTTGCTCAATGCTCTTCCTCTTTAGCCACAGCTCCACTAGTAGCTTTTCTGGTGGTTAATTGGAGATAAAAGTTTGACAGACTTTCCTGCCTTGACTGGCTTCAAATGGTGATCTTCAGATCTCAGCCCCCTGAGTAGTTAGGACTATAGGCATGGGCCACTAGCCTGGTTTCAACGGAGCATATTCTTGAGCCATCTAAGAAACTACAGTAACTCTGAGGGTCCATGGCATAGTCCCATAGCCCATGCAGAACTCTGAGTAGAGGGATTCTCTAACTGTGGTAGTGTTTATAGAATTTGACTGTAGCTTGTTCCCTTACATACAGCCAAGTAATTTGTATAGGAATCTTCCCCCCCCACCCTTTCCCCTGGAGAGGTATTTTTTCTTTCTTTCCCAATAAACACTTCTGGGTTCTTGTTCTCCTTTCTTAGAATACTCTTGCAAGGCACTTCCTTTTGCAGAAATCTTGAATTAGTCTTGATCTGGGGAACTGGCTAGTAGGGGTGATAGTCAATACGTTTATTGAAATGATCTCCTGGTCTTAGGGGAATAATGATCTTTCTTTTTTTATCTTTAAGTTTTATTATCTGAAGTAGCTGTACACAGTAGCTGTCCAAAAAAAATTCAACATGCTAGTTTGAGTATAATGCATCTTGATCGCTGTCACTCTTTCCATTATTCTGCCCCATCTCTCTCGACTGGTGATCTCTTCTGATGCTTTGTCAGGGATTAAAATTCCCTCCTGCCACCCCTCCCCCCAACCCCCCAAACTCATCCTTAAATACTTTTAATTAACTGTGTCTCACTGTTCTGTAATTCTAGCTTGCAAAATAAGCTCTCCTAAATATATCATCTGATGACTACTCCAGCCAGCTATGCTTTCAATTTCTCACATCTTAGGTTATTTGAAGACGTTTATATTTACCTAATCCCCACTTACCCTGCCCCCAGCAGCCCCAGGGGGAAGCAGGAGGCCAGGGCCCCCCTGTGTACATGCTTAGCCTTCATTGGCTGGAAGGGACTAGATTAATTTGCTTGTTTTGACACAACTACTACTTTTTTTTTGAGTCAGCCACCCATCCCTTCTTTTGATATGCTCTTACTTGAATCAATGCTATTGATAATCTAAGGCTGGTAGTTTTACTTGCCTCTATTTTGTTTTCCTTTTTCTTCTTCTTTGTCTGTTCCCCATACAGAGTAAAGTAACATAAGACAGATCGTTAGTAATTGTAACTCCTCTGTACAGTATTTTTACACACACACACAAAAAAAAAACAACGCAGATCTTTAGGTTTTGTGACTGTGGATTTCAAAAGTATAATTAGTATTTCTTCTCATAGTTGGGGTTAAAGAAAGGAGAAAAACTACTAGCAAACTGTAGTATATGTTTCCAAATGCCACTATAATTTTCATCTTGTTTATTCCATTCTTGAAGCTCTATTGCTAGCATTTCAAGGCTGAAATGTACCTCCCTTCTTCTCCTAAAATTTTGGATACAATTCCTTAATGCATAGCTTCATTTAACTTTTCAAAGACATTACTAAACAAATATCACAGGAGGCCATTGTTCTAGCGTAAGATCCTGCCCTGGGCCTCAACAGACCAAGCTAAACATCAAAATGGCCTTATCCATGCTCAAGCTCCACATTGCCACACTGAAAGTAAGTTATTATCTGACCTTCCTGAGATCAGGTGGGAGAGTTAACAGCTAAATTTCTCTAATAGGCTACTTTCAGTTGTACAATAATGAAGTCCTCTGCCTTCATCCTTACACACTGTTAACCAGTTAATTGTTTTTCTGTTGGTCTCTCCCTGTCCTCACTTTGCAAGAAAGTTAACTGAAATAAATGACTAATATTTCTATTCCACCCCTCTCCCCAATCTCAGGTATTTGCTCTTGCTAAAAAGATACTTAGATCATGCTTCTAGTCCTTTCTGCTTTAGTTAATTTTTTGGATAGAATCTTGAGTTTTTGCTGGGAACTAGCCTCTCATCACAGTTTTCCTACCTAAGCCTTTCTGTGCTAGGCTTACCCCACTGTATGTACCACCATGCTTGGTTTACTAATTGAAATAGGGGTTCTTATTAACTATTTTTCTGAACTGGCTTCAAATCACAATTCTCCCAATCAGCCCCAAGTAATTGGGATTATAAGTATACACCATTTGTGTGCCACCCATTTTCTGTTTTCTTTGGCCTTCTTCTGTCTATAAAACCACCTTCTTCTACTCAGTGCATTGGAATATGTGATAGAATGGAGGGTTCATATTTATTTAGTCCAACAGAAGCCCAAAGGAATCTAGATTCTAGAATTGAGCCAATTAAGATCATTAAGCCAAATTGTTGCCCTTTTGTCTTGTATAAACACTTGCAGTGCAAAGCAGACATTAGATGAACAAGGATGGATGAGGCCAAACTTGTTGCTTGAAGAAGATGTTAGAAGGATTTATTTTATTATTTTACTACTTTTATTATTTTCTTTTTGGGGTCAACCCTGGGGCTTGAACTCAGGGCCTTGGTGCTGTCTCTGAGCTTTTTTATTTTGCTCAAGGCTAGCTCTCTATCACTTGAGCCACAGTGCCACTTCCAGCTTTTTTGGTGGTTAATTGGAGAAAAGAGTCTCATGGACTTTTTTTTCTGCCTGGGCTGGGTTTGAACCACAATCCTCAGATCTCATATCTTGAGTAGTCAGGATTATAGGTGTCAGCCATTAGTTCCCAGCAACAGGATCTAGGTTTTAATCGTGTTGCCATACCTGGTTCTTCTTCCCCATTTTAATTTGTGATGTTCTTCAAACAGCCTCTATCCAATGGTCCCTCAGTCTCTAGGTTGAAAACTCCAATATGATGTCTTTATAGCTTGTAAGATCTTGTCAGCACTCAGATGACAAGATAGTACCTAGATCTAGTACCTTCTTAGATGGTGTTGTCTGGATCTAGAGGACTTACTCAGAGCAATGGGGCTGGGAAGAACTCCATGTTTTGGTATGTTTGTACTAGCTTCCTGTTGTAGAGTTTGGGATGTAAGTCTGGTAAATACAAGAATTGAACTACTTCCCCTTACTCTTGATGTGAGTGTGGAATCTTCCAGAGGAAGTGGGACATAGGGTGCTTATCTGTAAGCTGGGAAACTGAGACAGGGCTCCAGAACTCAAACTGAACTAGACTGTCAGGGTGCAAATGTTTCTCCTAGCCAGGTAGGTGATAGTGGAGAGGTTGTACGAATTAAATAATAATAATAATAATAATCCACAGATCTATGTAAAAGGCTAGGATAGCACCTTTCTAGAGAACCACTGCTGTTATGATCTGGGACAATGTGAATACTCCCCAAATACAATATGCAGATAAGTGGACAGTAGAGCCCACAGGACTTCATGCAGAGACCTCAGCAAGAGCTCTACATACTGATAAGAGATAAAGAATTTTGCTCAGGGCTGGGAAGGTGACTCAGTGGTAGAGCGCTTGCCTTGCATGCTGAGGCCCTGGGTTTGATTCCGCAGCACCACATAAGCAAAAAGAAAAGAGCCGGAAGTGGTGCTGTGGCTCAAGTGGTAGCAGGTTAGTCTTGAGCTGAAGAGCTGAGGGACAGAGCCCAGGCCCAGAGTTCAGGCCCCACGACCGGACCAAAAAAAAAAAAAAGAATTTTGCTCAGCCCGAAGGGCCCTGGTGGCTCACACCTATAATCCTATCTACTTAGGAGGCTAAGAATTGAGGATCAAGGTTCAAAGCCAGCCTAGGCAGGAAAGTCCATGAGACTCTTATCTCTAATTAACTACCAAAAAGCTAGAAGCAGAGCTGAGGCTCAAGTGGTAGAGTCCCAGATTTTGAATGAAAAGGCCAAGAGAGAGAATGAGGCCCTGAGTTCAAATTCTAGTATTGCCAAGCACACACACACACACACACACACACACACACACACACACACACACACAATGATAGAGTTTTAAGTGGAGTAGATTCTTGTTCATGGGGTGACATTCCTCTTTCCCCAGAGCCTCTATTTATGTTTCTACCAGGATCCTCAGCCTTCTTTCCCAGTTGGCACCCTTCAGAGTTCCTGTCCAGATTTATTCTGGCAGTCATTTCTGTGGGGACAGGACTATTTCCAACTTGTTAAATGCTGTATCTGGAACTCCTAACCTCTGGCAGAATAGATACTAAAAGCATGTTTAACAATGGTCTATGGAACACTAGAAAGTGCTGTTGGACATAAGCAGTTTCTAAGAGAAATTATTTTTGCACTTAGTAAGATCAACCTGTTGGGCATGTGTGTGTGTGTGTGAGAGAGAGAGAGAGAGTGTTTGTGTGTGTGTACAGGGTCACTAGAGCACACATCTTTAGTGGACACATACAGGAAAAGTTACAGCTGCAGGAAAATAAATGCATGGGCTTGTGATGCCTGATTTAGGAAATGGCCCTATTTGTAGAGTATGATAACTCACAACCTTGCTGTTTAGTTTAGTCTAGAATTTAGGAAAAGAAATTGATGCAAAACTCAGCACCTTCAAATCACATGACAAAGACTAATTGAATATTGTGTGTATCTGTGTGTGTGTGTGTGTGTGTGTGTGTGTTTGCAAAGCAAACTATTATTCTGTTTCTTGTTTCTTGATGGGCTAGAGACGAAAGGAAACTTGGAAAGTCCTCTCCTGTATTTTTAGAAGTACGTGGGTGACCTGGAGCCACTCTGCTGACTCCTTGAGAGTGATGGCAACATTCAGAACGTGTTGTATTTTTGTGGAGCCTGTGATATATTACTGCCTGCTTGGCCCACTGTCTAATAAGGAATTCAGCAGATCAAGTGTCAGGTCATGGCAGGAGACTTGTTCTAAAACAATCATCAGCCAAGTTGAAACAACATTAAACATCTTTCTAAGTTAGCGGAGAGCACTGTTCACAATGCCTCACTCACCCCAGAGTTCTTATACTTCTTGGAGATGTTTCCAGGGAGGTGAGTCCTCAATATTAGTCTGACACCTGACAGGGGATTTTATGTTAAGTTGAGTAACCTACCTGTCATCCTTCTTAACTTAGCAGTGTATTTGAAAAAGAAGAAGGGTGCTCCTGGCTCCTGCCTGTAATCCTAGCTATTCAGGAGACTGAGATCTGAAGATTTAGATACAAAGCCAGCCTGGGCAAGAAAGTCTGTGAGACTTTTATCTCCAATTAACCAATGGAAAAAAAGAAAACCAGAAGTGGAGCCGTGGTGGCTCAAGTGGTAGAGTACCAGCCTTGACTGAAAAAGTTAAGGGACAGTGCCCACTATTGGAAAAAAAGAAAACAAAAAAGAAAAAGAAAAGAAATAAAGAAAGAAAAAAGGAAAAAAAAAGAGGCGGGAAAATTCTTGTTGATCCTTGACCGTATAACTCATAAAACCTTTTCTTTTTTCCCCTATTGGATGTAGGGCTTGAACTCAGGGCCTGGGTGCTGTCTCTTCTTTTAAAATCTTTTAAGCACTTCTTTTAAAATCCTTTCGTAATTGTCCAATGAGTAGCCTTTTTTTGGGGGGGGGGGGATTGGAATTCAGGGCCTGAACACTGTTCACTCAAGGGTAATGCTTTACCACTTTGAGCCACAGTGACACTTCTGGTTTTTGAGTGGTTAATTGGACATAAGAATCTCATGGAGACTCACTCACTGGGCTGGCTTCAAACTGTGATCCTCAGATCTCAGCCTCCTGCGTAATTAGGATTATAGGGGAGAGCCACTAGTGCCTGGCATGAGTTGCCATTTAATAAAGCTATCTATGAATACAAGGAATCTTCATCAATGTCTCCCTCTTCAACATTCTTACCCACTCCTCCCAACTTACCCTTTCTTTTACTTTTCTTAATTTGGTAGTTTATACATTGAATTCTTGATTGTCTTCTTTTCCCCCTTTCCCTCTTCCTTTGTCTACCTCTCCCCTTGGCCTTACCCTCTTCCCTTACAGAAGAAATCTCTATCTTATAGATAAAATATGAAGCACTATACAAATGAAGCCATGTTTACCAAGTGTTAAAATCAACTGGGATTTTTGAAACCATTGTATGACTTTCTCCAAAATGTTGATAGTCTGATTTTTAACAACAACAACAAAAAAACCCATGATATTTTGATCCTGATAAATGAAAACTCCCAATTCATGTTTTTCTTTCTCAAGTGGAGGAAACTGGAAAGACTATTTTTGGTTTGAGATTAGATTTACTTTAGGCATATTTGTTGATTTTTGGATGAGTTTGCCAGCCCCTGGCGTGAGAGGGAAGTTCTAGAGTCCGGAGAATAGAGCTTTTGATCCTGTGTTTTGAGCCATCAAGGCCCACATCCTGGGGTGAGGCTCTGATCTTTTGGGTGGTAGGTTTCCTTACCTGAAAATCAGGGGTAATGTATCTGCCTCATACATGCTGAGCAACAAGAAGTTTAACATCTGAGTTTGGCTTAATTTTATTGTTACTATTATTGGTGGTACTGTGGTTTGAACTCAGGGCCTCCTGCTTGCTAGGTATACACTCTATCACTTTAGCCACATCTCAGACCTTTTTATTTTGGTAACTTTTCTAATAGATTTTATATTTATATGCAGGCCAGCCTATACCACAATTCTTCTATTATGTTCCCTCAGAGCTAGGATAGCAGGTGTATAGCACAGAGCTTGGCTTTTATTGATTGAGATGGTCACATGAAATTTTTGCCTGGGTTGGCCTCAAATCTCGATCCTCCTGATTAATCTGTTCTAGCTTGGTTAGGAACAGATTTTTAGTGTGAGCTTCTGCCCCCGCCTGAATTTCAATTGATTTTAACTTACATATCTATGCAAAGAAAACTAGGTTTGCATCACACAACAAGAATCTTGGACCTGCTGTGCGTGTGTGTGTGTGTGTGTGTGTGTGTGTGTGTGCCTCTCAGTTTCCCTTGGGTTTTATGCTCAAGGCTGGTGCTCTACCACTTAAGCCATAGCTGCACTTCTGGCCTTTGGTGGTTAATTGGTAATAAGAGTCCCATGGACTTTGCTGCCCAGGCTAGCTTGGAATCTCTATCCTAGATCTCAACTTCTTGAGTAGTTGGGGTTACATGTGTGAGCCATTAGCACCTATGTCTTGCTTTCGACCACAAGTTGAAATCTCATGTCACTCTCATCAGACTTGGATGCTTAATCTTGGACTACAGTCTCCAGAATTATATATCTTTATACATTATCCAGTGTCAGGTATTCTGTAACAGTGCCCAAAATAGAATAAGACACTGCGTTTCTGTCTCATTACTGCTTTCTGTGTTTTCATGTCCCATTTGTGCTAGCCACCTTTTGAGACTCAATTTCCTTCTAGAACCTTTGCTGCAATGGAATATGGGAAATGTAGTTTTTGTTTTTGCAACATCTCCAATGAATAAGAATTAAATGAACCAGGAGCTGGGAAGGTGGCTCAGTGGTAGAGCGCTTGCCTTGCATGCATGAGGCCCTGGGTTCGATTCCTCAGCACCACATAAGCAAAAAGAACAAAAGCCGGAAGTGGTGCTGTGGCTCAAGTGGTAGAGTGCTAGCCTTGAGCTGAAGAGCTGAGGGACAGCGCCCAAGCCCAGAGTTCAGGCCCCATGACCGACCCCCCCCCCCAAAAAAAAAAAAAAGAATTAAATGAACCAATCTACAGTTCCAGGACTCATTTAGATTTTTTGCTAAAATGGAGCATGTTGAGAGAATTAGATGGGAATTCATAGGTGTGAACTACATTTATTTTTGGCAGACTTTAAGATTTCAAGAATTATAGCCATTATTATGAAGTAGCTACTTAAAATATGCCGTTTACCACAGTCTTATCTCTTTCACCAAAGTAATTGGATGATAAGGATGGCCTTTTCTGGATAGTAATCTAGAAGCATCAATCATCTGTTATTACAAAACATACTTTTTCTGACTCTTAGTTTATAATTATCTTTAAGTAGTTACATAAAAATAATTTCAATCAACATGACAGTTTGTGAGTACAATGCATCTTCAGCAGTGCCATTCTCTCCATCACGCCTTCCGCCATTCCCTCCCATCTCCCCCAGTGCCTCAAGTTACCTGGTTCCAGTTTTACATTTGCACATTGAATATTATGACTGTATTTACCCAGCCTTCCTCTCTTCACTCCTCTGTCCTTCCCCATGACCTCCCCGCTCCTGACCACACATTAGAACGTACATTTGCTTGAGTGAATGTTTAAGCAAGTGATCATACAGAATAAGACACAAGGCAAGAGGACACATTGAGGACCCAAGATCTTTTAACCTCCTTTAAAACCCAGCTTTCTATGTAAAAGCAGTGATAAGTCCATTGAAGGGTTGTAGATTGCGGACAGGCACGATGAGACTTTCTGTTTCTGAGTGAATGGAGTAAAGGGTAGTAGAGCAGTGTTACAGGCTAAATGTGTAGTTAGAGGCCAAGTGTGTAATTAATAATTTAGGCAAGCAATGGTAAAATCTTACGCCACTGGGGTAGAAGCTCTAGAAAACAAGGCAAAGTGTGGGAGGGTATCTTCAGAAAGACATGGGGGATACTACCCCAGAGTCTAGTCAGGAGAATTTTTTGAGTAATAAAATAGATGTATGAAGCCAGGAGCCAGTGGCTCACATTTGTAATCCTAGCTACTCAGGAGGCTGAGAGCTGAGGATCATGATTCAAAGCCAGCTCAGTCAAGAAAGTCTCTGAGACTCCTGTTTTCAACTAGCCACCAAAAAGTAAGACGTGGAGGTTTGGCTCAAGAGGTAGAGTGCCAAACTTAAGCAAAAAGGCTCAGGGAGAATGTCCAGGCCCTGAGTTCAATACCTAATACTTGTACAAAATAAATAAAAAATACATTTGTGATTCTCAGTTAACATGTACTTAGTGTCTTTAGATGCCTTGGATCATTACCACCTGGTATGATTTAGAAGCCTGATTCTGAGTCATATAATTAAGTGAGAAGAAAGGAAGATGATGTCATATTTTGTTGGTTTACAATGATGAAGGAAGCAAATGTTATATAAGGTTGTGTATGAACTAGATCCAAAGGTATTCAACAGTGATTTAATAGATGAGTATAAAAGACTTTTCAACGTATAATTAGGCTGTTCTGTTATGTATTTGCAACCAAAATGTTAGTAAATTGCTTTGTGTTGCATGACTGGTCATTCTAATGCCTTAGACATTTTACTTGGACTATCCTATGTAAGATTTATTGTACAGGGGCTGTATGCCCACATGTAGAGATAGCTGCATCTACAATCTAATTCTACAACCCCAAGGAGGCTGAGATCTGAGGATGGCAGTTCAAAGCTAGCCCAGGCAGGAAAATCCATGTGACTCTTATTCTAAATTAAGCACACACAAAAATAAGCCCAAGTAGAGCTATGGATCAAGTGGTAGAGCAAAAAAGCACAAGGAGAACAAGACAGCATCCAGGCCCTGAGTTCAAGCCCCAGAACAGTACCAAAAAAAAAAAAAAAGGATAATCTTCTATATTCTCATTTAATTCATCTATTTGGAGAAGAATTAATTCATCTAAAGGAGAAGAATCTTATAATAGTATTCTTATGGCTTCTTTCTTTTTTTAAAATTTTTTTTAATTTTTATTTTTTGGGTCCGGTTGTGGGGCCTGAACTCTGGGCCTGGGCACTGTCCCTCAGCTCTTCAGCTCAAGGCTAGTGCTCTACCACTTGAGCCACAGCACCACTTCCAGCTTTTTCTGCTTATATGGTGCTAAGGAATCGAACCCAGGGCCTCATGCATGCAAGGCAAGCACTCTACCACTGAGCCACCCTCCTAGCCCCCTGTTTTATTTATTTTTTAAATTTTTTTTGGTCAGTTGTGGGGCTTGAACTCTGGGCTTGGGTGCTGTCCCTGTGCTCTTCAGCTCAAGGCAAGCACTCTTCATGCATGCAAGGCAAGAACTCTACATTGAGCCACTTTCCGAGATTCTTTTTTTTTTTGTCGGTTGTGAGGCTTGAACTCTGGGCTTGGGCGCTATCGCTCAAGGCGAGTGCTGTACCGCTTGAGCCACAGTGCCACTTCCAGTTTTCTAGTGGTTTTATTGGAGATAAGAGTCTCACGGGCTTTCCTGCCCTGGCTGGCTTTGAACCATGATCCTCACATCTCAGCCTCCTGAGTAGCTAGGATTACAGGTGTGAGCCACCGGGGCCCGGCTTATGCCCTGTTTTAAAATAAATTACATCGGAAGTAAATTACAGGACACTACAAAACACCTGGAAAGACATCAAATGAAAAGAAGCTGCTCAGTTCTGTGGCAAAGAGCTATCAGCTCTGTTATCCAGTCACTGGGGACAAATGTTAGCATGGTCAGCGTCATTACAGGTAAGAGGTCAGTCATGTTCCAACTTCTTTCGTCTTTAGCATTTCCTGTGCAGGCTAAAATTATACCAGGAGAAAGTCAGCTGAGTTCAGAGGGTGGTAGAAGTCAATTTCATCCCCAGGAGGAGGGAAAAGACTTGGTTCATTCAGAGATTAATGGTGGAATATTAAAAAAGAAAAAAAATGAAAAAAGAAAGCATGAAAACAACTTGCTTGATCCAATTAAAAGGCAGCTAGAGAGACCCCTCCTCCCCCAATCTCAATCTATTTTTTAAAAATGTAGGTATAGTGATTCATGCCTACCATCCTAGCTACGAGGGAGGCTTTAATAGGAAGAGCACAGGCCAGGCCAGCCTGGTATAAACACAAATCTCTATTTGAAAAAGAATTAAATCTTAAGGCCTTGAGTTGAAACGTTAGTACCATTTCAACCTAATAGGATTTGATGTTATTAAGATGTTCTTGGTTCTTTTTCTTCTACCCTGGTCAATTAAATTAATTTCTATCTTTTCAGTCTTTACTGAATCTAGTGAAAAAGCTAAATTCTGAACAATTATGTCTTCTCAAAGAGGATTATGTAATGGTTGTGATGTTCAGAAATGTAATTCCTAATACTGTGTGTCTGTGACTTTGGATAATAATAATTATTATTACTATTATTATTAGTCATTCATGGGGTTTGAACTCAGGGCCTATGTGCTGTCCTTGAGCTCTTTTGCTCAAGGCTAGCATTCTACTACTTTGAGCCACAGTGCTGCTTCTGATTTTTCTGGTGGTTATTTTTTGGAGATAAGAGTCTCATGGACTCTGCTGCCTGAGCTGGCTTTGAATTGTGATCCTTAGAGCTCAGCCTCCAGAGTAGCTAAGATTACAGGTGCCCGGCTCAATTCATTTTTGTTGTTGTTGTTGTTTGGTCAACTCAGTTACCCAAGACTGCTCTTCAGATTGCAATTATGTTTCTTCAGATTTCCAAACCTAGTCTGGACTAAATAGTTTGCTCTCAAGATAAATCCACGGAGCTTTGGAATCTCAGTGAAGATTTACCCACAAGCCCTAGCAGCAGAAAGAAAAGGACAGTGAACACAATGGACTCCACAGGAACCAGAAACCAGGCCTGGCAATTTAATGCTTCTGGGAAGTTTTGGAGCTTTGGCTCAGAGCCCATTACAAAGTTCTAGGAACCAGGCACTGGTGGCTTACACCTGTAATCCTATCTACTCAGGATGCAGAGATCTGAGGATCATAGTTGGACAACAACAGAAAAGTCCATGAGATGCTTATCTCCACATAACCACCAAAAAGCTGGAAAAGAAACTGTGGCTCAAGTAGTAGAGTGCTAGCCTTGAGCAAAAAAGTGAAGAGATGGTGTCCAGGCCCTGAGTTCAAACAACACACACACACACACACACACACACACACACACACACACACACACACACACACACACACTCCTTAGACCAATTAAATTTAGTAGAGTTTGTTTAAACAAATAAATATAAAACAACAAAAAAGAATTCAGAAACCAGAGAAGATTCTGAAAACTCCAGCCAATTACATGATCAGACAGCATATATAGAAAAATGGAAGTAAAGGATACAAAAAGGTCAGTTGACTGGAGCTTAGTCAGCCAGTCAGTTAATGACAGCTTAACTAGTTAATTGGTAAACTAATTGGCTATGGGACTTGCAGCAAACCAAGCAAAGCTCAGTTACTATGACTAAACTCTATAAATGATTTGATCTGTTAAGAGTGCTGAAGCATTGTCCCAATCAATGGCTCCTTACAATTTTATTTAATAGGAAGTAATCAGGGTGATGGGATTAGAGTCTAGCAATAGAAAGCTACTTCAGAAAAATGTATAAGATACTTTGTGTGGAGGTTGCCACCCAAAGTAATAGCCTAGAACGTGAAATGAGGACAGGATCCAGCCCCTCCACGATCTGGCATAAGCAATAGGATGGGAAAGAGCTTGGACTTTTTCACTGAGAGGTCAGTGGGTAGTGCTAGGAAATTTTGCTGGATAGGAGATAGACAAAGCTTGACTGTGAAAGGCTGCATTAAGGAATTCTCTCAACTTCCTGGGAAAGCCATGGAACATTGAATTACAGAGGGATGTCTTAGCTGTTGCTAGAGTATGGCTATGGGGAGGGGCAGTAGAAGATTCCAGAATCAACAGATGCTCAAGTAGTTGTATTAAATGCCGTAGCTATTTGCATAGGACTCATATGCCTCATCACATGTCCTATCTATCTGTCTGTCTGTCTGTCTGTCTGTCCTAGGGCTTGGACACTCTTCTTTAGCTTTTTTGCTCATGGCCAGCACTCTACCACTTGAGCCACAGCTCCACTTCTGGCTTTTTGGTAGTTAATTGGAGATCAGAGTCTCATGGATTTTCCTGCTTGGGCTGGCTTCAAACTGTGATCCTTGTTTTCAACCTCCTGAATAGCTAGGATTACAGGTATGAGTCACTGGTTTGTTTGATAATTTCTTGCTTAATGTCCTAAATTGCAGAGTATATTACTTTTGCTCACATTCAGTTTTTCTCCTTAGTCTAATTTTTGTAAAAATTTGATGAAATGTAAACATGGGAAACAGCAGAAACAATTATGAGAGTCTATGTAGTATTTATCTGGAGTTAGGTATGACCTTTTGTAGGATTCTACTTATTTATTTTGAAGGAAGCCATTATTTCTTATTTTTATAAACCTGTTCAATTTCAGAGTTTCTTTGCATGTAAATAGAGGCAATCAGATGTGAATGTGACAGACTCCAGGCTCTGGCTTCTCTTTCCTTCTCTTTCTTCTTCTTCCTCCTGCTGTTCCTCCTCCTCCCCCTCCTCCCGCTCCTCCTCCTCCCCCCTCCCTCCTCCTCCTCCTCCTCCTCCTCCTCCTCCTCCTGTGCTTTCCCAAGTGCTAGGGCTTGAACTCAGGGCCTCACATCCTTGCTTGCTTGGTATTTTTACTCAGGCTGGTGCTTTACCACTCGAGCCATACCTCCACTTCTAGCCTTTTACAGTTAGAGATAAGAATTTCATGGACATTTCCTTCAGCAGACAGGTTTTGAACCAAGAGCCTCAGATTTCAGCCTCCTGAGTAGCTAAGATTGTAGGGATGAACCACTGGCACCTGGACTAGTTTTGCATTTTTAAAAATAAAATTATGGGGGCTGGGAAGGTGGCTCAGTGGTAGAGTGCTTGCCTTGCATGAATGAGGCCCTAGGTTCGATTCCTCAGCACCACATAAGCAGAAAAAGATGGAAGTGGTACTATGACTGAAGTGGTAGAGCGCTAGCCTTGAGCTGAAAAGCTTAGGGACAGCGCCCAGGCCCACAGTTCAACCCCCATGACCAACAAAAATAAATAAATAAATAAATAAATATTATGTATACATGATGAACAAGTATATTTTTAAAAAGATGAATGGTTGTTAGAGGCAGAAATGACTTTAAGGATTTTTGTATTTAGGGGTTTCCTAACTTTGATATGTATCAGAATCTCTTGGAATTTGTAGAAACAACAACAAAACAGAACAAAACAAAAACCCATATTACATGCTCAGATTCTACCCTAATGATTGAGACAAAGTACATCAAGAGGGGCTGGGAAGGTGGCTCAGTGGTAGAGTTCTTGCCTCACATGCATGAGGCCCTGAATTCGATTCCTCAGCACCACATAAGCAGAAAAGGCTGGAAGTGGCGCTGTAGCTCAAGTGGTAGAGTGTTAGCCTTGAGCTGAAGAGCTGAGGGACAGCGCCTAGGCCCAGAGTTCAGGCCCCACAACTGACCAAAAAAAACCACAAAAATACACCAAGATCTGAACGCCACTCTTGTTCTAGCACTCTTATTTTACCGAGGAGAAATTAGGCCCTGAAGGGGTTAACACATTTGTCCAAGGTCATATTAATTCCCTCCCTAGTTTAATCTTTATTGGCTGTATGCCCAGGCAGGAAAAAAAATGTCTCCACTTTGGAAAGTATCCAGTGATAACTTTTCTTCTTCTATTTTATGATAGAAAAGAAAAGAAATATAGAAGCTAATTAGGAAAAATGCTACATATGTCTTGTTCTACGTAGCTGGATATGCTTATAGTTATAAAATTTTGTGGTAGATGAAACTGTATACGTTCTCATTTTGCCTGTAATTTGGGGGGCAGGGAGGGGTAGTATTAAGCCTAGCTTTTGGGAAGGAAAGCACTCTAAAGAAACCACAACTCTAGCCCTATTTTCTATTGGTAATGTGTGTGTGTGTGTGTGTGTGTGTGTGTGTGTGTGTGTGTGTGTGTGTGTGTGTGTGTGCATGTGGGCTGGTATTAGGGCTTGAACTTCAGAGCTGGAGAGCATCCCTTAGCTCTTTTGCTCAAAGATATTGCTCTACTACCTGAGTCACAGCTCCACTTCTGTCTTTTTGCTGGTTAACTGGAGATAAGAGTCTGACAGATTTTTCTGCTCTGGTTGGATGGGAGCCTCAATCCTCAGATCTCAGTCTCCTGAGTAGCTAGGATTATAGGTGTGAGCCACTGGGGCTGTTGGTAAATTTTGAGACAGGGTCTCACTTCTTGCCCATGTTCCCAGTGGGTACAATTCTCCTGTTCAGCTTCTTCATATCTGGGATAATAAATGCTTTCCACTTTATACAGCTCTACTCTGTGAAGGGAGTTCTTGAACTTTTCTGCCCAAGACAGCCTTGAACCAATATCTCAACAATCTCTACCTTTAAAATAACTAAGATTGTAAGTGTGAGCCATTAGCACCCAGCTTTATCTATGATTTTAAAAGGGTATTTATTATTAACTTTTCATTCTAAGGTTTATAAGGTGATAGGCACAATGAAATGGATTTCATCACAATCCCAACAGGTACTTAAGTGTTTATTTTTGGTTCTAGTACTGGGGCTTGAACTTAGGGCCTGGGCATTTAGAAGCTTTTTTGCATAAGGCTGGTGCTCTACTATTAGAGCCATACCTCTACTTTTGGCTTTTTGGTAGTTAATTGGAGATAAGAGTCTCAGGGACTTTCTTGCCTGGGATGACTTGGAAGCATTATTTTCAGATCTCAGCTTCCTGAATAACTAGTTGCTTTTTTTTTAAGTTGGGGGAGTAGTATCATATGTGGTACAATATGAAAAAATATTACAACTATAATGAAAAAGGAATGTTCTCGATACTCGGTGCTGAGACTCACAGTCTCATTATTCATGCAGAACATAGGGTCTAAGGTCTCAAAATTTATGTAAGTAAATTTGGCTTTGAGTTCATCAATCCACTGTCTTTCTACTGTCTTTCTGGTAATGATTAACCCTTGTGTTAAACGCCTGTTCTGAAGAATGTTCTTCAAACTCTCTTAGCAAACAGAACTTCCTTCTTTGGAATGAATCAGCTATAGGTGTTTGTAGCCTGAGGAATGGCTTCTCCAGTGTGGGAGGCTTGGAGACCAGCTGCCAGGGTAAACAGCCACTTCCGAACACTCAGAAACACTGGAAGAGAAAAACCTAAGAAAAGAAATTGCTTCCCTGTCTTATAAACAGTCAACTTTGTTTTACAACTGTGTACCAGCACTCCAAATCATTCATCAACTTGAGTAACTATGGCTGGCTTACAGTGTTGGGTTTGCTTGCAAATCACATTAATCCTTTCTTTTTTATTCCCAGCTAGATTTCTTTGAGGATAAACAGTCCACAAAAGGCCTAGCTTCAGTCTGGGGAGTAAGATTTTGATTGCTCTGAAACTCAACTCAAAGGCCATTTTAGTGGAGCCAGAGAAATGCTTTTCTAATTGGACACAGAACAATTTAGCGACTTTTTTTTTTTTGGTGCCTGTATTGAGACTTGAACTCAGAGCCTGAACCACTATCTCTTAGCTTTTTTGTTCAAGACTGGTGTTCTACCACTAGAGCCAAGCTCTATTTCTGGAGTTTGCTGGTTAATTGGACATAAGGATCTCTTATGCCCTTGCTGGCTTTGAACCATGATCCTAAGATCTCAGTCTTGTGAGTAGCTAGGATTATAGGCATGAACTACCAATGCCTGCTCATTTTCTGTTCTTAGTTACTTATTTCTTTCATTCAAAAAGTACCTAAAGTAATTGTACGAAAGGGTTTCAATTCAACATGTCAGTTTATAGGTACAGTATATAGAACCATGTTACTCTTTCCCATTTCCTAATTTTTTTTTTTTTAAATCTTGATCCATGGAAGTTTCTGGTTGGTGTGACATGGGGTTAAGGACCTAACTTCCCCACCCAGACAATTACAAAGGCTTTCCAAATACTGGTTGAGCTGTGTTTTGGGCAGCCCTGGGATAAGCAGGGGGTGGTTGCAGATTGGAAGAAATGACCCTGGGCTCCTCTGGACTCTGGAGGGTACCAGGAGGCAGGGGTTGGTCAGCATGTCTGCACTAAAGGCAATGGAGGAGTAGGAAAATGTAGACTCGCTGGAGGGAAGTGAGAGTGAGTGGGTGGAGGGTGGTGGCATAAATAAAGCAGGGAAGCATTTGAGTTAGAGAGGAACACCTAGCATTGTTTTCACTCTTGGAGATGGAATTCGCTGCAGTATTTTGCATCTCTCTTACATCACTGCACAATGGTGGAGGGTATTTAAATGTCTGATGTAAGATAACGCCGAGCAGGTTTTGGAGGGTGTATGTTTATCTAACTGTAGATAAGATTCTTCCGCTGACATCATCTTAGACATCTGTAAGTGCAGCACTGGGCACTTGCATCCAGTGCAAAAGTCTCAAAGGAGGGCGTCAAAAGGGCAGAACGTTGCTATAAACCTTATGTCCTAGAGGGAGAAAGGGTGAAAAGGCGCAGGAATGGAGCTCACTGGACATTGAGGAAAGGGAACTATACAACTGGGGATACAGACGGGATGGGGAGGGACTGGGAGAGAGAGGGAAAAAATTAAAACAGCAACAACAATAACCCCTTTATGCCCTCAAAGGTCTGACAAGACCTACTAAATGTTTTTTTTTTTTTCTCTTTTCTTTCTTGTGTTGGTCCTGGGGATTGAACTCAGGGCCTGGGCACTGTACCTGAACTTTTGCTCAAGGTTAGTGTTCTACCACTTGAGTCACAGCTCCACTTCTGGCTTTAAAATAGTCTAGTGGAGATAAGAGTCTCACAGACTTTCTTGCTCAGGCTGGCTTCAAACTGTGATCTTCAGGTCTCAGTCCTGTGAGTAGCTAGAATTATAGGCATGAGACACAGGCGTCCAGCCTTGCCCTACTTTTATACCTAATATTCCACACTGTAATTGCTTATTCACAAATATGTTGACTGCATAATGTTTGTAACAAGAAGATGCTTGATTGATAATTGCTAAATGAACTAAAAAGAAGTAATTGAGCTGGGCGCTGGTAGCTCACACCTGTAATCCTAGCTACTCAGGAGGCTGAGATCTGAGGATCATGGTTCAAAGCCAGCCGGGGCAGGAAAGTCTGTGAGACTCTTATCTCCGATTAACCAACAGAAAACTGGAAGTGGTGCTGTGGCTCAAGTGATAGAGCACTAGCCTTGAGCTGAAGAGCTGAGGGACAGTGCCTAGGCCCAGAATTCAAGCCCCACAACCTACAAAAAAAAACAAAAAGAAAAAAGAAATAACTTGGTTAGGTGCTAGTGGTTTATACTGTAATCCTACCTACTGAGGAGGCTGAGATCTGAGGATCACAGTTTGAAGTTAGTCTGGGCAGAAAAATCTAGAGACTTTACCTCTAATTAACCAGCATTTTTAAAAAAAATGCTGAGCTGGAGGTACAGCTCAAGTGAAAGTTCCAACCATGAAGAAAAAGCTTAGTATGATACATGATACTCTGAGTTGAAACCTCTGTACTGCACAGAAAAACAAAACAAAACTTGGATTCATATATTATTAAAATTAATTCTGATTAGTTAGCTGTTGATTCCTATTAATGGCTAGTATTCATTGAGAATGCCTAATTTTTATTCTGTCTTTTATCCTTATCACAACCCTCTAAAAGCAGGTATCCTCATTTTACAAACTGCAATTTGAAACCCTTTAGAGTTTAGAAGAAGTTGCTCAATGTTAAACAGTTGTCATATTTCACAAAGTTAAGATAACCTGGGCCTAAGTGGAAATCTCTTCATCCTTCCATAAGACATGAACTTTAATTAAAAAAATAATTTTATTGTCTTTAAGTAGTTGTACGAAGCGGTTAAAATTCAAGATGGCAGTTGAATAGTGCAATAATGAACTTTAACATTTAATTCTTACGACATAAGAACTATATAATGCACGTGCTGAGGCATTACCATGTATTCATTCCATCAGCTTCCATTTGTTGGTTTGAAATGTGGCTCAAGACTAAGTCTAAGCCATTCTCTATAGTTTGGCCAAGTAAGGTTTGCTTGAGAGTAGGACTTCTCAAAGAAGGGAACTGAATGCTCCAGGAGTGTTTTTCTGTGTCCCAGAGGGATATTGCCTGATCATGTCTACTGAGAGAGGAAAGCCAGGAGCCCGGGGCTTGAGGTATCTCTCATTCTCTGGCAGAAGGCATGTTGCACCCTTTATGATTCATTCACTTGGCCAGTGGTCTTGTTACCCCCAGTGAACTGTGGACTCTGGGATTTGCATTCTCGTTATGTGTGGTGAAAATTCAGAGACCCTTGTTCCAGGACCGCTTGGGGATTCATGGTCTGGTGGTTCAATGTGACTTTTGGGATTTTGATTATGCCATTTTGGCCAATGCCTGTCATCTTTATGATGGGTAGAATTGTTCAATAGAACGTCTTCCTCTTGTGAAAACTCTAGGCCCTTGCCAGATTCCAGCCTACTTATTCTTTACTGCATCCGTCTTCAGCAAGAAGGTGGTAATTATTGGTTCCATTATGATGGGAAGGACAATGGAGGCCCGAGAGGTTAACTGACTTACCTCAACATAACATCCAGGTTATAGTAGTTGTACATTCTGGGATAATGTTTCTGAGTCAGATTGTTTTATCTTACTGGGGAAAGAATGCACACTATATTTAAGGATTCACAATACTTCAATGAATATCCATTCCTTTAATAACTCTTAGATGCCAGGTGGTAGGGAGCAAGATAAATATGTTGTCAAAAACTGGCATTGCAGCTGAAGAGGGAGAATGGATGAAATCACGGAAACAGATGCATGTTAAATATATTTCAAATAATAGTGTTCTTATGGGTAAAATAACAATAGAGTAACAGGATAGAGGATGCCTGTGTGGATGAAGAAAAAAATCATCAAAGACTTCCATAAATGTTGTTAAATGGAGCTAACAGCAGGATTAAAAAGCCAGCCTTAGCTGGATGCCGGTGGCTCATGTCTGTAATTTTAACTGCTCAGGAGAATGAGATCTGAGGATGATGGTTCAGAGCTAGCTTGGGCAGGAAACTCTGTGAGACTCTTATCTTTCACCCATAAAGCCAAAAGTAGAGCTGTCGCTCAAGATATAGAGTACTAGCCTTGATTGAAAAAGGGACAGTGGCCAGGCGCTGTGTTCAAGTCTCAGTACTGGCACACACACACACACACACACACACACACACACACACACACACACACACACACACACACACACACACACACACACACACCGAGGCCAACCTTGGAAAATCTGGGGAAGAGCTCTCCAGGCAGAGGGAACAGAAATAACTAAGGTCCTGTAGCTGAAAGGAGATGGACATGTTCATGGAAAAGGAATGCCAAGCATGGGGAACATGGGGAACATGGCTTAAAGAATCTTAAGCAGCTGAGTGTTGGGCTCCCAGTATATCTTAATGATCTACTGTCTGTAGACACTTTCAAACTGTTCTATTGCAAACCAAATGTATTATTGTCTCTTCCCAATACCAACTATTCCTCTAAGTTCTTCAGTTACACTAATGGATCCCTCAGACCAGTAATCTAGATGACAAACTTCAGTGTCTTTATATTTTGTGTACAGCAATCTGCATTACATCTGTTACCTTGCTTTATTAATTTCTTTTATGTCTTCTATTTCTGTCTCCTATTTCTTGCCTTGATGCAAGTCAATTTGACTATCCCAATAGCTTTTGGTTAGTTTCCCGATTCTAGCCAATCTTTACCTTTTACAATCTCTATTTACCCAGCTTCTAGTATTAGCATTTATTCTAAAACCAGGTTACATCATAACCATCCTATGTGCATAATACACATTATAACTGTCATTATCATTGGTTCCCAGTGCTCCCAGAATGAAGTCCATTCATTTTAGTAGAGGAATCAAATTACCAGTAATTCATCATCCCTCAGGAGATTGCTTATTATTGTAGCTCTGGATGTCTTTGTTTTTGCAGCTGATAACCCTTACCAAGTATAACCAGTCACATGAAGAAGAAAGTTAGGAACACAACAACCAGTGGTTCCAGACTGAGCTCTTTAGGGGACTAGCACAAACAATGCTAACCATTGGATGAGACGCAGCATTCGAAGGCCAATACAGTGTTTCCACAGCCTCCTTTGTTGACCTATCAGCTCTGGGAAGCCCTCAGCTGGATACATTTGTATTGGATTGAATTGGGAGAATGTACCACAAAGAATCTTGAGCTCTTAAGGCAGATAAAGTCCAAGTCAGCCACAGCCTATCTTAACCTTTTAATGACACACTAGATGGCAAAGGTAGTTACTCCTCATTGATAAAAAATCATTTTATTTAAAAGGTGGATTTCTAGATGGAAGAAAATGCTCTTTCATGGAGGGACAAAGGGTGAACTGCAAATGCAGCAATAGTACCCACTGGACACTATGTTGAAAATGAACTGTATAACTTATGAATGGAGATGGGAGGGAAAAACAGAGAGAGTGAAGGAAAGGGTGATGTTGTCTAACAAGAAATGTACTATACTGGGTGCTGATGGCTCATGCCTGTAATCCTAACTACTCAGGAAGCTGAGATCTGAGGATCATGGTTCAAGCCAGCCCAGGCAGCAAAGTCCACGAAACTCTTATCTCCAATTAACCACTCAAAAACCAGAAGTGGCTCTGTGGTTCAAGTGGCAGAGTGCTATCCTTGAGCAAAAGAGCTCTGGGACAATGCCTAGGCCTTGAGTTCAAGCCCCATGACTGACAAAAAAAGAGAAAGAAAGAAAGAAAAAGAAAAAAAAGAGAAATGTACTCATTACCTGACTTAGGAAGATAACCCCTGTGTACATTTATAATATCAGTAAAAAATAAAAATATGAATAACAAAAATCCTCTTTAAGTGTAATATTTATTTATTCTAGCTCTTTATACAGTGTTGTTTCCTGGCAGTGGATCTCTAAGGGGCAAAAGGGGGAATGAAGCACTGAATAAACAGAGAACCAAGAAGCAGAACTGTCTGGTTATTTTCTGAGTTGAATTCGCAGACCTGCAATTTGGTGACTCAAATCTGGCTGTTCATACTCAGTCAGCATTCTGTCTTTCTGCACTTGTAGTCATGAACAAACGGGATGAAATATTTTCCAGCCTCTCTCCACTAAGGGTTTCTCAATGTATGGAGGTTTTACCCAGGGTGGTTCTCTGATCTATTAGATAAGCAAAAAGGAAATGTAATAAAAATGACTTTAGTTTATCATCTTTTAACAGCTGATGTCAAAGGAGATGAATGAAATTCATTTCTGCCTATGTAAAGAAGTACACTAGAAATGATTTCCTAATCAGTAGAGTAATCAGTAGATTAAAAGGATTAGGTGAGAAAGAAGGTGGTGAAACACCTTTGAAAAATGAACATGTACCTTAACCAAATCGAACATCAAGAAGTTGAAATGTCTTGTCTCGGGTGAGAACCAGATGAACATAGAGAGGGGCAGGGAGAGCGAATATGGTCAGAAAACACTAGGTACATGATTGAAAACAGAACAAGGACACTTGATGAGATTGGTTTAAGAAGGACAGAAGTTGACAGAGTGGGTAATCAAGATGCAATGTGTACAAAAAAACAGACATGTCAACATGAAACCCTCTGATACAGTAATTGATGTTAATAGAACATTTCTACCTGGGCACTGGTGGCTCATGCCTGTACACCTAGCTACTCAGGAGGCTGAGATGTGAGGATCAGGGTTCAAAGCCAACTAGAGCCTGTAAGACTCTTATCTCCAATTAATACCCCCAAAGCCAGAAGAAGAACTATGGCTCAAGTGGTAGAGCTGTAGCCTTGAGCTAAAAAGAGATTACATACTGTGCCCAGGACCTGAGTGCAAACCCCAGAACCATAACACACACACACACACACACATACACACACACACACATAAACACAAATACTAATAAAAATTTACTAGTGCCAGGTGCCGGTGGCTTATGCTTGTAATACTAGCCACTCAGGAGGCAGAGATTTAAGAATCATGGTTTGAAGCCAGCCTGAGCATGAAAGGCTGGGAGACTCTTCTTCTCCAATATAAAACTACTCAGAAAAAGCCAGAAGTGGCTCTGTGGCTCAAGTGCTAGCCTTGAGCAAAAACAGCTCAGGGACAGTGCTCAGCTCTGAGTTCAAGCTCCAGGACTGGCACATATTTTTTTTTTTTAACTAGTATATACATGAGATAACCCACTGCTCAATTGAGCCCCACTAAAGTAAGGATAAAATAGCCAAATGAAAAAGAACTGGATTGTAACAGAGAGGACCCTTCCTTCTTTCCTTCCTTCCTTCTTCAAATATTGGTTGATTTAATGTCAACTCTGTTAGACACAGGCACTGTGTCAGAGGCTATACTATCTCAATGTAACAAAGCAGAGTTCTACTCCCAAGAAGCCTTCAACCAGGAAGAGATGGCAGGTATAACCTAAGAGCCTTGTAAATAAATGCAAAATTAAATCTATGAGGTGTTCCACAAACCAGAGTGTAATAACCAGAAGTGGGTGCAGACTAGGAATCTGGTCACAGAAGTGATGACTGGCCCATAGTTATGTAAGAGGCAACTTAGAAGATGCTTCTCTGCATCCTGTGAATTAACTAAAAGTTCCATGACTTTTAAAATCTGCACCCTTTGGTCTCAGCTCTTCTCTGCTGTGTCAATTTTGTAATCATCAAGAAAGACCAGATTCAATGATAACCATCTTGTGTGCAAAACAAACTGTCCCTCAAACAAGCTCTGCCTTCTCATTATTTTTAAAGCAAACAGCCCCAAACTCAAGAGACCACCTTGATCCTGTTCTATTCCATGAATAAAGTAATAGTTTCTTCCAGACGCCTCCAGAGGCAAAGACTGAGCTAATGACCAACCAGGCCCTACTTGTAACTTGGGGTTGTTTCAGCTATGCATACCTTCCTTATGCCTTGCTTCTATTTCTCCCTGTTTAACATGAAGCCAATCTCTGTTCCTTTGAAGATGACTGAAGATGAACTGAAGTGCTGTCTTTCCATGGTCATCGTGTAATAAATCTCCTTTTTCTGCCCTTCATCATGTCTATTTATTTGGCATGTGGGGGCGAAAGGCTGGATCTAACTCAGGACTCCTAGACTTTGGGCCTGGGGTCTAAAAACCCAGTTCACTGAAAAAAAAAATAACCCCAAATGGAAGGTATTTACCATGTGGTTTTCCTGTGTCAAACCTAGATGTGTGCTTTATAGGAATGGTCTCTGTAATGCATGAACTCGAATTACCATATAAGGGAGAAACAGTCCAGCCTGGCACTAGTGACTCACACCTTTACTCCTAGCTACTCAGGAGGCTGAGGTCTGAAGATCACTGTTCAAAGCCCACCTGGCAGGGAAGTCTGTGAGGCTTGTACCTATAATAAACTACCAAAACAAAAGCCAGAAGGGAAGCTGTGGCTTAAGTGGTAGAATATTAGCTTTGAGCAAAAGAGGGAGAAAGGGGAGGGCAGGGGGGAGAGAGAGAGACAGAGAGAGAGAGAGAGACTTCTTAGGGAAGTAAGAGGAGTGGGGATTGGAACTTCGTTGATTCCAAAGTCCGGGTGTTAAGCATTCATCTATCCTGTCTAGAGGAGAAGTTAACCAGGTGAAAAGATGATGATGGGGGACAGGAAGAACATGTGAAAGAGGAAAGCATGTGAAGAGCTCAGAGGTAGAAGAGAAATAAAAACGCATGAAGAGAAATAGGGAAGGCCTCCAGGGGCCTCAACAGTCATTTCAGACTGTGGTCCTGCCCAAGAGGAAGCCACCCTACTCAAGGGTTTCCGGTAGGGGTGGACATGATTGAACCTGAAGTTGGAAAAGCTCACTCCAGCTATAGAAGGAGGCAAAGGCATATTTTGGGAGAAAATGAAAATCCTTGGTGCCATAGGTTATAAGAAATAGAAAGGCAGAAGACTTTGACAGCCTGCTAGATGATACCACTGGGTAAGATGGAAAACAGTAAGCGATGGTGTGTGTGTGTGTGTGTGTGTGTGTGTGTGTGTGTGTGCTGGTCCTAGGACTTGAACTCGGGGCCTGGGCACTATCCCTGAGCACTTTTTTTTGGCTCAAAGCTAGTGCTCTACCACTTAAGCCATAGTTGTACTTCAAGCTTTTTGGTAGCTTTTTGGAGATATGAGTCTTTACTGACTTTCCTGCCCTGGCTGGTTTTAAACTGGCTCCTCATACCTCAGCCTCCTGCCTCCTTGGTATTACAGTTGTGAGCTACCTGCACCTGGTCTAGCAGGCAATTTTTGAAACCATAGTTCAGGACCTCTGGAAGAGGTCTAGATGGAAGATAGAAATTTGTGAGTCATCCTAGGAGAGGAGGTAATCGTGCCCAGAGGTGTGGGCCAAGATCTTGGAAGATAAGTCTTTGTATTTTTGCTACTCTTCCTCTGCTTTCTTCTTTTAAATTTGTCTCTAGGCAGTAATTCTCCTTGCTGAGTTAACCCTTGGAACCGTAAGTTATTTCCCGTCACCTTTCCCACTAATATTCTGTATCTGTTTATTACCTATTTCTTACTGAACCTTGGCTTTTCTATTCTCAGCCCCACTAAAGTTTCTTGTTCAAAGGCAGCCAGTGACCCCCCTAACTATTAGATTGAAAGGCTCATGTCATCTGTTTACATCTCCATTTCTGCCTTGTGTTGATTTGGCCTCCTTGAAGCCTTTCCTTCCTTTGGATTCTTTGACTTTCTTTCACATTTTTCCTGTCCTCTTTCTACTTCAGCCTTTGTGTGTGTGTGTGTGTGTGTGTGTGTACATATGCACATGCACACGTGTGTGCACACAGCAACCTCTACTTCTGACTATTTGTTGGTTAATTAGAGGTAAGAGTCTCATGGACTATCTTGACTGGGCTGGCTTTGAACCACAATTCTCAGATCTCCACCTCCCAAGTAGCTAGGAGCCCCTGGTGCCTGGTAAAACCTTTGAACCTGAACAGAAATGTGAAAAACTTGTTACCTTCCCTATCTTGGTCTCCCATGCTCAGATCCCTGCAATTATTCACTGGCTTGTATCTTAGGAACTAGGGCTGTATCTCCAAGACTTAGTGCCCCCAGAATGCCTACCATGAGAGATTTCCCAGTGTTTCAATAGTTTGTAGGCTTGACTTGAAAGAATCAACACCTTGCCTGCTATTATCTTCCATTCTAGATGAAAAAATAAAGACTAAAAAATTCAGAGCAGTCAGCCATGCATCTACTAGCTCGTGTCTGCAATCCCAGCTATTCAGGAAGTTGAGATCTGAGGATTGAGATTTGAAACCAGCCTAGGCAGGAAAATCTGTGAGAGTCTTATCTCCAATTATCCACCACAAAAACTGTAAGTGGAGCTGTGGTTCAAGTGGTAGCATGTTAGCCTTGAGCACAAAAGCTCAGGGACCGCACTCAGCCCTGAGTTCAAAGCCCAGGATTGGCACAAAAAAAAAAAAAAAAGAGAGAGAAAATGCGTCTAGGACCTTGTAGGGCTTTTTATTCCCCTTTTCCTCTAAGACATGATTTCCTCTCTCCTTTTTTTTTTTTCAAAATAAACCAAGTGATGACCAAATATTAGAATGAAATAAATAGCTGTGGTGAATGTGTTCTGGATAGATCCCCTAGAGTAGCCACTGAATTATGGGGAAAACATTTATGGTTAAAAAAAAAAAAAAAAACAAAACCACAAGGCATGGAAAATAGGGCTAATTCAGTTATCAATAAATCCGTTGTTTCTATCTGGGAACTATATTTTTCCATAAACCTCCTTTAAAAGGGCTGAAACTCTTCAGTGTTCTCTCTCTCTCTCTCTCTCTCGCTCTCTCTCTCTCTCCCCTCCCTCTTTCATGTGTATGTGCTGGTACTGGGACTTGAACTCACTGCCTCAACACTAGCCCGTAGCTTTTTTTACTCAAGACTGAGGTGTTCCCACTGGAACCAAGCTCCATTTCTGGCCTTTTTTAAATTTAATTTTTAAAATTACAACGATAAAGGTGATGAACAGAGAGGTTACAGTTGCATAAGTCAGGCAGACTACGTTTCTTTATGGACAATGTCACTCCTTCCTTACTCTCTCCCAGTTTTTCCCTCCCATCCCTACCCACAAGATGAATAGTTCATCATTTTCCATATAGTGTCTAGTGAGTCCCACTGCTGTATTTGTTCACCCTTTATCCCTCCATTTTTATGCCTTCCTTTGCCCTCCTAAAGACAGATAAATGAACAAACAGAAAAACAACAAAACCAAAAACAGCACCCCCCCCCGCCACTGCCCCCAAACCCTCTTGTTTTAATTTCCTGGAGTTTACTTCTGGCTATTTGCTGGTTAATTGGAGATAAGAGTCTCACTACTTTCCTGCCTAGGCTGGCTTTGAACCATGATCCTCAAATCTCAGCCTCCTGAGTAGCTAAGATTGCAGACAGGAGCCATTGGCACCCAGTTTGTTTTTGACAGGGAGCCGAACCAGGTATTGTGCAGGATTGGCCTGTCTTGCTGTGACATGACAAACAGGTGGACAAAGTATATAGCACTTCAGTAAAGAGCTCACACGAAGATGGAGCCTTGGAGGTTACATTTGAGATCCTTGTATAAGGAGCACCGAATCTAAGGAGAAACAATTCATTTCATTTCTTTGTACCCATTTTACAATCATTCCCAGGCCTGGCCTGTTTCACAAAGTTGTTTACCCTGATCAAATCAGAAATGAAGAAGGATGGCTGGGTAGGATGGCTCATGCTTGTAATTTCAACTACTTGAGAGGCAGAGATCAGAAGGATTATAGGTCTAAGCCAACCTGGGAGAAAAAGTAAGATGCCATCTCAACCAATAAACTAGGCCTGGTGGCTTATGCCTGTCATCTCAGCTGTAATGGAAAGCGTAAATCAGAGGATTGCTATCCAGGCTGGACAGGGCAAAAATACATGACCTTATTTGAAAAATAACTAAAGCAGATGGGCACCAGTGTCTGTAAGGTCTGGAATTCTAGCAACTCAGGGGGCTGAGATCTGAGGATCACAGTTTGAAGCCAGGAAAATCAGTGACAATGCTGAGTTCAAGTACCAGTACCAGTACACACGCGCACACCCACACACGCACACATACACAAGCAAAAAACATTGAGGATGTGACTCAAGTGGCAGAGTGCCGATCTAAGTTTACATAGAGGCACTGAGGACAAACTACTATGCAAAAAGGAAAGCACTTTGAGAGGCTGAAGGAATTATAGAAATTTATATTTTATTCCATTTTGAAATGGAATACTTTGTTTTTTAGATGGTTGTGGGGCTTGAATGCAGGGCCTGGGTGCTGTCCCTGAACTCATTTGCTCAAGGCGAGCCCTCCACCATTTTGAACCACAGCGCCACTTCTGCTTTTCCAAAGGCTAATTGGAGGTAAGAGTCTCATGGACTTTTGTTTCCCGTCCTGACTTTTAACTGTGATCTTCAGATCTTAGCCTCCTGAGTAGCTACGATTAGAGTTGTGAGTCACTGGCACCTGGCTTGGTTTCTTTCCCTCCCCCAGCTCTTGGTGCTGATATGGGGGCTTGAACTCAAGGCTAACACTCCACCACCTGAGCCCCAGCTCCATGGACTAGCTTTCTGGTGGTTAATTGGAGATGAGTCTTACGGACTTCCCTGTTTCAACCTGATCCTCAGATCTCAGCCTCCTGAGTAGCTAGGATTATAGGCATGAGCCACCAGGATCCAGCAATGTTAAGTTCTTAGAGCACATCAGGAATGGTTTGGTTTTCCCAGTGATTTCACGTAAGAGAAGTGTTTTATAGTTTCATAATTGTTTGTAAGATTCTGTGCTTAGTATTTTATTGTTGTTATTAGTTTTTGTGGTGATACTGGGGTTTGAATTCGAGGCCCTAATCTGGTGGGCAAGTACACCACCATCACCCATCTGTGTGTTAGTTTACTTTTCAGATAGGGTTCTGTGATTTGTGCCTGGGTTGGTCTCTCAAGTAGCTGGGACTACAGGTATGCACCACCACCCATGGCTATACCTTATACTTTTAAGGAATGTACAATGATAATGTACAATTATAACAGAAAATGCTTTCAAGTAATTTTATTTTTATAGCAATTTAGGGGATGATTGTTAGATGTACAAGTATGGAAGTTATCCAGTGAGATGGAAAAAATGAATTGGTCAAGTTTTCTAAAAATTAAATTGGGACTCAATAAAGATTGGGTTTGCCATCTCCTTGGAACATTTTAGTGCAATATGAGAAATGGTACTTGAGTGTTTTTACAAATGAGTGACTGTTGCCATGGAGATGATTCTTTTCCCAGGTCCTCTTGTTTGTCTGTCTATAAGCCCGAGCTCAGCTCTGTCCCAGAGTACCCTTTACATGTGGGCATGCATGTCATTAGGATGTGCCAGGTCACAGTGAATTGAGTTTTCCACCTCATCAGCAATGCCTCATTGGCTGATGAAGACCTCTCTGATTGTCAATAGTAGTGGCAGTAATACTAACACTATTAATAATAGTAAATGGCTGGTTTTTGTTCAACACTTGTTTCCAGGTTCTACATGCTTTGCTAGTATTAAGTGATTTGATATGCCTAGCAAGTTGGTTACTATCCCATTTTACTCATGAGCATACTGAGGCCCTGAAACAATGTGTTTCAGGTAGCAGGTAGATGGCCAGTAAGTAATCTTTCCTTGTTTATTTTTTCTTATTAAAAATGTTTACAGGGCTGGGAAGGTGGCGCAGGGGTAGAGCGCTTGCCTTGCATGCATGAGGCCCTGGGTTCGATTCCTCAGCACCATATAAGCAAAAAGAAAAAAGCCGGAAGTGGCGCTGTGGCTCAAGTGGTAGAGCGCTAGCCTTGAGCTGAAGAGCTGAGGGACAGCGCCCAGGCCCAGAGTTCAGGCCCCATGACTGGACCCCAAAAAAAAAATGTTTACAATGATTATTTTCCCCAAATGCTCCCTAGTTGTTCTGTTCTTTGTCTCTGGGCAAAGATCCTCCCCAATTTTGAAGCTCAGTTTCTCCAATTCAAAACAAATTGACCTGAAGCAGTTGATCTTGAATTCTCACTCTAGTTTCTCATGTTTAGCAACCTACCAGGTCTCCCTACCTTGTTTTATTTTGTGTGTGTGTGTGTGTGTGTGTGTGTGTGTGTGTGTGTGCCAGTACTGGGACTTGAACTCAGTATGTTCTGTTCGTCTGCTACTCTACGACTTGAGCCATAGTGCCACTTCTGGTTTTTTGGTGGTTGATTGAAAATAAGAGTCTTGTGGACTTTCCTGCCTGGGATGGCTTTGAGCTTGGATCCTCAGATCTCAGTCTTCTGAGTAGCTCGGATGGCAGGCTGGAGCCATAGGTGCCCAGCTATCAGGTCCCTTTTTCTGTTCCATGGGTCTAGCTGTTCTTTAACACTCTGTTCTACCCCTTCCTGCCACACCTTACTCCAGGAGTAAACAAAAATTTTTTATTATACTCTGTCATCACTTTTATGTGTAAACATAAGATGTGCTAACTCTCCCAAATATTTTAAGTTACTTAGGGGGAAAAAACAGAGACAGAGAATAACTATTCCTGCCTTCTTCTCTCCTCCCTCCCACTTTTAAAAATATTTGCTATTACAAACCCTTCTGTCAAAGGCAAATACAAATTCCTACTCTCCTTTAACCAGATGAAAGCAGGTTAGAATGAACACGAGGGCAATCTTTGAATGTCGCAAAGGGGAGGGGCGGTCCACAGGGCCTGATTTCAGCACCTGCACAAGAGGCCAGCCTTCCTGTCCAGCTGACGTCATTGAAGTGTTCTGGGTGTGTGGTTTCTATTTGAATTTCAAGCCACTTTCAACATCAGTGATAGCAAGGCCATCTTTCTTACCAATCCAACCCCATCTACCATGCCAGAGGCCTAGCATGCTTTGGAACAATACAGAACAGTCTCACCATAGACCATCACTTCCTAGACTCAAACTCAAGGAGAGTGGCCCAAAACAAGGATGTTAAAATTTATATCTGTGTGTGTGTGTGTGTGTGTGTGTGTGTGTGTGTGTGTGTGTGTGTGCTCATCCTGGACTTGAACTCAAGGCCTAGGTACTATCCCTGAACTTTTTTGCACAAGGATAGTATTCTGTCACTCAAGCCACAGCTTGTCTGGTTTTGTTTGTGTGTGTGTTGATTAATTGAGATAAGAATCTCACAGACTTTCCTGCCCAGGCTGGCTTTGAACTGTGATCCTTAGAACTCAGCCTCCTGAGTAGCTAGGATTATAGGCATGAACTATCAGCACCTGGCTGAAATTTGTATCTTTATATTTGAAAAGCCTTTTAGGAAAGGCATTTATTTATGAAGTTGAGAAATAAACCCAAGTGTTAGAATGAAGGAAAAATTCTATCTCTATGGAGTGGATCATACTGAAAAAAAAAAAAACTGCTGTAATTGTTTCTATCCACGTTTGACATCTCAGCCAGAAGGGGTTAAACTCTCCTTGAGGAGGTACACTTTCCACCTTATGAATTAAGTTCTAAAGTATGTCCATTTCATCATTTTCCTCACACACCTAGCGCTCTCTCTCTGTCTGTCTGTCTCTCTCTCTGTCTCTCTCTCTGGCTTTGTTTCCACTTGCCTGCAAGACAGAACTCTCCATATTTTACTTCTGACTCTGAATAACTATAATCTCTCATGATGAGCCAGTATTGGCACAGGAGAAGGTAGGCAATGTGGGGAAACTTTTGTTTTGCTACTCAAGCCATGCTTGTCTGTTTTCTAACGTGACTTTTATGTTTGACTTGAGAATACTGATCGCACAACTTCTTTCTTTTATTAATTGTTCTTTCTGAGTTTTTTTTTTTTTTTGGCTCAAGGCTGGCACTCAATAAATTGAGCCACTGCTTCACTTTCAGCTTTTATTTTGATTTTCTAGTAGTTAATTGGAGATAAGAGTCTCTCAGATTTATCTGACTGGGCTGGCTTTGAACTGGAATCCTCAAATCTCAGCCTCCTGAATTGCTAGGGTTATAAGCATGAGCCACAAGTGCCATGCTTCTCCCTTATATTCATAGAGGGTGACTCAGAACTGGAATCTGCAAATATGAAGGTGTGAGTGCCTCTGTGTGTGTGTGTGTGTGTGTGTGTGTTGTGTGTTGTGTGTGTGTGTGTGTGTGTGTGTGTGGGGAGAGAGAGAGAGAGAGAGAGAGAAAGAGAGAGAGAGAAAGTGCAACCTTGGTCTCTTTCCTTTCTGCTAGTGAAAGAAAAACCTGCCAAGTGAGGGTCATGATGACCTTAACCTGGTTCTCTTTTAATCAGTAACCCAGACACAAAGGTAATTATTTCCTGTAAAGAACCCCTTGAAGTTCTGCTCCACTGTATGTACAGTTAGTGGGAAACCCTGCAATAGGTCCTGCTTTCTATCAAGGAGGTAACACGAATGTCAACAAAGTGTCCTTCTAAGTCAATATTTGCTAGGAAAGGCACAGGGTGTTCTTGGGATTATTGTGGAACAGCTTCACAAACCAACAGACACATTGAATTTGTTACATATTTCTACATGAGAACTATGAAGCATAACTGGATTTAAAAACCCCAAACAAACAGATCGACATGTTAACCAAAATCCAATTCACACACGCTCTGATAGGCAAAACAGTTTTGTACTTACTCAGATCATGGCTGGAGTTTTCTGCCCAGTCTCTGGGGTGGGGGAAAAAAACCCCAAAACAACAGCAGTTTTAAATATTTCATTGGAAGATAAAAGTGCTTCTTTATTGGATTCCCTGTAGATGGAACTGAAAAGATGAATAATGTATATGTCTTCTGCCAATTAAAAAAAAAGGAAAGTCCTGTGCTTTGTACAGTGGTGACTGAGAGGACTCAGTTGATACTTGAAGGCCAAGAAGGCAGAAAGGGGAAGGATAAATGGGTGGAAAATTCCACAACTCAGAACCCTTAAGTCTCTCTCAAGGACAAGATTGTTACTTGAGAAGGCTCTGTTGAATTTTTGGCATTCTTGCATTATCTCACTGTGACAATGGAATGTAAGCTATGGTTTTTCAGCCAATATTACTGTTCCCCTAAGGAGACGCAATTGTGTTTGCCCAAACTTTTTAGAAATACCAATTTCCCTTTCTTTATTGGATGGCATGGGTTTTGAACTCTGGTCCTCACATTTGCTAGGTAGGTGCTATGCCATTTAAGCCAGGCCAACAGAATTTTTCTTTGGCTTTTATTTTTCAGGTAGATACTCACTTTACATTTGTTTTCTCAAGTTGACTCAGACTGTGATTCTCCTATGACTCGCTAATCACACAACACCACCGTGACCACCTGGTTTATTTTTTATTTATTTCTTTTCATTGTCATTTTTTTTGTGTGAAAATACTGTACAGAGGGGTTATAATTACATGGGCAAGATAATAAGTACATTTCTTATCAAGCATTGTAGCCTCCTCCTTTGTTTCCTTTTCCCATCCCTTCCCATACCACCTGGTTTATTGAGATTGACATGGAATCTTTGCCAGGGCTAGCCTTGTACCACAATTCTTCTGATCTCCCCCCAAAACTGGGATTAAGAGCATGCACTACCACACCCAGCCTGATTTCTCTCTATTTAAGTGCAGAGTCAATGTTTCAAGTGTTTTAGGCTCTCATGATTTCCTGTTGTAGAAAGAGCAGTATAATGGCTGGGGAAGCTCAAGGGAATTCTCAGACTCTTAATCATTAATCTAGGGAGAGATTCACTCCACTGCAAAGGCTTTCATGAGAATTTGGGTGACTTGTAAGCCCCAATGCAAATTCTATGCAATATTGCTGACAGTTTTTGTTTTTGTTTTTTTTGCTATAGAAGGTCTACCAGCAGGTGGAGTAAGGGATGCTGGACAAGTGTTGGGTGCTAGTGACAAAGATGAGTTCTTTTGGTCCTTCACTTGGGCAGAACAAATATCAAGTTTAAGTAGGGTGCCACCGTGGATATGAGATCTGAGAATTTGTACTTCCCAGCACAATTTGATAATTTTCTGATTGTGTGTGCACGTGTACCATTACCAAGGCTTGAACTCAGGGCCTGGGCACTGTCCCTTAGCAGTTTTGCTGGCTTTCTACCACTTTAACTATAGCTCTACTTCCAGTTTTTTTGGTGGTGAATTGGAGATAACAACCTCATGGACTTTCCTGCCTGGGCTGGCTTTAAACTGCGATCTTCAGATCTCAGCCTCCTGAGTAGCTAGGATTATAAATTTAACCGCCTGGAGAGTTATTTTTGAACAATACTCGAATTACCAAGCCTAATAGAAGCAAATCTCTTCTTATTTGCATATTTGTTAAAAAGAAATTGAGGGAATTTCTTTTGGGGGAGATTGAAGGCTCTATTTAAAATAAAATATTTTTAAAATATTTAGACATATTTAGATATTCAGCTATCTGGAATTCAAATTTATCTTCTTGTGTTTGCATCAGTTCCTAAAGGTATGTAAAGTTACACCCTGGTTGTTAGTCATCTCTTTTTAAACTTTTTGGTGGAATTTCTATTCTCTTCAGAGGTGTGCTGTTTCGCATTTCCATGGAATATACAGGGGTTCCAGTTCTTCCACATCCGTACCAGAACTCGCTGTCTTGGGCTGCTGCTCTTCTCCCAGTGGCTAGGTGATGCCACACCCATGGGACATCCTCTCATGGCAAGATGGAAGGGGGAATTCAACAGAGAAATTGGAGTGAGAGATGCAAACCGTTGTCTTCTTTTCCGCAGGTGGAGCTATGGGGTCTTTTTCTGGTTGTAGGATACTGGACTTGAGGCCAGGTCTGTGGCAACAGGGTATTTCAACTCTCTCAACAGCTGTGATCTGTCTAATTTTGTGTCCTCCCTAGAGGGCTGGAGATGTTCAATTCATTTCTGATTTCTCATAAAGACGATCTTTCTGTGGATTGTTGCTTAATTATTTGGTGTTTGTTAGGTTGAAGGCCAGTCAAGGTGTTCATTCATCCTCCTCTTCTTCTTCTTCTTCTTCCTCTTCCTCCTTCTCTTTCTCCTCTTCCCCTTCTTCCTTCTCCTGCTCTGCATTCTCTTCTTCCCTTCTCCACCCCCCCTCCTCTTCTTCCTCCTTCTTTTTTTTTCTTCTTCGTGACAGAATCTTGCTTTGCAGCCCTGGCTACCCTTAAGCTCATACTTTTCCTTCATCAGTCTCTGAGATTACAGGTGGGTACTACCACACCTGGCTGATTTATCTTTCTTCCGATGTCCTTCTGTGTTAATCATCAGGAACTTAACAAGAAGGAACTCATGGTTTGTCTCTTGAAGCTGTATAGGGTCTACAAGGGGATTTGGCCTACATTCCAAAGCTGGCCTGGGCAAAGATGCAAGATTCTATCTGAAAAATAACTTAAAACAAAAAAATAGCTACAAGCATGACTCAGCTGATAGAATGCCTGTTGAGCAAGTTGAAGTCTTGAGCTCTAACCCCAGTGTTGCCAAAATAAGTAAGTAAATAATGCTACAGGAGCTTCTTAGGTAAAAGGTATTGGGAAGTTCTGATACTTACACCTTTGCAAACAATCAGTGGAGAGACACACTCACATAAAGCACTCAGCAGAAAGCTCTTCTTCATGATGCAATTTCTGATGATGTGAAGGAACAGAAGAAATTTCTTTTTCCCTTACGGAGTACTGTGTGTGGTCAAAAGAGATATTAAAAGTAAAAAGAGCCAGGTATACATACCTCACACCCATAATGCTAGCTACTCAGAAAGCTGATATCTGAGGATAGAGGTTCAAAGCCAGCCTAGACAGGATGGCTGTGAGATTCTTATCTCCAATAAAGCACCAAGAAAACCAAAGTGGAGCTGTGGCTCAAGTGGTAGAACCCCAGCTTTGAATGACAAAGCCAAGGGACAATGCCTGGGCCTTGGGTCCCAGCCCCTAGTACTGGCGCGCGCGCGCACACACACACACATACACACACACACATACACGCATGCATGATTTTAAAAAAACCTTTAGCATCTACATAAGTAGGCACTTGATTTTGTGTAGACATCCTTCTTCTATTTATAGTGCATAGCTGATCAAGTGGTCCATGTTAGGATGGTGTCTGGAGCTCACTCACTGAGTCAGAGTCGCAAGAACCTGACAAATTGCAACTTTAAAAAAAGTGCTGATCCCATGACTTGAATTCAAGGCCTTTTGCTCATTTGGTTTGCTTGCTCATGGCTGATATGCTACCACTGGCGCCATGTCTCCAGTCTGGCTTTAGCTGCCTATTTTTGAGATGGAGTCTTGTGGACTTTTCTGTCTGGGCTGGTTTTGTTTGTTTGTTTATTTCCCCAGATCTTCTGTTCTCAGCTTCCCGAGTAGCTAGGAATATAGATGTCAGCCACCAATGCCCCATACAAATGGCAATGTTTCTGGTAGCCTTCATGGATCACAATGAGATCCTTTGACAGAATGAAAAAGAACCTCAATGATTATTTCTTGGGATAGAGTCAGAACACAGATGGAATACATTGGAAGCATGGTCGTGAAGCTCAGAATTTTTTTTTTTTAATTTAATTTAATTTTATTTGTGAACATACTGTACAGAGGGGTTACAATTACATGGGCAGGATAATGCGTACATTTCTTACCAAGCATTGCAGCCTCCTCCTTTGGTTTACCCTTCACCTCCCTTCCCAGCCTCCCCCCTCCCCCCCAATCCCAATCCTTCTCCTTCCCCCCCCTTTCCCCCCCGCCCCCCCCCCTCCCCCCCCCGCACCGACGTTGTAAAGCTCGTTTTGGACATGACAACTTGTACTTCTCATCGTTGCAACAGGTCCACCTGTATCCTTAAACAACTGGTTTTTCCCCATCTCCTCCACAAGTTATACTGACATCAAATATAGTGAAAGCAGGGGTTATACTGTGGGGGAGGGACATACAAAGCAACAAAGAGATACAAAGCAACACAGAATTTCTTTAATAGGATATGCTTTGAAGTTCTCTGGTACTTGAGAACTAGACATGAGGAAAAGACCTCTGGAATTCTGTCAACCTCAATTTTTGTTTGATGTCTTTTCTTGTAATGACTGACTGTAGAAGTTATCAATTAAGAATTACAGACTGGAGGAAAAAACCAACATTAATAGCTATATCAGTTAGGATTTCTCTGGATGCAAGCAATAGAATATCTTACTTACTCTACATTATCTAAAGTAAAAAATTGGATTTTATGCCTGGTATATATGTATGCATACATATATTTATATATAATATATTTTGTGTAAAGTAAAAAATTTTATGCCATGTGCTGGTCCTAGGGCTTGAATTCTGGGCCTGGGCAGTGTCCTTTAGTGGTAGAGCTGAGGTTCAACCATTTGAGTCACAGCTCCATTTCCAGCTTTATTTGTAGCTAACTGGTGATAAGAGTCTCTTGGGCTTTCCTGTCCCAGCTAGCTGTGAATCATGATTCTCACCTCTCAGCTTCCTGAGTGGTTTAGGATTAGAGGCACCTAGCTATGCCTGATTTTAAGTAGGGCTAGATGTGACCTGTTACCTAAAAGAATTACTGTCATCAACTTTTGTTTCTCTTTCCTCTGGGTTGATTCAATTTCCAGGTAGAAAGATTTTTTTTTTAAATGGTTACATGATCTTACAAACTGCACAATTTTCTGAGTTGAAATGTTGAAAAAAAATTCAGTTGTCCTGTGACATCTTGACTAAAGTCTCACTGGTTTTGATCAAGTCATTTCACCATCATAAAGTTATGAAGAGAACTAAGAAATACTGATTAGATTAGACTTAATTTCTGCTCTACTCTGAGTTCAAAGTGCAGGGGCTGGCTTTGGAGGAAGTGGTTACTTCTCCCACTGGAAATCTAGATTCAGTTATCAGGAGAAAGAGAAATGAATGCCACGTGGCAAAACCAAAAGCAACGATGAAACAAACAAACAAAATTAACAGAAGAATAGATTGTATAGGATTTGTTTCCCCTTTTCGTTCATGGGGGATATTATTAACCAGCTGTGGTGCTTTTTTGTCATGTACTTGAACATGCTTCAACAGCAATATAAGTTCAGAGAGCTGGCCAGTGTCTAAGAGGCTACCAGGGTTGGTCAGCCAGATGAACTTTATTTTTGGTCTGTCATGGGGCTTAAACTCAGGGCCTGGGCACTGTCCCTAAGATCTTTTGCTTCAAGGTTAGCATGCTACCACAGTGCTACTTCCGGTTTTCTGGTGATTGATTGGTGATAAGAGTCTCAAAGACTTTCCTGTCTTTGAAATGTGATCCTCAGCTCTCAGCCCCCTAAGTAGCCAGGATTACAGGCATGAGCCACCAGTGCCTGGCCAAGAAGAACATTTTATACCTTCCCTGACCTTGAAGCTGGAAATCCTTAAATACAGGCATGCTTTTCTTCATCAGTAAATCAACGCAAAAGCAGATGACAAGAATTTTCCAGTGAGGCCCAAAATTGGTGAACGTCTTGAGTGACTGGCCTTTTTGTATAAGTGTGTTAGTTTATTTAGAAGAAGTATTTTGTTTATAGGTTTTGAGAAACCCGCTGGAGTTGTGGAACAGTAGGAACTTTGTTCTCTTCAGGGTGACCATTCAGAGTCTTGGGAAACTTTCGATGATTTCAGGGGGCACAATGTGGCCGAAATGACTTTTCACTTTCTTACAAGAAAAACGCAAAGCATAAACAAATGAAACCAGACTTTAGGCACATTGGCTTTCTGCAGGGGCTCATGGGTGACGAATTCAGGAATTCTGAGTCTAAGTCCAATGCTTCCTGCTCAGGCTCCCAAGACAAGCCCAGAATAACACATCTGCCACCACAGGAGACCCAGCCTTGCCTTCTGATGCCGCCTCAATACTTCTAGCACTAGCTCACTTAGGCCAGAAATTCCAGGACTAAATACTCCTTTTATTGGTTTCAAAGTTTAGCCTCTTTAGTCTCCTCTTCAAAGACCCTTGGAAGCACATTGTGAAGAACAGGCCATTAAGTTCTGCTGACCCTTTCCGACTGCAAGCAGGAGTGTTAAGCTGTCTTTTGAAAGCAAGTTTTACGAGACAGGAAGTGGGAAAATACTGGGGATGGGGTGCCACAAAGGATAAAAGTGTCTAGAAAGAGGCTGAGAAAGCCAAAGATAAATGTTTCTTCCCACTTTGTTAGGAGGCTTTTGTTGTAGCCTGGGGGTAGCAATTATAGAACCTCTAAGCCTCCTGAGTTTATTTGGATCATCCATCCTACTTTCAGTCCATAGGGATTTATTGGTATTTACAACGTCCAGGGTACTTTGGGGGATACATAGACACAATTTCTGACAGAGGCATCTCAGTTATCTGATTGCATGGAATGCAAACAAAAGTAATGTCAGCCTTTTTTTTTTTTTTTTTTTTGCAGTTCAAGAGTTTTACGAGTTCAAGCCTCCCTCAGTGCTGCACACAAAAAAGAAAATGTTCTTTAAAATTAATCCATGATTACTTGTTACCTCCTGTCAAGAGAAATGTTTCATTTTCTCAGTCACAAAATTCTGTATTTTCTCAATATTCTTATGAGGTTTGGCAAGTAAGTTAACCATGTAAAGGGAAATTGTTTCACTTGGTCAATTCTATTCTATAGATATACAGTTGTCCTGAGTAATAACTACTCTTCTACTCTCTTTTCCTTTCTCTCCCCAACCCCCTTTCTGCTCTGCTCTCTACTATTCCTTTTCTCTTTTTTTTATCTTATTGATTTATTTACTTTTAGCAAGACATTTTAGGTTACTGACCAAATACCTCATGAGGTTTTGGGTCTTTTTTGAAAAATCTAATTCTTTAAAGATGATATGCAGAGGGGTTACAGTTACATAAGTCAGGTAAAGGGCACATTTCTTTGTTCACCCTTTCCTTTGCTCTCTCCCAGTTTTCCCTTCCTGTTCCATTCACAAGTTGTATAGTTCATTTTCCACACAGTGTCTGGTGAGCACCATTTTCTTCTTTCATCTTTGTTACTCTTTTTTGGCTTCTTTTTTATCTTTATAGTACAATCTCAGGAGGCTGAGATCTGAAGATCTTAATTTAAAACCAGCCCAGGCAAGAAAGTCTGTGAGATTATTTCCACTTAGCCACCAAAAAGCCTGAAATGGAGCTGTGGCTCATGTGGTAGAGCACCAGTCTTGAGCTAAAAAGCTAAGGGACAGCAATCAGGCTATGAAGTCAATCCCTACTATTGGCTCTCTCTCTCTCTCTCTCTCTCTCTCTGCCTTCCTTTCTGCCTCTTTTCTTGTTTTGGAATTTGATCTCCTTTGATCCCCATTGCCAAGAGACTTCCATGTGAGACCAGGGGATAGCTATAAGGTTCTACAGGCCCTCCATTGGTCCTGCAGAGGATGAAGAGAGCTCTACTCTTTGAGTATACATCTATACCTCACTCCAGTTGGCTGGCTTGGAGGATGTCTCCATGACTGTCATCTGAGCTGGAGGAATGAGCTCCAGGATGGAGCCCACCTGGGGTATGCCCCTCCCTGAGGCCAGGCCATAATTCCTTCCCCTGGCAGTTCTAGCAGAGATAACTAGAGAGAGGGATGATAGTCTCTCCTCCCAAGGGGGAGTGTTAACATCAGAAGAAACTGGGGGAAGGGACACAAGCAGAGGAAAACAAAGCGAAAGGAAACAAAACAAACACAGAAAGGCAGTATCTATCTTTTCCTTCCCAATGTCTAGAAGACAATCATTTTCAAGACCATGTATAATTAGAACCATTTTAGGATTCCCCCCTCCCCACTTTGTGTAACTTTTATTGCATTTGTTAACAAATTGTCTTTAAGTAATTGGACTAAGGGTTTCAATTCAACATGTCAATTTACTTTAGAGTTTTGAGGAACTTTTTTCTCCATAAAACTCACGGAACACAAGCTGATGCCCATCAATATTTATTTTCATGTTGCCCTAAGTTATTATCTCCCATTAAATGTGTATCTTTGTATAACTACTTTAATATAATAAAAATATATTTTTAAAAACGGGATAGACTTACAGGAGAAAGAGCAACTTGTTGTGTGTGTGTGTGTGTGTGTGTGTGTGTGTGTGTGTGTGTATGTGTGTGTATACTGGTCCTGGGGCTTGGACACAGGGCCTGGGCACTGTCTCTGAGCTTTTTGGCTCAAGGCTGGTACTCTTCCACTTGACCCATAGTTCTACTTCCAGCATTTTTAGTGATTAATTGGAAATAAGTATCTCACAGATTGGGCTGGCTTTAAACTATCATCTTCAGATCTCAGCCTTCTGAGTATCTGGGACTACAGGCAGGAGCTAGAGACAGCAAGGATTCAAGTGACATTTTCAGGGTGTAAGATATAATATCATAGCTAGGTGCCAGTGAGTCACGAATGTAATATTAGCTAATCAGCAGGCTGAGATTTGAGGTTCAAAACCAGCCATGGCATGAAATTCTGTGAGACTCTTATCTCCCATTAATCACCAAAATTCCAGAAGTAAAGCTGTGGCTTATGTGGTAGAACACCAGCCTTGAGCCAAAAAGCTCAGGGACAGTGCTGAGGTCCTGAATTCAAACCTCAGGATTAGTAAAAAAAAAAAAAAGAAAAAGAAAAAAAAGAAAAGAAAAAAAAGAAAAAGAAAAGAAAAAAAAGAAAAAGAAAAGAAAAAGATAAAGGAAAGAAAAAAAAAAGATATTGTGTCTTTCATTCATTACTACCAAGTTCTCTTTCTCAAAAGAAAGATGTTGGAGAGCCATGTCTCTATTTCCAGTGTAATTCTTTTCCTTGGCTTCTGTGGGGCTGGTCTTCTTTGGTCTCTCCTTCAGTGGTCTCTGATCACCTCTGGCTTTCTAAGGATAAGTCTCATTGAAGCTTCATTAACCACCCCAAGTTCCTCCCAGACATGCTCAACTTCAAGTTTTGGGTCCAACCCAAAATATCCCATGATATTTTGATGGTGTTGCAGGCTAGGTTCTAAAGCTGGATGCCTAAGGCTCATGGCTATAATCCTAATCTGAGGATTGAGGTTCAAAGCCAGCCTGGGCAGGAAAGTCTGTGAGACTCTTATCGCCAATTAACCACCCCAAAAGCTAGAAGTAGAGCTGTGGTTCCAGAAATAGAGCACTAGTCTTGAACAAAAAAAGCTCAAGGTCATCACCCAGGCTGAGTGCAAACCCCAGGACTAGCATACACACACACACACACAAACACACAGGCGTGCACGTACTTGTGCAGCGGGGGTAGATAGAAAAAGAAAGCAGACTCAGAGACATAATTAGAATTGCAAAAGCTTGTTTGGGAGTGGCCATGGTGAAAAGAAACAAAAAAGGACTGAGTTCATGAAGATAGCAAACTACTTATAGATGTATAGAAAGCCTCTGTTAGCCTAATGGAGAATTCTGGAACACAGAAGGCCAGCCAGTGGGACATTCATTGGGTGGACTTGGCCAGCCAGCATTTCCTCTTTGGCCAGTTATTGTCTGGAAGTCTCTTGAGATGGATATGGCTATGGCCTGGAAACTGAGCAGGCAAACAACTAGAGGTTGTCAAGTGACCACAGCCTTCCTTGTAGGCAGGTGTGACCTGCACAGACATCTTTCAGTATGTGGATTTGAGTTGGTTATTCTATCATTTCATGCTTTTAGGTCTTACCTCAGTAATAAGAACATAACCTTATTTAGAGTTGGGGATCTTTTACGGGTTCTTAAAAAAAGTCTTTCTTCAAAGCAGCATGGTAGATTCCTATGAGATCACTGCTTGAATTAGGGAACAAAATAACTGGGTGCCTCTGGAATCAAAAGGATGAAGTCTTCAAAACATTCATAGGAGAAAGATAACTACGACATCTCTTGGGAGAAACTTGACAAGTTGGGACAAAGAAGAAATGATAAACATGGGTTTTGTTTAAGACTCAATTACACTTCAAGCTTTTTGGTCCATTAAACTGTACATGTTAATGTACCGGTGGAAACAAAATTTCTTCAGTTTGTACATTGAAAGATGAATAACTGTAGGCTGAAGGCTTGGGTTTAGTTTGACTGACTTAAGAGTTACAGCCTCATGAAGGAAGCTGGCTCTCTATCCTGGGGTGAAGAGCTGGACACAATGGACTCACTGGTTCTCAGCCATCTCTGTTTCCATTAAGGCCATCCCCGAACTGCACTCGGGTATTTTCATGAATATAGGGACTGCTGAGGGTCATCCAGCATTCTTTGCTGAAGGGGATGCGGGGAGGAATAGTTATAAGCTCAGTCAGCTTTTTCAACTCATTCCTCAGCAACATTTCCACATGTTAAATCTTCCTCCTTGTTTAGAAGCAACAGCCAAAGCAATCCTTCCTACTCACTTCATTTTGATGGTACAAAAAGCTTGAAAGTATGTTTCCCCAGTGGCAAAATATGCTTGATAAACTGAGAACTCTCTTTTTTAAAAAAGTAGTTTTAGTGCATACAAACAGCTGTCTTCCATTTTTGGCATGGAAAGAGAACAAATAAAATGACTAATTTCATTAAGTATTACAATAAAAGTGCTGACGAAACTTTAACTATATGTTTCGCATCTTTAGTGACCCTGTAATTACAGCTTTAAGGCATACACATGCACAAACGTGTGTGCACATGTGTGCATGCACACACACACACACACACACACACACACACACACACACCCTTATTAGGACATAGTTGATTTCTATCTGCCTTTATCAATGCTTTTCTTCTTATTTCATGTTACTCCTCAGTATCAGGTTTGTTTTTTGTTTTTTGTGTTTTTTTTGCCGGTCCTGGGGCTTGAACTCACGGCCTAGGTGCTGTCCCTGAGCTTCTTCTGCTCAAGTACTCTACCACTTGACCCACAGCACCATCTCCGGCCTTTTCTGAGTAGTTAATTGGAGATGAGAGGTTCAAGGCCTTTCTTGCCCAAGCTAGCTTCAAACCACGATCTTCAGATCTCAACCTCTTGAGTAGCTAGGAGTAAAGGTATGAGCCACCAGCGCTGGCTCCAATAGCAGTTATTTAACTGTACTGAAAAGCTAAATGTCTTCTTGAATGAAGTGTCTTTATTTAGTGTCATTTCTATAATAATGAATGGTATTTTGGAACAATGATCACTGATAGAGATTGATCAGAATGGAGACCTGATCATATTATTAAATATATGTTCTGTCTGTACTTTTCAAAAGCATCAACCCACATTGAAAAAATCTTTTCCTACATAGACAAATTTTGTGGGTTTATATCAATGGGACAGGAAGCCAAATAATGAAAACCACCTTCATAAATTATTGTAGAAAATGCTCGATTACCCAGGCACTGGTGGCTCATGCCTGTAATCCTAGCTACTTGAGAGGCTGATATCTGAGAATTGCAGTTTTATGCTAGCCTGGCAGAAAAGCCAGAGCCTCTAACTAACCAGAGGGGGGAAAAAACCAGAAATGAAGCTGTGGCTCAAGTGGTAGAGTGCTAGCCTTGAGTACAAAAGCTCAGGGACAGGGCTCAAGCTCTGAGTTTGAGTCCCAGGACTGCCTACCCCCCAAAACAAAGACAAAAGAAAAGAAGGAAGGAAGGAAGGAAGGGAGGAAGAAAGGAAGGAAGGAAGGGAGGGAGGAAGGAAAGAAGGAAGGAAGGAAGGGAGGGAGGAAGGAAAGGAAAAGAAAAGTGAAGAAAAGAAATGAAAATGTCCATTTAAAAAGATGTTCATGGTTATAAAGAAGTAAATTAAGGAGAATTGTGTGTGTGTGTGTGTGTGTGTGTGTGTGTGTGTGTGTGTGTATGTATGTGTAGGTATGTGTGTGTTGGTACTGGGGTTTGAACTCAGAGTCTGGGCACTGTTCCTTAGCTTTTTCACTCAAAGCTCTATCAGTCAAGTCACAGCTCCACGTTCAGCTTGGAGATAAGAGTTTCATGGACTTTCCTGCCCAGGCTGGCTTTGAATCTCAGTCCTCAGATCTCAGCCTCCTAACTAGCTAGGATTACAGGTGTGAACTACTGGTACCCATCTTCTACTAGTCTTAGTCTCCAAGTGATCTTTTTGACCTTTTCTCTTTTTATTCTAAACATGATGTACAGAAGGGTTACAGTTACATAAGTCAGATATTGAGTACATTTCATTTTGAATAGTTTCACCTCTTCCCTCATTTTCCTGTCCCTTTTTCTGTCTATACTTCTGCTGCTTTTTCCTCTGCCCTGACCAAATTCCTTTACTTACTCCTCTTGCGTGGCACTCTGTTGGCCTGCAGACACCATGACAGCAACTGGCTGTACATCTCTTGGATACACAATTTGTGAACCAAAGTCTTATGTGTTTAACCCAGCCACTTGAGTCATTAGCCATTGGTTGACCAATGGATTGTCTCCTTTTGGTCTGCTGTTGACCATGATCCAATAATCAGGATGTATACACTTAGGGTCACGTGGGAGGTCAAGGTTCTTGTATTTTTGTGTTGGTGCCAGTCCTGGGGTTTGAACCCAGAGCCTGGGCACTGTTCCTGTACTTTTTGCTTAAGGCTAACACTCCACCACTTGAGCCACAGCTCCACTTCTAGCTTATTTTGGTGATTAATTGGAGATAAGAGTCTCATGGACTTTCTTCTCTAGGCTGATTCTCAGATCTCAACCTCCTTTCTTTTCCTTGCCCTTCCCTTCCTTTCCTTTCCTTTCCTCTCCTCTCCTCTCTTCTTCTTTTCTTCTTTTCTTTTTGTTGGCCTGAACTCTGGGCCTGGGCATTGTCTCTCAGCTTTTCAGCTCAGGGCTAGCACCCTACCATTTGAGCCACAGCGCCACTTCCGGCTTTTTCTGCTTATGTGGTGCTGAGGAATGGAACCCAGGGCATCATGCATGTGAGGCAAGCGCTCTACCACTGAGCCACCTTCCCAGACCATCTTTTTTTTTTTTTTTTTTTTAATGTTCCACTTCTGGGAGTTAAACTCAGGGCCTAGGTGTTGTCCCTGAGCTTTTGCGCTCAAGACTAGCACTTTACAGCTTTGAGTCACAGCTCCATTTCTGGCTCTTTGGTAGTTAATTGGAAATAAAAGTCTCATTGACTTTCTTGCCAAGGATGGCTTTGAACTACAACCCTCAAATCTCAGCCTTCTGAGTAGCTAGGATTACAGGTGTGTTTCCTATAAAAGAGCAGGACTATCTAGTACAATCTTCCTCAGAGATTTGACAACTATTTTGTGAGCATCTGTGCTAACTGAATCTTTGTGAAAAAAACCTAGCCACAGAGAAATAAGAATGACCGCCCCCAAACAGCTGGGGTCAGATTATGCTGGATTTTTCCATGTAGAGGGAAAAGAGCAAGTGAAACTACTAGAGATGGAATAATAAGAATGCTGTTAAGGAAACATGACTTCTCAGCGGGATCAGAGGAAGGGAGGAAAGAAGGTCCTCTGGGCTCAGGAAAATGGTTGACTCATCAGAGAGCAGGCTTTCTGCATTTCTTGGGCTCAAGGCCATTGGAGCTTGCGTTTTCCATCTGTTCTGCAACAGGATATAGATATTTGTCTAAGTTGTTGCTCAGGTCAGGCTGCAGCTGCGCCTCATCCATGAATTCTCTAGAGAATGGGACCATGGCTACAGGTTGATAAGGATAATGGATGTGCTGGTGAGCTTGACTAGGAGTTCTTTACATTCTCCCCAAGGGGAAGGTGGGTGGGTCTGGAGTCAGAGGCCATAGTTAAATGTCTGCAATAAGGTCTAGCACTCATATAAATAGATGAACTATCACAAATCTTCTCCTCCTACTTTGGCCAAAAGTCTCATTGTATTTTGGCAAAACAAACATTTTATTTTGGTCATGAAAAAGAGTACCTTGATTACGTTCAAGCCTTCTGGGCTCATTTTCGTTGTGAATGCCTGTTGGTAAATAATGTGAGCCCTTGGATCAAGTGGACGAGAAGAGAGCTTCTCTTCTTCCCTGGGCAGTAACCACAGGGTCTTGGCCAAGAGCAATAGTAATTTAGGTTATGGCTCAATGTCTTTCAACATGGAGTACAGAAAGGAGAGAGTGATGGTCAAGATCACGGGGAGAAGAAGTGCAAGGTTTGGGGGTTTCCACTAGATAGACATAATAATGATTCAGGTGATAACAATAAAAGACACCTTTCATTTAGCGCTTACTAAGTATTAGGCACTCTGCATTGTAATTTCCCTCAAATTAGGCAAAGTAGCTATTGAAGTATTCATTGTAGAGATGAAAGGATCACAGCTTAGACAGGTTAAGTCATTTATCCAAATCCATACAGTGGCTGGGTTGGTGCCTAAGTCCAGATCTGTGTGATGCCACAATGCCTTGCCATTGGTCAATTCCCTAAAATGAGATCCTAAAGATACTAGTGGAGACAAACAATAAGAAAGGGAAGAGGCTGGGGCCAGTGGCTCAAGCCTATAATCCTAGCTATTCAGGAAGGTGAAGTCTGAGGATTATGATTAGAAGCTAGTCTGGGCAAGGAAGTCTGTGAGACTCTTAATCTCCAATTAACCAACAAAAAACTAGAAGTGAAGCTGTGGCTCCAGTGGTAGAGTGCTAGTCCTGAGCAAAAAAACTAAGGGATAGCACCTAGGCCCTGAGTTCAAGCTCGAAGACTGGCACAACATAATAAAGAAGGAAAGAAGGAAGGGATAGAGGGAGGGAGGGAAAAAAGAAAGGTAATGAAAGAAAGAAAAAAGAAAGATATGAAGTAAGACTTAGAGGTCTGAATGGAGAAAAATAAGAAAGAGACCTAAGCCAGAATAGGACGAGAAATGCATAATGGGTAGCCATGGTCAAGGATTTGGGCATAACTGATTCATTGAATGAAAAGTTCAGGTTGGAAAGAAGGAAGGAAAGAAGAAGCTTAATGCTTCTCTGCTGAGGAAAAATATATAGCTTGATTGGAAGGTGCCAAGAAAGGAAGGAGAAAATCCATCTAGTTTTTGGTGTTCATGTTTAAAGGATTACCAGAGTTGTCCCTTCTAGAGAGCACAAGAAGAGAAATGAGGATCCTGTGGACATTTTGTTCTTCAGGCTAAGAAGCAATGTACTTGTCTTCACCAACTTTGAAGTAAGTAAAAGTATTCTGAATAGGACTAAGTTTCCCAAGGCTTTGAGCCAGCACACAGGTGCAGCAGCAGGACAGCTGACAGGCCACCTCCCTAAACAGCCTAGGCCTCGCTCCCTGCTGGGACCTTCTTCAAGTAGCAATGCTAACAGCTGACCTACGGACAGGCAAATCTCATGTGACATGCCAGGCATAAATCCTTGGGTGGATGCCTGAAAAGTGGATGCTTCTCTTTCAGGCATGAAGATTGGCACTGGAATAATGATATTGAACTAAGAAGAGAAGTCTAGAGAGATCTGTGGGTTCTGATGATTAAGGGGGTAAAATCCCCCTAAATTTCCTATGTCTTCTGTGAGGCCTTTCCCAGGATAGGTGTTTCCTACTAGAAATGCCAGTAAGTCAGAGAAAAGTGTAGGCTGAAGTTTTCATCATAAAGAATGATGCTTTAGAAATGCAGTGGGCTCACATTTGTAATCCTAGCTACTCAGGAGGCTGAGATCTGAGTATCATGGTTTGAAACCAGCCCTGGCAGGAAAGTTCGTGAGACTCTTACCTCCAATAAACTATTGCTACAACAACAGCAGCAGCAGCAGCAGCAGCAGCAGCAGCAGCAGCAGCAGCAGCAAAGAAGCTGGAAGTGAAGTTGTAGCCCAAATGGTAGAGTACTAGACTTGAACAAAAAAGCTCAGGGACAGTGCCCAGGTCCTGGGTTTTAAGCCCCAGGACTGACATACATACAAAAAACAAAAAAAAGATTGATGCGTTACCTCAAAGACTACCTGCAAATCCTAAACATTTAAGAATATTTTTTAATTTGTTAGTTAATTAATAATTAAATATTATATAGAGTTTATGCAATAGTTCTAGTTATATAATATAGAATGTATAATGATATGTAACATATTATATTATATAGTAAATATAATGATTATATATCATTATATATAATTATATAATCATAATTTTATATATTATTTATATATTGTATATATTATTTATATATTGTAATAGCCACATATATACATATACAAATATACACATACTTGTACATATATATATTTATACATATACACACATTATATATGTGTATATGTATATATGCGTATATACAAGTGTGTCAGCCTTTTACATGTGGTGTGTTCCTGAAATCTCCACCTCGTTTCATCATTCCAATAGCTTATTCCTGTGTGACTGTAACAGTGTCTTACTATAGTTTTTCTTTTTTTTTTGGTCTGGTCGTGGGGCCTGAACTCTGGGCCTGGGCGCTGTCCCTCAGCTCTTCAGCTCAAGGCTAGTGCTCTACCACTTGAGCCACAGCACCACTTCCGGCTTTTTTCTTTTTGCTTATGTGGTGCTGAGGAATCGAACCCAGGGCCTCAGGCATGCAAGGCAAGTGCTCTACCACTGAGCCACCTTCCCAGCCCCTACTATAGTTTTTCTACAAAAACTCCTCATATTTGGTAGGAAGAGTTCCCTTCTGCTCTAACTCTATAAATTTTCTTTCTTTACAACTTTCGACCCATTATTAATCTTCTGGTTTAGCATTGGCCTGTCAAAACTCTACTCACCGTATATAGTGATTTTAGGGGAAAGTCACATATTCACAATGAACATACCGTGAGTGGTTTGTAAGGGGAAGGAATCTAGCTGCAAACTTCTACGTGTTGGGCTCTCATACCAGCTCATTTCCCCCTGCTGAACTTTGTGGAATTGTTCTCCTGACACCAGAGTTCACTCTGCTTGGGGATACCATCTCACACAATGCTGGCTGATGACGCCCCTACACTTGGAATGTGCTTTGTAACGCCCTCCATCATCCTCCATCATCTTCCTGCCAAGGGTGGTCAGTCCTGCATTGTCTCAACCTTGTGTGATAACCACTGTTGGTGTAGTGGCCCTGGGGGGAGGGTTTTAACTCACTGTCAGTTACCTTGAGAATAGAGGTGAAAGTTTAAAAGAAGTTCATCACATATGTTCTTTGTTAGCCTAATTTCTCACGAAAGAGGCAAATCTGTGAAAGAAACAGCTTCAAGGAGGAAGAGTTTATTTTGCCTAATGGTTTCAGAGGTTTGATCCACGATGGGTTGCTCTATTGCTTTGGGCTTCCGTCACTGATAGAGCAGAGCTGCTCAGCTCATGGCAGCTAGGATGCAAAGAGAATGTTTATTTCTGCATTTTTTTTTTGTTGGTTGTGGGAGAATTTTTGCTTTTTAATGGAAGGCGAATTAATGAACATGTGATTTTTTTTTTCTTTTACTCCACCATGTTTAACCATGGAGAGAGTGTGTGTGTGTGTGTGTGTGTGTGTGTGTGTGTGCTGGTCCTAGGTTTGAACTTAGGGCCTGGGTGCTGTTCCTGAGCTTTTGTAATCTAGGCTAGCACTCTATCAACTGAGTCATATAGTATCTCCACTTCTGGCTTTTTGGTGGTTAATTAGAGATAAGAGTCTCAGGACTTTGCTGCCTGAGCTAGTTTTGAATTGTAATCCTCAAATCTCAGTTTCCTGAGCAACTAGGATTACAGATGTGAGCCACCAGCATCCAGCAATATCTGGAATTTTACATGAAGTTCTTTATTCACAATATCATTTGCTTTCTAGTTCTCATTAGCATATCATATTGTTTCAAGTCTGGAAGGCAAGAACTTGGAGTCTTACCATTTTTTGTCCATTTAAGAGTAGGCTGTGCCACCAGGCAGTGAATTCAGGGAGGGAAGGGAAGATAACTCACCATCCATCTGTTGTCTTCCTGTAAAGGTCTCTCCCACATCCACTCAAAGGGAGGGAGCTTTGAAAAATTCTGGGAAACTAGCATTGAATGTTTATTGTACTCTGCTCCCTTCTGAGGTCATCCGTCTTACCATTTACCCTCTGGCTTGTTATCTGCTGTGAGATGATTGAGGAAGATTTCGCTACTGAGTTTTGGCGAAGGTTTTAATGAGTCTATTCTCCCTTCCCCCACTAGGAAGTAAAATTACACATTAAATAGTTCATCAAACGAGGAAGATGAAAGTCATAATTGTTGAAATTAGATCTTCTGAGTTTAAATATTTTTTTTAATAAATGTCTACCTTTATTTTTTCTTTTTGTTCTGGTTCTGGGACTTGAACTCTCGGCCCTGTCCCTTTACTGAAGGTTGGTGTTCTACCACTTGGGCTATACTTTCACTTCTGGCTTTTTGCTAGTTAATTGGAGATAAGAGTCTCACAGACTTTGTTGCCCAGGATGGCTTTGAGCATCAATACTCAGATCTCAGCCTGAGTAGCTAGGATTACAGGCATGAGCCATGGGTGCCTGCCCTTCATTGGTTGGTTTTTAAGCTATAACACAAAGCCAGGAAGACCTATCAGCCTGAAAAAAAGATGCAACTATCCAAACGTCAAAACAGCAAAAAATTTAATTTTTTTTTATAAGCACAAGTGCTAATATTTGCATATTTACACCAAAAATTTTCAGGCTATTATTAACTCCCTTGAATTGTCTACTACACAGGGTTAACAATTAGAGTAAAATTGAATCAAACCCAACCCAAATGTGAAAATTCTCCTAATAGTAAGGCAAAATGCTGGTAACTAAAAGACATTTTGAATAGGGCTAAAGGAAAGAGTAACTTTGCTAAAGAACCTATTTTCAACTTAACACATTCTTTTTAGCATGGTGCTGGTAGCTACTTAGGAGGGTGAGATCTGAGAAGTATAGTTCAAAGCCAGCCCGGGCAGGAAATTTTGAGAGACTCTTATCTTCAATTAACTCCCTCTTCTCCTCCCAAAAAAAGCCAGAATTGGAGCAGTGTCTCAAGTGGTAGAGTGCTAGCCTTGAGCAAAAAACTCACTCAAGGACTCAGACTGACATAAACAAACCAAAAATCCTCATGCTTTTAGATGCAGTTTCACACAAGTGCATTTATGTCTGAACCCAAAAGCCAACATATTTTAATCTGAGGTCCTTTTGTCCACAGGAAGAAAACTTCTATTAAGCCCAGGAACTCTTTCTTTCCTTTCTTGGTCTCACTTGGACTCTTTCTGTGACTCACATTCCGTGAGCCACGAACTTTCAGGCCACAGTGCCTGCATTGGTTGCCCAAGGTCAAGAGTAAGAGGCTGGTAATGAGAAAAATAAATATTTAGAGGGAACCACCTTGCAAAAATGAAGACGGTGGGGGGTGGGGGTGGGAGAGGAAGTAAGCCAGATTTTCGTGCAAGGATAATTTCCAACAGGTGCTTGGGCTTAGGTCAAAATTATTAATAGAATGGAAATTGTAATCAGAGCAGCAGAGTAACACTGGGAGCTGAGTGCTAAGACTTAGTGATGGAGGTCTTCAAATGTCACCTTCTTCACAGGGCCTTACTAGATTCCCAAGGGTGCCTTTCTTTCCAGCTTCATTTATTCTTCACTTCAAGCAACAATTTAGTCTGCTTTACATAACATTTATGTATTTGCTTTAGCCTGATGAATCTACCCATGTATTTACTTCTTTCTTCTCTTGTGCAAGTGGGGTTCAAGCTGGTGCTACCTGGAGGGACGCTTGAGGTTGGGGAGGTGTGTTACTGATCTTGTTTTCCAGTAGTCTAAGCCTTGCTTGTAGTAGGTGCTTGGCAGAATGGCTGAAGAGTTCTTAACCTCTGTCCACGGCAAAGGGTTTAACCCTGACAACCTCAGACTTCCATTAAATGAAGTAATATAAGAACCACTAGTACCTAGTGTACAGTATGATTTCTACTATTTACCTTGAATAATTTCCCACTTAGTATTATAAAATGCCAAAACCTGTGCATGTTTTATTATTCCACCTGCAAATGAGTTACTTGATTCTTACAAAATAGGATTAAAAAAAAAAAAAAAAACCTTACAAGATGAGCATGAGCAGTTATGCCTATACTCCTAGCTACCGAGGAGGTTGAACCTCTGTTCACATTTTCCTGTGAATCAGTAGCACAAAACAGCCGAGGACGGTACACTGATAGATATGCGTCTAACATCTGGCCCAATACACCACACAGAAATGGTGCCCAGTGAATGTTGAGTAAGCCGTAGCAAGGCACACAGTTCCTCACCGCAAAAAACTCAATTCTGAACAGGAGACAGGCAAGCAAACAAAATCGTGTCAGGCAGGAACTTGGGAGCCAGGAATCTTTCTTAGAAATGAACTCCGGGAGCTGAGTCTTACAGAACACTGGAAAGTCAGTCATGTGAAGGAAACAGAAAAATGAGAGGTGGGGGAAAATAGCAGGTGCAAAGGCACCTGGGCTGTTTGAAGAGGCACGGATGGTTCTGGAAGGAAGGAATGCATGGAAGTGGGGAGACATGATCCTAGGCCTCAAATGTTACATTGAGGAATGAGTATATTACATTCAGAAAGTAATGGTAGAGTCCCTGGAAGATCTTACTCAGATCTGATCCTGAGTTTGTCAAGGGTATATTTCTATTTTGGAAATTTTTACACTGGTGAGAAATGTGTGGGATGGTTGAGATAGAAAGAGGCAGGTATACAGTAGAGTTAGTAAGTTATAATGGCAGTTTAGGGAGGAAAAGATTGAGCCCTGAGCTATTATTAGAGCAGAGACGTGGGAAATGGACTTCAGCTATGTTGAGGGGGTAGAATTCATTGGAGTTAAGATGAAGTTGATCAGAGGGGAGAAAACAGAATTGAGGGCTGAGGTTCTTGGCTCCTTTGAGCAATGACGTACTTGGCGGCTTCATTAATATTACCTATCATGTACTGAGGTTGCATTCTGTTCCTGGCATACGGCTAAGTGTTGTGTGATACCAGTCAGAGAGATGGTGTGATCTCCATTCTTTTTTTTTTTTATGAGAAAGGTGAGGCTCAGAGCAATCAGGAAGTGTGTCCCATCCTTCATATGGAGCAAGTGGTAGACTTAGGGTTTGGAATCAGGCTCCTGTTGTCAATCACCACGGCACATCCAGGCATTTTCTGGCCTGAGGGATTGATTACCAGATGTGTACGTTTGGAGG